>NW_006921855.1:3414062-3460843 GCF_000298275.1 Orycteropus afer afer
TTATGTGGCATATAAGTGTATTGATTTTCAGAATGCACAGCAATACTGAAAAAAGCACTGCCAAGATCCACAACCATAAAAGGAGTTGCATCTGCAGGGGCATTGGAAAGTAATAAATGAGAATCTCAGAATAACAGTATTATTGACTGAGAGCAAATATTGAATAAATCTCCAGCCCCTATTATTTGCTTTTAAAATGGAAGAATAAAAGTGTTATAAGGGCTAGTTATAAAGGACAATTAAACCTTCAGAAAGGAAACCTTGTATGATGAGAGCTAGTCCTTTTGCTTCCCCTTTGAGTGGATACTGGGGAATTTTTGGCAGAGGTTTAGATAAATCTATTTGAATTTTAATTGGCTTAGCTGCCAAAACTCAGTCTTCATCTGTGGTGGCTCATAATGTTTCAGGAACTAGAGAAATTATGTCAGAAGGGAGAGGACTAGGCTAAGTTGAATGTCGAAGAGGCATGACAAGATCTTGCATATAGTAAAAGGCTTTTCTTCCTGAATATTGTCTACTTCAATGTCTGTCTCTGTTGACTTAGGGATATTAGGCTAATTCAATACTTCCCATTTTTTATTAAATTGTAAATGGCAATTCCATTTGTGTGTGTATATATATATATATATATATATATATATATATATATTTTATTATTTTTTTTTTTCCCAATAGATTGACAACACTATCGCAGCTGAGCAAAAAGTAAATTTCAGTAGGAACAAGAGATACTGGAACAGGTTGGGAATGGATCAATGTTTGTTCCTGCCTGGTGATCCCACTGCTTTTGAGGTTTTAATACTTCAGATAGAGGCTTTTATAAAGAGATAAGATTAATAGCAGAGAAGTTGGCTCTAACATCAATTAAAAATTGGCAAGGTTCTTTGTTAATAGATGGTTTTATCTTCTAGCTTAAAAGCATCACAAGAAAAGGCTTAGGGATAGCCTCTAGCAATTTTTTTGACTCATGCTCTAAAGTCTTTCAACAGCTCAGTGGCCATTTTATCAATATTCAAGGTTAAGCCATCATTGGATCTTTTAATTATTCTTCTTCTAGTTATAATTGGGCTTTCCCTGGGCAAGGAATCATTTGAACAATCTGATATAAGTTGTTGAGCTCAGGCTGGTAGGCTTCAAAAATGAATTTTAATTCTTCAGAAAATTTGTAGGAGTACTAACAGAGTTTAGGAAAATCTTTCACAATGCTACATATTTCTGAGTGTGTCCATGGAAGAAAAGTGATTTGAGAATCTGACATCACTGCTGGGACAAATTTTAAAGGTCTTTTTAGGAAAGGCTTATTTGCTGTATTATTAAAGATGAAGTGTCTTTCAGAAAAAGTGTTATCAGAGGAATAGGAAGGCAAAGAAGTGTATAAAGAAGTAGCAGCCAGTAAGGGAGCAGAGGGATAAAAGCTGAAATTTGACATTGTAATTTTTAATCTGCTTAGTTAATTTAGGAATAGTGTTCTGCAGGGAAGCAATTTTACTCTCTTGATGTTTCTTGGGAGCTCTGGTGGCATAGTGCCTAAGGCATTTGACTGCAAACCAGAAGTCTGGTGGTTCAAACCCACAAGCCACTCCTTGGAAGGGAGATGTTTCTTAGAAGCTACAATATACCAATCAAAATAAGCATCACACTTGGACTGTTTAATCTAGGAGATTTGAATTTCTAATTGATTTCAGAGACAAGTTAATTTAGAGAGATCAAAAGAACCCCAAAGTAGCCATGGATTTTCCAAACTGTCTCAAGTTAGGTTATACCAGACAAGAACATGTATAATATGGGCCATAATACTTGTTAACATGGTAAGCAGAAGTCCCAGAAGTGGCTCCAAATCTTCTGTATGTTATGTATAGAGAAAAAACAATCTTTGTGCAAGAGCCCAAACAAATCTACAATAAAAGTTGAACATTGATCAATGCAAGGGAAGGGAGCTTGGATTCAGGAGGTTTTATGTATTCAAGGATGCTCAAGAATTCACAGAGGCAGAGAACCCAATGAAGTCCAGCAGTTACCATGCTCTTTTCTGGATGTCTCAGAGATCGTCAAAGATAATGAACCTTCAAAATCCCACTTTTGAGAGCATAGATGTCAGAGGAGAAAATCTCTTAAGCTGTTAGGGGTCAAAAGTTTTATAGAGGAATAATGTACCTCAAGGAGCATTGCTATTGTTTGGTGTCATTGATTCAGCTCCACCTTATTGACCCTATGTACAACAGAACAAAACACTGTCCAGTCCTGTGCCAGCCTCACAATTCCTGCTATGCCTGAGACCTCCAGTGTAGCCACTGTGTCAATCCATCTCGTTGAGGGTCTTCTTCTTTATCATTGACCTCCACTTTACCAAGCATGATCTCCTTCTCTGGGGAATGGTCTGTTCTGACAACATGACCAAAGTAGGCGAGATAAAGTCTGGCCTTTTTCACTTCCAGGGAACATTCTGGCTGCACTTCCTCCAGGACAGTTTTGTGAGTTTTTTTTGGGAGTCCATGGGACTTTCAGTATTTTTCACCAACACCACAACTCCAAAACATCAACTCTTCTTTGGTCTTTCTTATTCACTGTACATATTTCACATGCATATGAGGTGATTGAAAATACCATGGTTTGGGTTAGACGCACCTTAGTATTTAAAAGAAATCTTGCTCTTCAACATTTTAAAGACATCTTTTGCAACAAATTGGCCCAGTGCAATGCATTGTCTGATATCTTGACTGCTACTTCTATTGGGGTTGATCGTGGAACTAAGTAATATGAAATCTTCAACAACTTCTATCTGTTCTCCACTTATCGTGATGCTGCTTATTGGTCCCATGGTGAGGATTTTTGTTTTCTTTATGTTGATATGTAATCCATACTTCAGATTGTAGTGTTTAATCTTCATCAGTAAGTTCTTCAAGTCATCCTCACTTTCAGCAAGCAAAGTTGTGTTATCTGCATATTGCAGGCTGTTAATGAATCTTCCTTCAATTCTGATGCCATGTTCTTCATATAGTCCAGCTTCTCAGCTTATTTGCTCAACATCAGATTGAATACGTATGGTGAAAGGATACAACTCTGATGCACTCCCTTCCTGATTTTAAACCATGCAGTATCCCCTTGTTCTATTTGAATGACAGCCTCCTGGTCTGTGTACAGGTTCCTCATGAGCACAATGAAGTGTTCTGGAATTCCCATTCTTCTCAATGTTATCCATAATGTGTTATAGTCCACACAATCCAATGTCTTTGCATAGTTAATAAAACACAAGTAAACATCTTTCTGGTATTCTTTGCTTTGAGCCAAGATCCATCTGGCATTAGCAATGATATCCCTTGTTCCATGTCCTCTTCTGAATCCAGCTGCATTTCTGGAAGTTATCTGTCAGTATACTCCTGCAACCATTTTTAATTATCTTCAGCAAGCTTTTACTTGCATATGATATTAATGACATTGTTTGAAAATTTCCACATTCTGTGTGATCACCTTTCATTGGAATGGGTACAAATATGGATCTCTTCCAGTCAGTTGGTCAGGTAGCTGACTTCCAGATTTCTTGGCATTGACAAGTGAGTGCCTCCAGTGCAACATCCATTTGTTGAAAGAGCTCAATGGGTATTCCATCAATTCCTGAGCCTTTTTTGTTGTTGTTGTTGCCATTTCCTTCAGTGCAGCTTTGACTTCTTCCTTCAATACATTGGTTCTTGATCATATGCCACTTCCTGAAATGGATGATCATCTACCAATTCTTTTCAGTACAGTGACTCTTGTGTCTTCCATCCATCTTCTTTTGATGTTTCCTGCATCATTCAATATATTGCTCATAGAATCTTTCAATATTGTAATTCAAGCCTTCATTGTTTTCTTCATTTATTTCAGCTTGAGAAATGCCAAGTATGTTCTTCCATTTTGGTTTTCTAACTCCAGGTCTTTGCACAATTCATTATACTAATTGACTTTGCCTTCTTGAGCTGCTCTTTGAAATCTTCTGTTCAGATTTTTTATCTTGTCATTTCTTCCATTTGCTTTAGCTACTCTCCATTCAAAGGCAACTTTCAGAGTTCCTTCTGACATTTGGTCTTTTCTTCCTTTTGTGTCTTTTTAATGATCTTTTGCTTTCGTCATGGATGATGTTCTTGTTGTCATCCGACAATTCCTCTGGTTTTTGGTCACTGGTGTTCAATGCATCAAATCTATTCTTTAGAAGGTCTCTAAATTCAGGAGGGATATAATCAAGGTCATATTTTGACTGCTGTGGCCTTTTTTAGTTGTTTTCAGCTTCAACTTGAACTTGCATATGAGTAGTTGATGGTCTGTTCCACAGTCAGCTCCTGGCCTTCTGTTGGCTGAAGATATTGAGCTTCTCCATCCACAGATATAGTCAATCCGATTCTTTTGTACTCTATCTGGCAAAGTCCACATGTATAGCCACTGTTCATGTTGTTGAAAAAAATATTTGCAATGAATAAGTCGTTGGTCTTGTAAAATTATATAGTGCAATCTCCAGCATTATTTCTATTACCAAGGCCATATTTTCCAGCTACTGGTGATTCTTCTTTTTTCCAACTTTTGCATTCCACTCCCAGTGATAATCAACACACCTTGATTGCATGTTTGATCAATTTCAGAGTGCAGAAGTTGTTAAAAGCTTCAATATCTTTGTCTTTGGCTTTGGTGGTTGGTGTGTAAATTTGAATAAGAATATTAGTTGGTTTCCTGGAGCTCTGGTGGCATAGTGTCTGAGGCATTTGACTGCTAAGCTGAAGGCTGGCAGTTCAAACCCACCAACCACTTTAGAAGGAAGATTGGACAATCTACTTCCATAGAGATACCACCTCAGAAACCCAAGGAGGGGTTGCTATGAGTTGAACGGATTCAATGGCAGTGATTTTTTTTTTTGTAAATGTATGGATAGTATCCTATCACAGACAGTATTGTACTTCAGGATAGATCTTGAGACATTCTTTGTGACTATGCATGTCATGCCATTCCTCCTCAATTTGTCATTCATGGCATAGTTGACTATATGGTTGTCTGTTTCAAAATAGTCAAAACCAGTCCATTTCAGCTCACTAGTGCCTAGGATATCAATATTTGTGTGCTCCATTTCATTTTTGACAACTGCCAATTTTTCTACATTCATCCTGGTACATAGCATGTTCCAATTATTAATGGATGTTTGCAGCTGTTTTTTCTCATTTTAGTCATGCCACATCAGCAAAGGGAGGTCCTGAAAGCTTTATTCCATCACTTCATTAAGGTTGGCTCTACTCTGAAGAGACAGCTCTTCTCCAGTCATATTTTGAGTACCTTCTGACCTGAGAGGCTTATCTTCTAGCTCTATATGATGATGTTTCAGGGATATTCATAAAGTTTTCCAGTTACATATCACACAGTGTTTCACTGCTATTTATTAGGTTTTAACTGACCAATTCTTTGATAAGTGGATGGTCCCTTTCTTCTTCTGAGTCGTCTTAGTCTGGAAGCTTTACTGATACCTGTCCACCATATGTTACTGTGCTGGTATTTGAAATACCATTGGCATAGCTTCAGCCTCACAGCAAGACAGAAACCACCACAGCATGACAAACTGACAGAAGAGTGGTGGTCAAGCAAGATAGCTCTAAATAAAAATACAAAGGCCCCTGCTGTGTCTATTGAGTTAGAGGATTTTACGTGTAGAGAAAAAAGGAAAGTGAGGATGCTAATAATAGATTCAGCTACAGCTTTGGAGTCCTTTGAAATGTAAATGTTGGCCATTGGACTCCAGGGAGTGAATTTTACTCCCTAGATAAGTGGCACCAGCCAATTAGTTATATTCTTCCTAGTAACAAATTATTTGCAACCTGACACATTCTTTGCAGGAACAATTTGTTTACATCCTGACCTTTTGCTTTCCTGGGAATGTATGCTGATCTGCCATTCCTGTCCTAAGATCAATGACTCCACATTTGAAAATGTCTATCTTTAAGAACTAGATCCCAGAAACATCAGAGCACTTTATTCTTATGGAGTTGGAGTGATATCTTTATCCATGTCTTAAAAGTAAGCTTTTGTGAGTTGTAAGTGGTAAGTGCAATCTATTATTGTAGCAGGAAAATTACCCAATTCATTTCTTCCCAAATTTATTCCTTACTTTCCCTACTGAGTTCTATATCATAAGGGGCTGACCTTGCAAACTACAATTCCCTGGTTCCCTTGCCAACTGGAAGGTAATGGGATATGATAGTAAAGGGCAGGAAGTTGGAAGATTTCATAATATTTCTTCCCTACTCCCTTAGGATAGTGGTTCTGACTGTGGTGGTCTCCTCCATGGTTCCAACTCCCTACAGAGAGTCTCCTCTGGAGTCCCAGCTTTATCTGCAGTTACTACCATGGTACCTGGGTGCTGGTAGTACCTTGAGTCCCACCATTTCTAGAGGTGGTAATACTTTCTTACTGTTGCTAACCTATAGGTTGCTTCATCATCCATGTTTGCTTTTTCAACTAGTTCAGCTAGGTTCAATACCTTTGTAGATAGCTCCTCACATTACATTCCGTCAGACTTGAATGATGTTTTCCTGACTGAACTTTAATTTGACAGATGCTTGTACTAATATCTATATTGTCTCTATTAGCTGCTGTTGTGTCAGCCCTTGACTCATGGCAACCTCATGCACAGTGGAACCAAACCCTGCCTGGTCCTGTACCATGCCATGACTGGTTGAGGACAGGATCATTGTGACTCATAGGCTTTTGTGATCCATATACTGGGTGATTTTCTGATAGAACACACTATATTTAAAATGCACTGCCATCAAATACCACTGTCAGCCACTCAGAGGGTGATCTACATAGGGCATCCTGATAGAGTGGGATAGCAATGTGGAACAAACCAAAAATCATTAAAAAAAAAAAAAAGAGAGAGAGACCAGTTGTGCTGGTTTGATAGAGCCTTGTGGAACCCCTGAGACTATGGTCTCTAGCTGGTTTTGGGGTCTGGAATTGAACCCACTCCTGTGGCTTTCAGCCACACAAAAGACAGGCATATAAGCTGAACACTTACACTAGGTAGATAAACTCCTTGAAGAGATCAATCATGGGAGAATAGAAGGGCTGTGATGCACAGGGAGACAAGTTGGGGGGGGCGGTAGTTCATGGGAGGGAAGGACACAGGGAAGAAGTGACTATGGGGAGGAAGTGGGAGGAGAGCTATTGCATTGGAAGATTGCAGTCAATGTCATGAGACAAAATGTATGTGAACTGCTATATAGAAGTAAATTTGCTTTGTAAACTTTCACCCAAATCACAATGAAATTAACAAAACAACTCTCTGCCATCCATTCAATTCCGACTCATAGTGACTTCCTTTGTGTTTCTGAGGTAGTAAATTTTTACGGAAGTAGATTGCCCATCTTCCTTCAGTGGAGTGGCTGGTGGATTCGATTCTGGTTAGCAGTCTTATGCACTATGCCACCAGAGCTCCTTACACTATATTTAGACATGCATAAATTATTTACATAATAATTGCTAGTTAATGATTTGTTTAATAAATGAACGTATGGGTGAAAACTTGTGAACTAGAAAAAAGATATTTCCATGGTTCAATGCTAACTTCAGAAACTTCTGTAAAAATGTACCGTAACAATATGCTAACAGTAATGCTTGGGTGGTGCAAATGGTTAATGTGCTAGGTTGCTAACTGAAAGATTGGAAGTTCCAGGGCACTGAAAATTGTCTTGGAAAAAAAAGCACTCATTATTTTCTTCCAAAAAATCAGCCATTGAAAATCCCACAAAGTACAGTTCTACTCTGACACATACGTGGTTATCATGAGTCAGAATCAACTTGATAGCATCTGGTTTATATGCTGACAATGAAATACTTTGCCAAAGCAAAGGAAAAAAGTTTAAAGAAAGTTTTAGACCAGGTAAGCATTATTCAGGGCATAATGTTACTTGTATTGATGCTATAGTTGCATATAAAACCAAACTCACTCCCTTTGAGTTAGATCTGACTCATAGCGACCCCTCCTTGGCTTTCTGAGACAGTATCACTACAGAAGTAGATTGCCTAACCTTCCTTCATAGTTACATATAGAAAAACAAATTTTATGTTGGAACCACTCTATCTAGTAAATAAGAGGAATTAGAAGTGGTACTAAGAAGTTTGAGTATAGTGTAAGATGACGGTATAGTCAGAAATTCAAAAATCAAGGAATTTTAAAGGTAAAGATTACAATAAATATCAAAGTAAGTAGCTTTCAAACCTCTTTCACTGTAATTCACCATAAGAAATGTATTTTGTATTGAAAATGAGTGCAAAAATATATGCATGAGTTGTCTGCTAGTATTTTCTATTCGTTCTTTTCTCTTCTGCCATTTCCTACTAATGTGACACAGAATTTGAAATACTTGGATCTGGGCATGTTAATGAGACCATGATAGTTTTTGCAAATCTATCCGAAGAATTAAGGCATAATGAATGAAGAAATTATCAGACAAAAATAATTAATATCACAAATAAGTAAAATTTTGCTGAAGATAATTAAAAATCATTGCAAAAGTGCATAGACGGGGAACTGACAGAAATTCAAGCTGGATTCAGAAGGGGATGTGGAATGCGGGATATCATGTTTGATATCAGATGTATCTTGGCTGACAGCAAAGAATACCACAAAGATGTTGACATGTGTTTTATTGACTATGGAAAGGCATTTGACTGTATGGATCATAATAAATTATAGATAATACTACAAAGAATGATAATCACAGAACACTTAATTGTGCTCATGTGGTACATAGAAAATGAGGCAGCATTCAAACAGAACAAGAGGATTGTGTATGATTTAAAATCACCAAAGGTATGTGTAAGGGATGTATCCTTCCACCATACTTATTCAGTCTTCATGTCAAGATAATAATCTGAGAACTGGACTATATAAAGAACACAGCATCATCCATCGTAATGGAGGAAGACACATTAACAACATGTGATATGCAAATGACATAAGCTTGCTTGCTGAAAACACTTACTGATGAAGACCAAAGGCTATAGGCTTCAGTGTGGATTATATCTCAACACAAAGAAACTAAAAATCTTCACAACTGGACCAATAAGTAACATTATGATAAATGAATAAAAGATTGAATTTGCCAAGAATTTCATTTTTCTTGGATACACAATCAACATTCATGGAAGCAGCAGTCAAGGAGTCAAATGACTTTTTGGATTGGGCAAATCTGCTGCAAAAGACCTTGTTAAAGTGCTAAAGAGCACTTTGAAGTCTAAGGTGTGTCTAAGTTAGGAATGGCCTTTCAATCACCTCTTATGCATGTGAAGTTGTGCACTAAATAAAGAAGCCCAGAGAAGAACTGATGCATTCAAATTCTGGTAGTGGTGAAGAATATTGATTACACAATGGTGTTCAAGAAGCACGAACAAATCTGTCTTGAAAGAAGTACAACTGGAATTCTCCTTAGAAGCCAGAATGGACAGACTGCATCTCTCATAATTTGGTCACATTATAAGGAGGGAGGGAGCTCTGGTAGTGTAGTGCCTAAGGCACTTGACTGCTAACCAGAAGGCAGGCGGTTCAAACCCACCAGCCACTCCTCGGAAGGCAGGTTGGGCAATCTACTTCTGTAGTGATACTGCCTCGGAAACCCAAGGAGGGGTCTCTATGAGTCAGGTCCGACTTGACGGCACATAACAACAACAACACCATAAGGAGGGAAGTCCCTGAAGAAGGATATCATGTTTGGTAAAGTAGAGGATCAGCGAAAAAGAGAAAGACTCTGAAAGAGAAGGGTTGATACAGTGGCTTCAACAATGGGCTCAAGCATAGAAATGATTATGAGGATGATGCAGGCCTAAGCAGTGTATTGTTTTGTTGTATGTAGGGTGGCTGTGAGTCGAACCCACTCAACAGCATTTAACAACAACAACAATGGCAGTCTTTTTCTCACTGTCTGTCTTTGTAAAGAGACATTACTCTTCTAATGTTATGTGAAAAGATTTGAATTTTATTTAAAATCTGCATATTCAGCCCTCTCCAATATTCCAAATTTATTGACAAAACAAAAATAGTAGAAATCATCATATAATTATTTGTAATATCTTAAGTGATACTACACGTATTTAAAATGATTTTTACATGGAAACATTGTTTTTTTTCTTTTGTTTTTCTGACATTTAAATGTTAGTATCAAGTTTCAATCTTTTTTGAGAGTGTCCATTATTTTTGTACTTTTGCTATCCTGGGAATCCTTCATTTATTAAAAAAAAAATCCACTTGAAAAAATACTGTTTCATTAGGATTTTCACTGAAAAATACAGCTAAGGAAACCAAGGCATGTTTCTCCCAAAGGTAATATTTCTATTTCTCAATCAGCATATAAGACATCATATAAATTATAGATTTAGTTCATTATAAGAAACATTTTAATAAAAATAAGTTTTTAACCTTTATAACTCACATTTGTATTTGAATTTAAATGTTGACATCATTTATTGCATTGAAAAGAAATTCATTCAATTCACAATGTACATTGAAAGCTGGCAGTACAAAAAGTTTATTCATAAACAAAATGTTTAAGATATGACTTTATGTTAAGCAGGAAAATATGTACGTGATACTGCACATACTTGTATCATTCACTAATTGGTCACTGGTCTTACATTATAAACAAGTTTGTGTCTAATTACAATTTATTGTAATTATTTATTGATATTTATTGATGTTTATTTCTGGTGTTGGTCAAACACATTATGTAGATCTTTAGATAACAGTTATTCACCTCCAAGTTACTCCTTAAAAATGAAAGCAATTGTTGTCTATGGCAGAATTACATAGGGCAAGATGTGAAAATACTTCAGTATTTCTATAAAGTCCTCATCAGCTTGGATTTCCTTTCAAATTGGGAACTCTGGACCCAATAGGCAGGCATTGATTCATATATATATATATTTGTTATGTTGTTGTTATGTGCCATCGAGTCAGCCCTGACTCATAGATATAGATATAGATATATATATATATATATATATATATATAGATATAGATATATATGACCAAACTCACTAACATTGAGTTGATTCTGACTCACAGCAACCCCCTTTGGATTTCCAAGGTGGTAAATCTTTATATAAGTAGATTCCCTAGTCTTTCTCCTGTGGAGTGGTTGGTGGGTTTGAACCACCAACCTTCTGGTTAGCAGTCAAATGCTTTTATATATATATATACATTAAAAAAAATGATTGGTTTGGAAATCTTGTGCTTTTACTACTAGCATTAATTACTGCTTGCCAGTGTTACCCAACATAGATATATTTAGTGAGTTTTTTATTAAAATACCTGACTGTAAATAGGGGAAAAAAAATCACAGTTATTTTTCCTCTGTGCTATTATGGCTCTTAGCATATAAAAACTTACAGTTGTGCTTGTGATGAACTGGTTTATTCTCCTCAACATCTATATATAGAACACTAGATGATTTTCAGAGATTAGTATAAAAGAGTTTAATTGAAAAGGCACTTTGAAATTGGTACAAACAATCTTAAAAAGAAAAAAAAATCACCATAACATTTGTAGTTGTTTCTTATTGAGCTTATCTTAAAATAATTGGGGCTACTAACTATATTTTTTATTTGACTGTTAAAAGTGTCATTCCTGAGATGTGAGAGTCAAAGTTTTTAAAATAGGCAAAGAAGAAAGAAGTATTTTCCTAGGTAGGAGGCTGAATTGTGAATCAGCATTCTCAGCCAATCATTTTCTGTCATTTTTTCATACATTAGATTTTCCATTTCAGAAATATTCATTCTGAAATTTATTCATTAGCTAATAAGTGGCCCCAAATATGCTGAAATGTTTAAAGAGCTGAGATGTTTAGCTAAAAGACGGTAAGTAAGTAAGTAAAAAAAAAATATTACTAAACATTTGCCATGGTAGGTAGCATCCACTACACAAGATGTTCACTGAGCTTTTCCATGAAATGGAGTTGTTTCATAGTCTTGAAAATGAATTCCCTTAGACATCGTGATCTTCATAATAGCACCATTTAAAGCATCATCTTCAATGAGAGTTATTAAACCATTGGCAATCACTGATGGGCTAAAAAATAAAGGAAACATTGATACTTTGAAACTTATGACTGAGGCGTATTTTTATTTCATTTTAAGTTATTTTCTGAAGACTCTATTATCATTAACACATAATAGAGACATGCATGTCATCAAGCTATTGTTACCTCCAATTTTTATTCAGTTGGATATTAGCTAAATTACATGATAACTTTAGTAGTAGATTCCATGTCTAATCTGTCATTTGGTGAAACATACTTATATTCATTACTTACATTATCATATTTATAATTCATTATTATCATATCAGTAAATCTTAGACTTAGTGGATAGAAATATTAGAGTTGAAATATTATAAATTTTGGCTAACATTTGTTGTTGGTAGCCATCGAGTTGATTCTGACTCATAGTGATCTCATGTAGTAGAGTAGAACTGCCTCATAGGTTTTCTATGTTGTAATATTTCCAGGAACAGATTGCTAGATCTTTTTCCTATGGAGCTTCTGGGAGTGTTTGAACTGCCAGCCTTTTTTTTCTTTTTTTAATTTTATTGTAATTTGGGTGAAAGTTTACAGAGCAAATTCATTTTCCATATGGCAGTTCATACACATTTTGTTTCATGACATTGACTGCAATTCCCCACAGTGTAACAGCTCTCTTCCCACTTCCTCCCTGCAGTTACCTCTTCCCTGTGTCCTTCTTTCCTTTAAATTCCTGTCCCTGCCCCCAGCTATCTCCTTGCACATACACTACAGTTCAGTTCTTCCCTGATTGATCACTCTAAGGAGTGTATCTATCTGATGTGAATGTTCACCTTATATGCCTATTTTGGGGTTAGAAGCCACAGGTGTGAGTTCAGGTCCAGTTCTGAAGGGCAATAGGGCTTATAGTCTCAGGTGCCTCATCAGGCTCTAGCAGACCAGTAAATCTGGTCCTATTTATGATTTTGAGTTTTGTTTCACATTGTTCTCCCACTCTATCCAGGATCTCCTGCACTGATCCCTTTGTGAGTGATTGTTGGTGGGTACCATCTAGTTCTTCTTGTCTCATGGTCATCTAAACTAAGGACAGCATGGTCTACTAGTCCCTTGGACTAATTGTTTCTATGTGTCCTTGATGTACTTCATTCTCATTTTCTCCAGATGAGGAGAAACCCACTGTTGCATCTAGATGAACTGCCAATCTTTTGGTTAGCAGCCGAATGTTTACCTGTTGTGCCAACAGGGCTTTTTTAACACTTACTCCCACTGCCATCAAGTATCTGACTCATAGTGACCCATCCTTTGGTTTCCGAGGCAGTATCACTATGGAAGTAGATTGCCCAACCTTCCTTCTGAGGAGTGGCTATTGAGTTTGAACCACCAGCCTTCTGGTTAGCAGTCAAATGCCTTAGGTACTATGCCATCAGAGCTCCATAGGTATCTATTATTTACCAAAAAAGAAACAATAAAACCCCTGCTGTGAAGTCAGTTTTGACTCTTTGTGACACAGTAGGACAAAGTAGAACTGCCCCATAGGGTTTCCAATGTTTTAAATCTTTACAGAGGTAGACTGCCACATCTTTCTCCTATGGAGTGGCTGGTGAGTTCAAATTTCTGACCTTTCAGTTAGCAGCTCAGAGCTTTAACCATTGCACCACTAGGGCTCCTGCATCTGATTTTTATTATTTATCAGTTGCTGTTTTCAGTATTTTACACGTATCACATAATTCTTTCTAATATCTCTAAATTTTAATATTATCCTCATTTTACATATGAAGAAATGGAGGCATCAACAGTTTAAGGAATAAGTTCATGGCCAGTACTGGAGACAGATTTATTCATAGATTAGCTGATTCCTTCTACATGTTAGCTACGACTCTGCACTATGAGCCTTCTAACTACTCTAAGTCCTATTCTGTTTATCACACATAAGTGTTGCAACACTAAATGTCTTGTTAAGAAAATGATCGAAGTTATGGGTCCATATAATATTTCCCAAAAGTATATTTGAATATTGATTGACACTTAGATAATGTATGAAGACTACTGTTGCCTCCCTCTGTTTTTCCAATTTGATTATGGCTGAAGATATTAATAGGCATTCTCTATATTTCAAAGCAAAATTAATGATACATAAACACATTCTGTTTAGAAATTCAGATAAAAATGTTTTCTTTCAAAGTGTCTGCCAAACCAAAATGTTGAAGCTCAAATTTAAAAGCTTTGTTTTTTGCTTTTTTCTCATTTATGCCTAGATTATTACTTTACTCCATCACATGAAGGAAAACAAGTATAGCTTTACTTACTCTAGAATTCCATAGTATTTCATCATATCCTTAATATGAGCTGTGTATTCTATATATTGTCCCATGTTTTCTTCTTTTTCAATGGACTCAAGGATGGGTGTATTAACAAAGCCAGGGCAGATGGCATTCATTCTTACGCCACTGTTCATGAGATTAGCAGCCATCTGCCAATTAGAAGCAACAGGTTGAAGGTTTCAGCAGTTTTGTAAATGTAGAGCACAGGACAAACTGATAATTAAAGCTGTTTAAAACTCCCTGACATAGATATCCTCCCAACTATATGGCAATGCCAATGCCAGGGTTGACTGGAGAGCAAAAAAGAAAGTGTAAGAATACATATCTTAAAAAACTGAACTATTAGGTATGTCTATGAAGTGGGGAGTGTACCCAAGACCATGTATAGGGTTGGAAGACAGTGGTCCTATAAGTGTATTTGTATGATCTGTAAGAATTCCCAGGTGTATAGTAGAGCTGACAAGGGACAAGGTTGTAGTCACTTCTTGGTCACAGCCAACTACCCAGAGGGACCGAGTAGTTGAACTGGTGGGCTCGGGACCATAGTCACAGGGGACATCAAGCTCAATGGACATAATATACTACATAAAACATTGTTCCACCTCCTACTTTGGTTAGTAGCAACTGGGATCTTAAAAGTCTGCAAGCAGCCATCTAGATGCAATGATGGGTCTCTCCTTGTCCAGAGCCAAGAAGAATGAAGAAAACCAAAGATTCAAGGAAACAATTAGTTCTAGTGAGTGGTACACCATGTGATCTGCAGCCTATATGACTATGAGACCAGAAGAACTAGATGGTGCCCACCTACTGCTGTCAACCACTCCGAGGGGGATTTATGTAGGAGATCCTGGATAGAAAGGCAGAACAATCTGGAAGAAAACTCAAAATCATTTTGGGGGAAAAAAAAGGGTGGGGAGGAGCAGGTTTGCTGGTCTGAGAGAGCTTGGTGGAACCCCTGAGACTATGGCCCTAGCTGACCTTCAGGTCTGGAATTGAACCCACATCTGTGGCTTCCAGCCAAACAAAAGACAGGTTGTATGGAAAGTGAATTTGCTCTGTAAATTTTCACCCAAATCACAATTTAAAAAACAAACAAACAAACAAACAAAAAAAAACCCACTGCCCAATTAACTTCTAAAAGCCTCACTTAATTAATTTTTTAAAAAATCAATATTATTGGGCTACTCCTGAAAGTAATTAATTATCTAAATTGCTCTTATCTAATGTCCAGCACAATATCAAGTGAATTATGTGGGAATCTTAAGCTAAGAAGCTGAGGCTTAGAATTAATATCCCATGTTTTCTTTCAAAGTTTGGGGTTATATAACAAAATATTTGCTTAAAAAATACTGCTGGTAGCAATTTGTAGGCTTTTCATCTGTTCTGAACAGTATGACACTTAATAACCTCCAACACTGCTTTATTGGGAAAACAAGTGTTTTCAGGCTAACATTTCTTGGTTTAATTTTAAATGTATTAATTTTATTTGAACTATTCATAAAATAAAATAAAATATAATTTTTCAGTCTTATATTTTTAATGACAAATTCCTGGTTTTTAAGATTTATTTTGCCTTGTAATAACTTTATGTGGTCACAAAAAGCTAAATCAAAAATTGTCTATGAAAAGTAAATAGAAATTTCCAATCAATTTAAAGTAGGAGAGTTTCTGATCTTCATTTTTTATTTAATATTTCACATTTCCGTGTCTGATTATCTGTCCCCTAGTGTTTCTTTGGTTGGTAATACTTTTTTTTCATCTGTCTGAACCCCCTTTGTCTCCCTTCAATTTACCACTGCAGAGGCCTCCCAACTGTTCTTTCCGATTCTACACTTGTCCTCTAGTACATTCTCCAAACAACATCCAGAATGAAATCTGAACTTGTCACTCTTATCCTTAAAAAAAAATCTATTGAAAATTGCACTTAGAACAATATTCAAGCCCATTACCACAAACCTGAGCCCTTTTTGGTCTGCCCTGTAATTATATCTCCACTTGTATTTCTTGCTATTCTCCCCTTGCTCAGCAGGCTCAGTTCAAACTGAAGCAATTCAGTGACCAGAAAAAAGCAGGCATCTTCACCTAATGTTATTGATGCACTTGGTTGACTAGATCTACAATATTTTTCTAAGCTCTGTATACCTTTCATCCCAGGCCTGCACAGAGATACAAACCTTCACAACTTTATGGAATGGAATAAATGTTTAGCTCCATCCCTCTCTCTAGCCCCCATAATCTACCCTCATTTTCATTGTGGCAAGTAACACCTGGTGCATATTGCATGTTCTATTTATAGAAGCCTAAAGTTAATGATTTTTAAATTTGGAGTCAATTTTTAAAATAAAGAGTATGTCCATAAAATAATATAATAATATCCTTAAGATGGTTTTCAATAACATATTTTTGTTTAGAATATATTTTATTTTAAAATGATTTACTGTATATGTGGTCTTTTATGGGATCTGAAAACTTTTTTTTATAATATTAATAAAAATTGGGGTATAGTATTATTTTTATATCTTTTATTCAGATGTATTGAATTATGAATATGTTTCCTTCTACTTTGTAGAATTCATGTTTCAAATACATATGGAAAGACAGATGTGGTGGTGGTTTTAGTCTCACCGCAGCTGAGCGTGTGAATCCAATTATACCATGCTTTGAAGCACAATAAACAGGCTGTTGAGCAACAGGCATGAGCCCTGAAAGAAAAAATTAAAACATTTAAACAATTTGATTAAAAAAGAAACAGACCATACCCAGTAATGATCCTTCAAATGAATAATTTGTACCTCTTTCAATTTAAGTTTAATCTGGAAAATAATACAATCACAAGGTCACTCAATTTAGTCATGTCTAAAAAAATCAAATAATTTTGTAAAACTCACCAGGCTTAGCACCAGTTATTCTCCTCCTGACCTCTATCTATTATGTTGTTCAGGATCTATGATAGCTAAGTTACGGCTAGGGATACAGCCCAGAGTGGGATGTTAGCTTTTCTATTTCCTCATTTTCTTTCAGTGCTCTCTAACCCACAGAAAGAATCATCTTTAAATCTAATAAATCACCACCTGAGTTCAACTTTTAAGCCTGGATTAAAAAAATTATATAGTCAACACTTTTTTAAGGCTTCAAAATGTCTGAAGAAATTTAAATAGCTTAACGACTTGTTTTTGCTGTAAGTTAATACACAGTTCCTTGTCATCAGTCTGGACTGAATGATGCCACTAAAGTTTAAGAAAGTTAAAAGGTAACTTCTTTTGATTATGACCAGTAGTATACACCTGGATCTACTCATTCTTTGACTTAGGAAAAGAAAACCAGGAAAAAATATGGTTCTATTTTCTTTCATAATTATTTAGTCAATAGCAGAACCAAACAATTGGTTTAATTATCCACATATACATAACAGCAACTGTTTAAAAATATGATCAAAGTCATACTCTGGTGGAAAAGTAGTAGTCTAACACGTATAACCTCTTTTCTCCCCTATCATCCACTTCAACTCCATCTCCCAAATAGAAACAAAACAACAAGAAAAACCCATCTTACTGTGTTAGCTATTACTATCAAACTTATTTCTCATATTTCCAATTCCCTATTTAAACAACACTCAAACTTTTAAAATTAGAGTCATTTGGATATTTTAGGTTTTTAAAGAATTTATTGACATGACACGTTTTAGTAACTCTTTTTAAAATTTATGATTTCTCTGAGTCAAGAAATAGTGATCCCTAATTACTATAATGTTATTAATATCAAATGTCATGCAAATAATATTAAATTATTCTGTTGAGACATGCTCATCTCCACCCAGTTAACTATTCTCAGAACACCACCAGTCAGCTGAGCAAGTTGTGCCAAAGTTCAACAATAAATGCAGCCCTTAACCACTCCCTAGGTGCCTTCCAGGTCTCAATTTATAAACTATGTTTTCTCAAGAGCAGTTTAAGTCCCTGAGGATGGTAGATCACACACAGTGTGTCCACCCAGTGATCTCAAAGTACTGTAACATGTTGACTCTCTTTTTGTTTTGTTTCAGGTTAGGAAAATGTGTACTTCAATTAAGTCCATCTGTGTCAGCCAACAAGAATTTATGATGTCTCCACCGCGTACATAGGTGTCTCAGGAGCACAAGATAAAGAGAACAAGTAGGTGTAGCCAGATATTGCTGCTACTGGTTCTTCTAAGTCCCTGTTTAACCTACTCCTTAAATGTTTGTGGGACAAAGGCAATGCTTGCAGGATGGTGTTAGTAATGCAAGCAATGTGGTGAACCTTAACCAGAGTAAGCTAGTTGACAGAGCCACAACACACACAGACACTGTTCATAAATGTTATCAAAGATGACCTTGGAATTAATTTCCTTTACACACGTGGGAAGTGCTGAACTTTGGAACTCAAGCTACCTCTAAGTGTTTCAGAGGTGAACCAAATCAAACAAGGATTTGTTGGCTCTGTTAAGAAGTAAGCACAAATTGTAGAATTTCCTTTAAAGGGAGAATTGTAAATACAAACAGAATGTGAAAGAACCTGCTAACATTTTAAAAAATGATATTTAGTTTATGGATCTTGTAACACTCTAATGATGTTTTCACTGCTATCCTGCAAAACGTTTACCTTTCGGTGCTCCACTTTCTCACATCAGATCAAAGGCTGCAAGTATCAGTTCAAACAGTCATAAATTAAGCTTCCTATTTTTCCTTTTGCTTACAGCTTTAATAAGGTAAAATTGACACATCAAACTCAAAACCAAACTCACTGTCATTAAGTTGATTCCAACTCATAGCAATGCCTGTTGGGTTTCCAAGGCTATAAATCTTTATGGAAGCAGACTGCCCCATCTTTCCTCTGCAAAGTGGCTGGTGGGTTGCAACCACCGACCTTTCTGTTAGCAGGCAAATGCCTTAACCCAACACCACCAGAACTCCTGATCGACACACAGTACCCTGCATGTATATAATGTGCACAATTTCATAAGTTTCGACTTATATAAACATAAGTCAAATGAAACTATGAAGCCATAACTACAATCAGGATAATGAACATATCTATAACTTGAAAGGTTTCCCCGTGCAGCTTAGTAATCTCTTCCTTCCACCCGTCTCCTCCTACTTTGATCTATCAGTGATCTACTGTCTGTCATCACAAAATATAGTTTCTAGAAATTTATATAAATGGAAACATACTCTTTGTCTGGCTTATTTCACTTAGTGTAGTTATTTTGAGATCAATCCATGTTGTGATGTGTATCAATAGCTCATTCCTTTCTTTCCTCCGCGTTCTTTTGGTGAATACTATTCCATTGTATAGGTATATGAAAATTGCATATCCATTCACCTGTTGACAGATATTTGGGTTGTTTCCAGTTTTTGGCTATTACACAGAAAATTAATTCTATTTTTCAACTATTTTCTTTAGTTAATTTAGTTAAACAGAAAGCTTTTCTTTATCTCCTTAGTGTGTATATAGATTTTTACTATTGCATTTTGTGTTTGGAATAGGCAGGTGGATTAATGCTTTTTCCCCACCTTGCCAATTGATTCTCAATGTAGAAGTTTACCATCTATACCTCAGTTTTTACTTCCTAGAAAAAAGAGGCTATTAATGGCTATGCTAACAGCTCTACCATAAACTAAAATAAAATGCTGGCTGTGGAGATTGCCCACCCCCAATATTTATTTAAAAAGTTTATGATAAATAATGAATATGTTTGAAATAATCTTCTTGGTAGTGTTAACTTTCTTCAGTCATTTTGCTGTTGGCAAAGGAGAGGTAAGGGCATATTTCGCCTTCTTCTCTGCTTTCCAGAAAGAAAATGAAATATGTCCCATATTATTTCTCACTTTCTACAACTTAGTAAACTGTTGTTGTTGTTGTAATATGGCTTCGAGTCAATTTCGACTCATAGCAACTCCTCCTTGGGTTTCCCAGACAGTATCACTACGGAAGTAGACTGCCCAACCTTCCTTCTGAGGAGTTGCTGGTGGGTTTGAACCTGCCAGCCTTCTGGTTAGCAGTCAAATGCCTTAGGCACTACGCCACCAGAGCTCCTACTACTGGCCCATTATTTTCCCTATAGAATTCCTTGTAAAGTCTCAGCCTTAAGCTCCTTCCAAACATCACCTTGTCTCTACCAGAAGTGTCATCATATATCCTCACTAAACACTGCTTCACCTCTCCATGTTCTAAACTTTCACAAGAATAACTCCTAAAGTCATTCAAAAGTTATCCAAAGTTATTCAGGGTCACCACATAGAATTTGCAGCATTTCAGTGGCATGACTCTGGGGATACATCCACATGATAACTGTTATGAATGTGTCCTCTAAAGTTCGCACAAGGAGCTCTGGTGATGCAACGATTAAGCACCTGGCTGCTAACCCAGAGGTCAGCAGTTTGAGCCAATCAACCACCACCACAACAACAACAAAGTTCTTGCAGTTCACAATCTGCATAGCTATACACAGCAGTCCTTTTTGGTAGAGAAGGATGACCCAGCAGAAGAGACTGAGATGGAGGAAACAGTGGAGGTAGGAAGAAAATTGCTAAGTGTTATATCATAGAAATTAAAGATGAAACTTTTTAGGAGGTTTAGCATAGTCTCTGGATCAAGTGCAGAATCAAATGAGGATGACTTTTACTGAGGTATGAATGTGCCTCATTATCACACATCTCACAATAATCCCTCCCTTGGCCCCACATCTTTCTATAGCTACCTTTACATTTCTACTTACAACAAAAGGTACTCAAAAGAGTTGCTGTATTCATTGTCTCTACTTTTCTCACCTCTCATTTATTCTACAACTCACTCAAATCAGGTTATTAATGACCAGTACTCTGCTAAGGCTAAATCTCTGTCTTCGGCTGACTTGAAAGCCTCTCAGCAACAACCAACACAGTTAATTATACTCTCTTTGAAATCTTTCATATTTAGGCTGGTTTCTGCTACCTCATGCTCACTGGAAGCTCCCTCTCTGTGTTCTTTGCTGGTTTCTCTTCTCCACTAGACCCATCAATCCTCGAAAACTCCACAGTTCTGTCTCTGGCTTTCTTTGCTTTTTTGCCCATACACTTTCTCTAGATGATATTCTTGACTTTTATGGGTGAGAATTTATTCTTACCATCTCTCTTTCTCTCACACACTACAAACCCTGAACACACCTACATACATTAAGGATAATGTTTTTCAACATATAGTCTAGGCCCAGCATCATTCAAGTTTACTCTTAGAAATACAAATAATTATTTCCAAAATAGACTAAACCTAATTAATCACAGGTTTATGTCAGTCATAACTGTATTTTTTGAAAAAAATTTAGAAGAGGGGCAAATTCTACTCATAAAACAGAAAAATTTTCTACAACTGCTCAGGATAATAACATGACATTACCACCAACTAATGAGATAATTATGAAAAAGCATTTAAAATACCTAAAAATTACATATTACCTTATAGAATAAATAAGAAAGTCATTTAGAAAAATAAAATTTAATTTCCATTTCCAAATTAGTTCTACCTTTAATATCTTTTCTAACCCTGCTTATAAGAGCCAACTTTAATTTCTACATCCCATTGAAGGTAAAATGCTCAAATAAAGACTTTATGCAAATATTGAAACCCACTTAGGGAAATTATTCTGAATCCTCAAACACATTGCTTCAAAATAGATATAAATCATGTAAAGTGGACCATATAGATATGATAAAAAAAAAAATTCACTTTAGGAAAGTAAATGGAGAATCTAAGGATGTTAATCCTTGCACAATGATAATCTGAGCTCAGCAGCTGTGTCACAAAGCAGGAAATGGAATCTCTCACATTTTCTTTACAGCTGTAAAAGGAAATGCCTAACCATCACTTCTCTAATATAAGGGAAAAGGGAGAACTAGTGAGAATTTATTTATTTATGTTCATATGGAAAGCTGACCAAAATAACTAGTGGACTTCCTCTTCATGTGATTTTCCATATAATGGAACAGCTTATCTGATGCTGGCTTGTTCCCTCTTCTCAAGTTTTAAAACATAACATAATTAAGACATGTTTTAAAACATAAAACATCAACATAAAGTTTCATAAAACTGATACATTTTCTATAATAAAAACATTTCCAGAAAGAAAATCCAATAACACTTTCCAGTGGTTGTTAATTCTCAGAAAGTTGTTCTTAGTGCTCCACCCACCCAAATCCTCCTTCCTGCTGTAAGGGCCATTGCCTTCCCTGTGATCAGAGGAAACTGTGACTTAGCTACTCAAAAAATAACTCCATGCATAGTATTGTTGTTAGCTGCTGTTGAGTTGCCCCTGACTCATGGTCACCCTATGCACAATGAATTGGACCATTATGATTCACAGGGTTTTCACTGTCTAATTTTCAGACATAGATCTTCTAGACTTTCTTTCTAGTCTGTCTTAGTCTGGAAACTTTGCTGAAACTTGTTCAGCATCATAGCAAGTTACAAGTCTCTACTGACAGATGAGTGGGAGCTGTGTGTGAGCTTTATTGGCTGCTGGGAATCAAACCTGTGTTTCCCACAGGAAGGCAAGATTTCAATCACTGAGGAACAACTGTCCTCCATCTATACCTAGGACCTGGCTTCTCAAAATGTGGTCCAGGGAATGGTACCATTGGCATCACCTGGGAGCTTATGAGAAACGCAGACTTTCAGACCCCATCTGAGACATACTGAATCATAATCTGCATCTGAACAAAATGCCTAGGTCGTGTGTAGGTGTGTTATTTTGAGAAGCACTGTCTTAAAGGATTATTCATTTCCTAATCGCCCTCTTTTTCCCATGCTAAGAAAATCTAAATCTTTTATCCATTTTTTAAAAAAGCTCATTTATAAATATTTAATCTTTTCTATTGATTGCTTTTAGTCTATGTGTCCCCTCATATTTTTTAAGTTATAAGACAGCAAAACAGATACCTTGGAGAATTAGCTACTATAAACAGGAAGGGTGGTAATATAGGAATGGTTCATCTATTCCATGACATACACCAAAATATAGCAGAATAAAATTGCTTTCATTACCACAGCTAATTCTCATGATATTTTTCAAGTATATAGCTGGTTTGAAATTTATTATTCAACTATAAATTGGAAATACTAAGTTGATCTCAATTATAGGGACTTGTAAAAGTTAAATGTGATATAATATAATCAATAGTTTATCACAATGCCAAAATCTTGGGAGGTGCTATTTAAGGTGCTAAATAAGATGACATGAGGTGTTTCATTTTATCAAGAACAGCTGCTAAGGGTGGTAAAAGAAACAACAAAAGAACCAGTTGCCATGGAGTCATTTCTGACTCCTGAGGACTCCATGTGCATCAGAGTAGAACTGTGCTCCACAGGGTTTTCAATGACTGATTTTTTCAGAAATAGATCACCACGCTTTTCTTCTGAGGTGCCTCAGGGAAGACTTGACTCTCCATCCTTTCTGTTAGCCATCTCAGTGTGTTAACTGTTTGCACTATGATTTTCTTATTTTGGGCCTGGAGATGGAGAAAGGAGATCAGTGTTTTGTCTGATTTGAAATTTCTAGTTTATTACGATGTTCCAGTACAACTATTGTTCTTCAAGTTGTTAGAGTCTTATTGTCTTAAAACTCAATATCATAGTTCTGTTTATATAGTTTACCAAACCAAACCAAGCCAAACAAAAAAACCTCATTGTCATCGAGTACATGATGCTAATCATTTAGTTCTGTCATCTTAATAAGAGATATTTGTATTTATCACTTGGTGTAGAAACTTTTCCTATTTATTTTATATTACCATTTCTTTTTTGTAAATGTTCAAATTACTTTCAAGTAATTTGAATTTGTTATTTAAAGTGGTCACTTCAGCATTTTTATCTTGATACAAACTACAAACTTATGCTTTTTTAGAAAAACTGGTAGCTTAAGTGGGTATGTCACTGGGCTGGTATTTAAGAAATGCTAAGAAAATATATCTATGATCTTCAAGTATTTTCTTGAGGCTCTAAAGTTTTAATTTCAGACTAAATAAGATCAGTGCAGTAACTCTCACATAATGCTACTGACTGACATTTTTTCATGAGGCACAGACAACGGCCCTAGTGAATACCAAGACCTTAGTATCTGGGTATAAAAGAAATGAGAGCACAGTTGTGGGGCAAAATCCCTTTCCTGTGACAACAACTACTTTTCTTTTCTCACATCTTGAAGTAATAAAGTAAGAAGCACACTTGACAACCACAATTGTCTTATGGAAGCATAGCTATTTAATTATCTCCATTGATCTTTTCCACTTTTTTTAAAAAAATTATATATAGTTTAGGATGGATTAACAAAATGAATGAATGCTTAATAGAGGAGAAAGACTTGTATCAAATAGCCCAGGTGATTAAACAAAGACCAGAACACTTTTGGTGTTCCACACTAGAGCACACCCTTCTCTCAATATGATGAGGAATCACTCTCCACTTTACATACTCTTCTGTTTATTAAAGTTATTAATTGCATGTGACACTCTGTCTACGTCAGTGGCCATTACTCATTAACTTCTCTGCCCAAACCAGTGTGTTAACTTAAGATTTTCTTATGACAGTGAAGGACTCCAGTGAATCTATGCAGGAGATCATGAGGACAGGCCCTTGGTTGAGCTGACTATTATCCACAGCTGTTCTTCTAATGGGACCAGCAGTAAGAGTGGTAGGGATAGAAAACAAGTCTGTGAATAAAGAAGGATGGAAAACAGAAGAAATAGACTCTAGAATTGTTTTGACTCTTATTACTTCTCAAGACATTTTTGTTCCTGCCTACATGCTATGACCTCAAGGGCATAAAATTGTTGATGCCCTTTCTGAGGAAGAGGTGAAGACCAAAGGCTTCTATATTACCTTCTTCCATTAATATGTTGTGGTTGTTATGTGCCATTGAGTCGGACCCAAGTAGCAACCCCTTCTTGGGTTGCCGAGGAAGTAGATTGCCCAACCTTCTTTCCGAGGAGTGGCTGGTGGGTTTGAACCACTGGCCTTCTAGTTAGCAGTCAAGTGCCTTAGGCACTATGCTACCAGAGCTCCCTCCATTAATATAGTATCTTGAATTTTTATGAGACTAATTTCATTATAGGAAGAATGAAGCTCTTGGGAAGCAAGCATAATACAAAGTAATACATGTTCATATTGTTTTTGAGATGAAAGCATGTTTATGACAAGCTCTGGGTGGGAGAGAGTAGCAGGGACTGTCTAGACTGGCTGGTCACAATAAGGAAACAGTTTAACTGCACCAGGTAAGTTTGCTAAGGCCAAACTTCCAAAATGGTTGTTGTTGTTAGTTGCTATCTAAACAGCTCCACCTCATGGCAACCCCCTGCACAAAGAGTGGAACTGTGCTTCGTGGGGCTTTCATGGCTGCTTCTCAGAAGCAGATCACCAGTCCCTGATGCTGAGGAATCTCTGGGAACGTTACAACTGCCCACCTTTTGGCTAGTAGTTAAGTGCTAGTAATCAAGTGCTTAACTGCCAGGGCTTCTTCTGAAATAGGGTATCAATTCAAGCAGAATTGACAGCAATAAACTTAAGCTACTTCACCATTTTAATGGACTTAAGTACCATACGTTAGAACTGATATCAGAGGGAGAAGCAGTTTAGAATACTATGATAGTCACTAAATTGAGAAAATAACAGTGCAAGAAAGGTAATTTAAAACTTAAAAAAGTCTCATCATTGAATTTATATCCTTTCAGTGTTTTATCAGCAAGATTAGAGAAAGCTCCACAGATGATTCCAAATACTAAGAACAGAGTTAACAACTAGGGTTTGCTAGTGTGATAAAGAAATCTCCTAGCCAAGAAAGCAAAGTGGGCATCACATTCTAAGCCTTAAATTGCTCTTCTCAACAGCATGTTTTGACTTGTGACTCTCTTAAGCTTCCAAATGTTTTCAAGACTATATTATGTATGTCAAATGGGGGACAAGAGCTTAAGATTCTCTGAAGTTTTAGTAACGTAACCTTGAGATTAAAGCAGTGCCCATGAGGCCTGAAGAGACCAACAAATTTCATTAGTTTATTCAAGTCACAGGATTTCAGTTTCTTTTACTTCCGTGTAAGGTTGAGACAGACACAGAGAGATAGCTTAATAGATCAGTTTATAGATAGAAATGAATAATCTAGTGGTTAAGCTTAGGAGGCCTTTTGTCAGACTGCTTGCCCTTAAAATCCAGCTCTGTCTCTACTTGCTGTGTAAGCTTGGGAAAGGTACTTAAACTCTCCTACTTTAATTTCCTCAACTGCAAAATGGAGGTTATAGAATGTACTTCATAGAGTTGTGAGAATTGAATGAGTTGATGAGTTCTCAGTGTTTTAAAACAGTACCAGGTAAACAGTAAGTGCTCTATATATGTAAATACATGCAAATCATTATTATAGAAAAGGTATCACTACATTACATTTTTCCATTCCTGCTGTTTGGGGCCAGTAAACTTTCTTCTTACAGTATAGAGCCTCTCCAGAGAGTCCCAAATGGATCCAACCATGAGTCATTCCATCCTTCCCAAGATTGAAATCAGCATCGCCAGTGACATAAGGACAAGGGCTCCCTGTGTAGGTTCCGGTTCTCCAATCTTTGTTAGCCCTCTTCCTTTAGAGTGAAAATCCATGGCATTATCTCTTGATCATCACCTGGTGGCACAATGCCTAAGGCATTTGACTTTTACCCAGAAGGCTGGTGTTTCAAACCCACCAGCCACTCATCCTGCATTCCCTAGGACCTAAAATCTGGCCCTCTCTGGAGTCATATCTCTTTCAAGTGTCACCTCACCTTTTAATGTACCCTCAGAATTAAAATAATTTTTAAGTACATGTCAGAGATTATTAGGAAAAATAACCAGTTAACCCTGAAAAAGTTAAAGCATTAGGTCTGTGATAGCTTTAGGGATATTATTTTGTCATTAAGAAATCCAGAGATGCAAGTCTGTTTCTGAGAAAATTAAATACTGGTCTACCTTGTAGCACTTGTAGAGAAATCCTTCTGTAAATGTCTACTGGTGGCAAGTTTACAGATACCTGGTGGTGTAGTGGATAAGGTATTTGGCTGCTAACCAGAAAGTCAGTGGTTCAAACCTACCAGCTGCTGTGCAGAAGGAAGATGGGGCGATTTACTTCTGTAAAGATTTACAGCTTGAGAAGCCCAATGGGGGTCTCTATGAATCGGAATCGACTCAATGGCAATGAGTTTGGTTTGGTTTTTTGGGTCACACAAATGGTTTGTGTGTGACTACTAACTTAAAGGTTGATGGTTCAAACACACCCAACAGCACTACGGAAGAAAAGCCTAGAGATCTGATTACAGCCAAGAAAATGCTAAGGAGTAGTTCTATTTTATAACACATGGTGTCACCAAGAATTGGAATGGACTCACCATGGCTTGGAATTAACTTGAGGGCTATGGGTTTGTTTGTCTGTTTGGTTTGGTTTCATTTGACAGGTTTACAGGTGTTTATATTACTGAAGAACTACTAATTATTTAAGGCTTTCTTCTATTACTTAAAAAGTAAAGTCACTTGGCTAAATTGCTCCAAAAATTCCTACCAAATGTTTATAGCTGCTATTGAGCAATAATATGCCAGCTCATAGTAAATCATACTGTCCTGAATAAAACATGGTTTTAGATTTCATGTTGTGGGAAAGATAAGTAGCTTTCCACTGAAATCCATTGTTTCCACAGGCACACAGCTAAACTACATTTCCTAAACTCTCTTGCATTGAGATGAGCTATGGGGTCATATTCTCTAATAGAATGGAGAGAATGGAGAGAAATCAGGTTTGCCATCACTGGAAGGGGGGTTTTAAAAAAGCATGCTCTTTCCTCTTCTGTTAAAGGGCCAGAGTAACCTTGGCAGCTCCATGTTGAAGATGGCGGAATTACTTTCAGTCTAGTTTTCCAGATGACTAGATGTAGAAGAGTTACCCTACACCAAGAATCTTTACTTGGCTGATACATTAGTGAGAAATAAGCTTATACTATATTTAAAACAGTACATGTTTGAGTGTATTTATTATAGCAGTTTAGCATACCCCAACAAATATGTATGCCATATTTTAAAGTGACATGGTTTTACTAAAATCACATGGGAGAAGAAACCTTAACTTTGTTTTAGTCCTTTTTACTTTAACAAAGTTACATTCACATGCACTACTAGTTAGGCGTCTCACAGCCACTTTGGAGAATAATGACACTGTAGAAAATATGTTATCATATTTTTAACCATACTTTATTGTTGTTGTTGTTATGTGCCGTCGAGTCAAACCCGACTCATAGCGACCCTTCCTGGGTTTCCGAGGCAGTATCACTACGGAAGTAGGATTGCCCAACCTTCCTTCCGAGGAGTGGCTGGTGGGTTTGAACCACCAGCTGTCTGGTTAGCAGGCAAGTGTCTTAGCCACTATGCTACCAGAGCTCCCTTTAACCATACTACAGTAAGATAACTGAATAAAATCTTAATTGAAAATAACAAAAGTAAATACGTACTTCAAACTTGTGATATCATTCTGTAGAAAATTCCATAAAATCATTACGAAACAAACAAACAGAAATTAAACAAAACTTCAATTTCAAACATGAGACAATAATAAATACTTTGAAGGTTAACTTTTGTGATCAAAATTTTGGATACGAACATGTTAATAATAACATTATAATTGTCCTTACCTGCTAAAGATGACATATTGATAATGATGCCACCTTCACCTCCATTTTGCTTACTCATGTAATCCAAGCCAAGATAGGTTCCACTGATAACAGAAACCTATTTCAGAAGCACAAATGGAAACAAACAAACAAAAAAGCCATTATATTTTATCATCTACTCACACCAAAGTCTCCCCTGCTCTTCCAGACATAAAGGGAAATTTCTGTAAATGTTATCAACAAATAACTTTGGAAATGGCTTTTTTGATTTACTCCAGATTTTCTGTTGCTTGCACAATGTTTGTGGAGTGTACCATACTGCTGCAAAACTTCACTTATACTGCTCAATATGAACTATTGTAATAAAGGTTATATTTCAGTATTTTGTCACTTTATTTCAATTCTCATCAATTTCAAAGATTTTATACATTCTTTTTCTTTTCTAAATATTAGACATGGAATTGATTTACCCTTCTTTTACTATTTTGTTTTCACATCCCTTTTTCCCCTCCATCTACTCTTGGATCTCTTTTCTTTCTAATAAAAAACTCTATTTTGCTCTTGTATCTACCTCTTCTCTACATAGTACAGAGGAAAGACTTCTCCCACCTTTAGTGCAAACACTGATTAATGAAATCCAGTCATCGAAATCCCATTCTTCTTGCCAGCAAATGGTTTAGGAATGGGGACATGACTCAGTTCTAGCTAAGGAGAACTGAGAAGAAGGTGGGAGTAAAGGTGGTTTCCACTGAGAAAATTATTCTTGCTTTTAAGAAAACCAGGAAGAGATGGTTACATAACCCTTTTACACTGCTGGGTATTGATGCAATGGCTGGAACCAAAGTAATATTATTAGCCTTCTAAAGATGATGCCAACATAAAGAGTGGGAGGAGGGAAGGATGAAAAGAAAGTGGGTCCCAATGATTTCACTGAGCAGTAGTATCAAGAATCCTGGAACTCTGTGTTATATGAGATCACATATCTGATATATGATCTTCAGTAATATCTGTCTTACACATAATTTTATTTCTCACTGCTTACACCTACCCTTTTGATAGTTTAATCTGCTTTGCTACTCATCTCCCTATGCAGACAAATTTCTGATTTTATTCTAGCATCTTAGAATTCACCACTACCAAAAACAACTTATGAGATGAAACTGATATCTGAAATCTTAAGAAATTCTCTCCTTTCCAGCTCAGACTTTTGAAAGGTAAATTCCTATTTGAAAGTTTAATCATGATATTTTCTGTGCTTTATAATACTATAGAGAAAATGACACAATAGTGAGTCTGAAATTGAGGGCACATATTGTTATTTACCTTTTTTTTTGCTTTTTAAAAAAGTCTTTTTAGAGTTTTCTTAAGCATTCAGAGATGCCTCTCCCACCTAATAATAGTTTTGGAACAAAAATGTAAATTGAATATTGTATTCGCTTTGTCTGTTAAGGAGAATGAGTAAAAGTTTCACGTGAATCCCTTTAAAAAGGAAAAACAAAACATTGTTTATATAAGAGGAAAAAAATGTAGATGGCTAAAATTACTGAAGTCAGTTAGATTCTGTTAGTTTCTGTCCAAGCCTCTAGCAAGTCTGAACAGAATTTCTATTTACATGTATTGGCGCTATGCTTTTATTCTCAGGTATTTACAGCTGTGCTGACACCCCACTTTTGTGTTTTCAACATCTATGTGGTGCAGCCAGGTAGGAAACTAGAGAGAGTTTAATCTTTATTTTTAATTTAAAAAGCAGGATTTATTGTCAGGTCTTTATTGGAGAAGAGCAAGAGATTATTTTTCTCATCCATTATCAGCTTAAGAACTAAAGGAAAGGGTTCTTAGAATGGATGGATCTACAAGACAAGGTCTAATGTCTTAGCTTTATGTATATGATATTTTTCATTTGTTCTTTTTTACTGTAACAATTTCTTCCTTATTCCAGATCTTGTAATAAAGGAATTGTTAGAAAACCATAGAATAAAAGGTTTCTTGCCAAGATTTGAATTTTTTCTTTTTTTTTTTTTTGGCCTGGAACAATGTTTATTATCTTAAATATAAACTAAAAAAACAAAACTCCCTGCTGTGGAGTTGGATCTGACTCATTGTGACCCCTCCTTGGGTTTCTGAGGTGGTATCACTATGGAAGTAGATAGCCCAATCTTCCTTCTGAGGAGTGGCTGGTGGTTTTGAACCGCCAGCCTTCTGGTTAGTAGTCAAAAACTTTAAGTACTATGCCACCAGAGCTCCCATCTTATATACTGGGTCATTATAATATCCAACAACAATGTTTCTGTCCATTTCTGCTAGTCTTCATTGGAAGTAGAGATGAGAAGGATTGAACAAAATCTAAGTGACTTAAGTAATTTCAGCCATCTACATTTTTTCCCTTTTAAATATAAATGAGATAGTGGAAAGCAAGAAAATGAAGGTTTTCATACTTTGGAATGTAAATACAATTTAGTAAGTGAGTATTATGCAAAATCCCTGTGCTGGGTGCTCCAGTTAAATTATAGTTCATTTTAGCTTAATAATCCTTAGAGGTAGGGAGATTACCTTCCCTCTTCACAAACTGGGAAATCAAAGATCACAGAAATTAAGTAACAGTTTATAAATTGTAGATTTAGGATTCAATTCTAGTTTTGACTAATTTCCATTGCATACTCTTTCCAGTGAAAATCTTTAGTCAAATAGTGTATTTCTAAAAAACAGTAATCAACAGTAGCCATATAATTTGTTTAATTTTAATAGACTGCTACAGAAAGACTGAATACGTATTTGGTTATGTTGTTCAAATTAGAGTATAATTCCTACCTGAGTGTGAATGAATTATTTTGGTTTAGTAAAGCTCAACAAGTTAAAATTAAAGAAGTACTTCATAGGATTGATTTATCAACTCCATATTAATTCTACCTCTGTTCAATTGCCAGAAAGACCTTTGATAATTTTGCAAGAATTCACTCATCCCTGAACATTCTTTGTGAGCTTTTAGCCCATGGAAATTATGCTGGTGCTGTTGATTTCACACTAATGAGAAACCACAGACTGACCTAATGGAAATAAAAGACTGGGAAGAGGTTTTCTGTATCTCTTGTGTGGGAAGAGTGGTGTGATCAGCTTAGTGAAGAGTGAGGAAGAGGTACCTTTGGTAAGGTGTAAAAGTGAAAGAACAAATGATACTGTTTGGTAATGCTAATACATTAGGAAATTATCTAAACATTGTACTGAAACACAGAAAGGAATACCCATGTATGCAAAATGTGTACTTCCAGTCGCTTGATCCGATAAGTGTTAATTGAACATCTACCCTGTAAGGGTACAAAATAACAGTTTTGTGTACATATGTGCATATGAGCAGATGTAATTCTAATAAAACTTTATAAATAGTAAGCCCCATGAAAAAGGTATGGCTATGTTGTTATAAGATTTCAGAAGAGAGAGAAAGACACTTGGGTAGGGCCCTTAACTAAATGCTTACTCTGACATGGGCAGTGACATGGAAAAATATTCAAAACAATATAAATAAATTGTATAAGACTAAGGAGGCAAACTCCATCCAGAGTGCAGTCTAATAACAAATGATTGTATAAACCACACACAAATATTTGCATTACAGTTATATAGATAATCATGTTGGAAGGACAATGATTGGTCAGACTCTAATCTACTCTTGCAGTAAGTACAAGCAGGAAGAGAAGTAAGAAATTTTTAAGTTATATCTGGTAACAAAGGTCATTTTTTTTTTCTATGTAAAATTAAAAAAAAAAAAAGCATTAGTTCCTGGAGTTGAGTGAAGGAGTAGCGTATATCAGCATAGTCCAAGGAAAAATAAAAGCAGGCTAGACTTCAATGAGGAAAGAGCCAGGAGAATTATTTGTAGCCAGAGGCATCACAATAAAATTTCCTTGGACTTCCATAATTTCCTATCTGCAGATAATATACATATTTCTGTCTTGGAGCAGGTGTTTATTCACCTAAACTGTATTAAAGCAAATAAGCAAATATGCCCTCTCACCTGGAAGAAAAGAGATATTTTAAATCCTATTATTTTTGTGATAATCTTTTCACTCTTTTTGCTTTCATAATGTTTTTATATTAATTCCAATATTTCACACTGTGTTTCTCAAGAAAAAGACAGTCAGTTGTTCATTATGAAGGCATTGACTACAGGAACTTTATATCCTGTTACTCATTACCTATAAAATATGTGATATTACTGATGAAACTATTAAAAATAAAAGGAAGAAAGCTCTGTGCAATTTGTGCTTTTTCTTAAAGATTGCTTGAATAAAAAAAAAATTAATTAATTTATGTGGTTTTAGGCACTGGGATAAGCTTATAAAAACCTATTCTTTAAAATTCCTGCAGTTCCCAATTAGTTGTATACTTAACACTTTCATTTTACCAGGCAAACAAAAGATATAATTAAGTGTAGCTCTTAATAAGTCAGAGATAGCTACCAAAGATTAAGTAAAAAAATGCACAGCTTTCTTACTAGCAGAAGAAAATTAATGCATTCAAAGAAATTTAGGAAAGGAATGAAGAAAGAACAAACACAAAAAGAAAACTTTGTAAAGATAATATATGAACTAAGGTGGATGAAATAAGTTCTAGAAGAAGATTGAACATAGATACGTGGCTTACACAAATGAAAAGCAGATGTTCTCAGATGTGAATTTAAAACATGAGATCCTACAGTATATTGTCAAGATAAATAGTTATATTTTCAAAATAATGCAATGGAAAATGATCTATCTAGGTAACTTAAATCAGAAGAAAATTATAGGGTAGCAATTATATATTTGAAAATACAGAGGAGATAAAAAAATTTCACAAGCAGAAAATGAAGGTACAATTTAAAAAATTAATAAACCAAAGATCAAGAAATTGTAATCATCAGAAGCATTTATGTTCCAAATATTATAGGTTTATAAAATAATTCTAAACTGACAGAATTTCTAAGTTAGGTAAACAAATTTACAAATGTCATTGGAGAAATGAATGCATTCTGTTCAGAAACTGACGGATCAAGGAGATAAAATTAATCAAGGGTATAATTGACATACAGATCTGATAGGAACATTATAAGGATAAAAGAAAGAAAGTAAATGTCATTTATAAGCATGCATATAAGATATTAAATCAGATAACATCTAACCAAATTTAGTAGAGTATTAAATATTGATATACTATGATGAAGTAAGATTTGCCTAAGAAATGCAAATATGGTTTACAGTCAGAAAATATTTTATTTCAATATTAGCCTAAAGGAGAAGAAAACCATACAATTTTCTCAGCTTAGGAAAAGCAGCTGTCATGTTCAATACTTAACTTTATAAAATATTTTGGAAAATTAAGAAAGAAGTGAACTTCTTTAACTTGATAAAGACTATCTACTAAAAACTTATGATAGAGATAATTATTTTAAAAGCTATGACATAGTCTGTTTATGTCTGGACACAAGAACAGGTAGCTTACTATCATCAAAATCGTACGTGAGATTCTGACCCACTCAGTGTAAGAAAAAGAAATTAGAGGCATAAGGAAGCAAAGAGATAAAACTGTCATTATTTGCAGATGATATGATCACTTAGAAAAACACAGGAGTATCAACAGGACAAGATAATAGAATAAAAATGAAATTTCAGTAAGTTTTCTCCATACCAGATCAAGGCAAAAACTTCAATAGTACACTAGAAAGAGTGAAAGAATTTTAACGAAGAAAAACTTGAAGTATCTGGGCATAATCCTAAGAAATCCAGAACACTTACAGAGAAAAACAATTATATTCTAAAGAAGGATATTTAAAGAAGGCCTAACCAATGAACTGTAACCTAACTTGGTAATAATATTAGGTCTCTCCAAACCAATAAATATATTTCCAAACTAAATAACATTTTTCCAATCAGAATCCCAGAAAGAGTTTAAGATAAATTGGACCGATTTTTAAAGTTATATTGAAATATGACTTCTTGTTGTTGTTGTTATGTGCCCTCGAGTCAGACCTGACTCATAGCGACCCTTTCTTGGGTTTCCGAGGCAGTATCACTACAGAAGTAGATTGGCCAACCTTCCTACCAAGGAGTGGCTGGTGGGTTTGAACCGCCAGCCTTCTGGTTAGTAGTCAAGTGCCTTAGGCACTATGCTACCAGAGCTCCATATAATGACCTAGGAACACTTATGGGAGCTCTGGTGGCACTGTGGTTAAGGCGTTGGACTGCCAACCAAAAAGCTTGGCAGTTCAAACCCATCAGCTACTCCATGGGAGAAAGATGAAGCAGTCTGCTTCCATAAAGATTTATAGCTTTGGAAACCCTGGGGGGGGGGGTGTCATTGTGAGTTAGAATCAACTCAATGGCAGTGGGTTTGGTTTTTTTGGTTTAGGAATACTTGAAACAAATTTTAAGAAGAGCTGCAAAGAAAGCGTGCTATATGTTAGTACAGTTTTTTTTCTCAAGTAAGAGGCTTTAGACATCTGTCAAATGTGGGAAGAAACTTGTACCCTTCTCAAAGGGGATTTTACAGACTCAGTTCTTTTGTAGGGTAATATAATTCTAATTACCTCCACCAAGTTACTATTTCAGAAAATTCATGGAAATTTCAATTCAAGCAAAATATTTATTGACTAAGAACTATCCTTAAGATTGTGTTAATTATTGAGAGAAGAACAAAGAAAAAATTAACAAGGTTCCTGTTTTTAAGGAGTTGGTAATCTTCTCAAGAATATCATGAAGTGGGAGGCCACTCCCTGTATGTTTGTACACACAGAGTGCTCCCTTGAACTTTAGACATGCTTGCTTTGCAAGACTAGAAAGAATGACACATACTTGCCTTGCAAGACTAGAAAGAATGACCTTACCAAGGGCAGGATAACCCCAAGCACAGCCAGCTCTGACATTTCACTTTGGCAAAGGTTCCAGATTGACTAAATCTCAGTATCTTCTGTCAAGGGTGTTTATGAAACGTGATATCCAGCAAATTTTTGATACAATGGATAAAAGAGAAAGCATCGTTCCTTGATTCTACTTTTTTATAATGCAAGAGCTAAGTAATCATCAAATTTGGTAGAAATTTCACATTATCACACACAAAGATTTGCACAAACTACAAACACAGAGAGACTTGCAGGAGAAAAGGCTTGATACTTACAAAGTCCAATTGTTACTTTAACTCTGTTTTCTGCTACTATTCTTACAATTTAATTAATATTTATTTTTTTTTACATACATAAGTTTAGCCATGGGTTCACAAACCATTTCTGTAAAAGTCCAGATAGTAAATATTTCAGGAATTATGTGCCATGGGGTCTCTGCTGCAAGGATTTAATAATGCTGGCATTACAGCAGCAAAGCAGTAATGGACATACATAAATGAAATGGACGTACATAAATGGACATACATAAATGATTGGAATTCAGTTTCAAAAAAACTTTAAAGCCATTAGAATTTTAATTTCATGTACTCACATATTTCATATCCTTCTTGACTTTCTTCCAACCATTAAATATGTAAAAATCATTCTTAGCTTGTAAGTCATATAAAAATAGGTGGCAGGGCAATGTGACCTATGGGCCATAGTTCACTAATCTCTGAGATAAGCAATGAAATATATATACATATTTATATTTACATTTAATATCTTAAGGCAGATTTTTTTTTAATAATTGAAAGTCTAGAATGCCTTCTCATTTGTGAAAGGCAATGCTTCAAATTCCTTTGTTCTATACTGAATATCATAGGTTGTTATTTTGTTTCTCAGAACCTAAGAAATATTTTTTGTTGTTATTATAAACATAATATTCTTAAATACTTTTTAGGTAAAAAAGCATGGCTAACATAGCTTACCAAATTAATTTGCAGAGTTTTTTCCCAGTTTTTTTCATTATTCACTCCAGCATTATTGACCAAAATGTCCAATCTTCCAAAGTGATTTACAACTTTTCTAAAAGTATCTAATTAAAAAAGAGATACATTATAGATATTATTTTACTTTACATACAAGCATATAAATCATATCTCATGTCATGAAATGATTTTTATTTATCCACCCTCATAGCTACAACTACTTCCTCAGAGACCCAAGGAGGGGTCACTATGAGTCAGGTCCAACTCGAGGGCATATAACAACAACAATATAGTTAAAACATTCAAAGGTTGTAACTTAATGCCTTGCTTTTCAACATTGGGTCTGTGGACAATCAACAGGACCTGGGAGCTGGTTACGAATGCATAATCTCAGACCACCCCAGATCTATGAATCACAAAGTGAAATTTAACAACATCCTTAGGTGATTTGTATGACACCAAAGTTCTGAAAGCAGTAACTTAATACACTAAATTGTAGAGAACTCAGTATGGTAAGTAAGACCTCTGTAAAGTCAGTTTGGGCAGCTAGCATCTGTCTTTCTGTCTCTGAGGATATTGGACCCCAATGGTTTAGCATATGGCAACCATCCATTTTACTAAGCCATATTATGTTTATAAAATGTTATAGTTACACAACACTTCTTGTGTATTCAGATCCATTATGACTGTTTAGGGATTTTTGATATTCTAGTAAATAAGAGTCAAAAGTCTACTTCTCATTCAGTTGATATCTGATTATTGTTACTTGCATGTTTACTATTTTATTCTTTTTCTTTCTCATCATTATTACTAACCAAAAAAAAAAAAAAACTTACTGCCATGGAGTAAGATCCGACTCATAACGACCCCTCCTTGCATTTTCGAGGCAGTATCACTACTGACGTAGATTGCCCAAACTTTCTTCCAAGGAGTGACTGGTGGATTTGAACTGCCAGCCTTCTAGTTAGCAGTCAAATGCCTTAGGCACTATGCCTCCAGAGCTTGTATTTGACTAGATAAAATCTGCATAGATTCTGAGGCATGAAAGGTACCTATTACACCATCTAGCCATTTATCCAGTCCTTGCAAATCTTCTTTAGCCAGTAAAACCTGTGTTTTGCCAATTTAGTCTCAGGAAATTCATTTTTCCCTCAAAGCAGCTTTTTAATATGCAGGTAGTTCCCTGATTATGAATGTTTGATTTATAGACAACTCCTACTTGCCCTTCAACGTTATGGAAATTTGCCCTAACTTTAAAAGGATTGAATCAACTACTACTCACAAGAAATTCTTCATCACAGTCAGTACCACATGCTGCACACACAGTTTTAAATCACTGAAATGGCTTCAAGCTTTTTCTTGCACTAACCCAATCTCCGAACCCATTGCCTTCAAGTGATTCTGACTGAGATAGAGCTTATAGGACAGAGTAGAACTGCCCCCTAGGGTTACCTAGGCTATAAATCTTTAAGGGACTAGATTGCCACATCTTTCTCTCATAGAGCAGCTGGAGGATTGGAACCATAGACTTTTCATTTAGCAGCAGAGAACTTAACCACTGAGCTCCCAGGGCTCCTTCTTGCACTGTAAAAGCAAACAATCTCATTGCCGACAAGTCAGTTCTGATTCATAGTGACCTCCGTTGGGTTTCCGAGGCTGTAAATCTTTATGGAAGTAGATTGCCCCATCTTCCTTCCACGGAACGGAACAGCTGGTGGGTTTGAACTACTGACCTTCTGGTTAGCAGCCAAATGCTTTAACCACTATACCACCAGATCTATTGCACTGTAGACAGACTAAATAAATAAACCAAAACCAAACTCACTGCCGTTGAGTCATATCCAACTCATAGCAACCCCTCCTTGGGTTTCTGAAGAGGTATTACTACGGAAGTAGATTGCCCAACTTTTCTTCTGAGGAGTGGCAGGTGGGTTTGAACAGCCAGTCTTCTGGTTAGCAGTCAAATGCCTTAGGTATAGGTAAGACTAAATAAATAAGTCACCTGTTCTGACTTACCTACAAATTTGACTTAAAGAGAAATTTATGAATGGATCTCATTTATACCCTGGGGTCTGCCTGAAGTTCTATTGATTTAAACTGTTTCCCTGGGCCTTTTTACCAATGGTTCTACTTCCATTACTTGAGACAACAGAGAGCAAGTGTGTTTGTTCTTCCACATAACATAAATGTGTTCTCAGATCTTCAGGTCATCATATGAATTCCTTTACAAAAGGTAGATTCACACAAACTTGACTTTGATAGAAACAAAATCATAACATCCAGTTCTTGCAAATCCTCCTTAGCCATTACAACCTGTGCTTTACTATGAGACTAGGAGGGCATAAGTTAATCAGTTCCCAAATGGATAAATGACTATGCAGATTAATTGCCAAAAGCATTGTTAAGACTTAAATATGCACCTAAATACAAGCATGTACTGGAATGGAAATGATAGTAGCAACAATACTTAAAACTGCTTTACTCTTATCATGGAATTTTTTTGAACTATTCCTTAAGATGTCAAATGGATTTAGGTAAAGGTCCTTCAGTAGAAAACATGTAGAGAATACCAAAATTGTGTTTCTTGCATTGTACCTCAAGCATGCTCTACTCATCAGAACTCCATATCAACAGCCACTCCTTATTGGAAATTAGGTTGTTAAATAAATTTGTCTAGTTATTTCTTCTTTAATTTTCTTTCCTCATTCTGCTTCACTGCATTCCTTATACTCTGCCTTAATCAATGTATAATGCACTATCTTAATTCTGACATACTGCTAAGTCTTGTGCCCTAAAGTTTAGCCCTCCTCTGACACTATATGCTGTGGCAATCTGTATAATTTACTGATTTCTATAGGTTACAATTTGCTCATTTGTAAGAGGAAGTATTTCTAGATAATCTCCAAGAACCTTTTCACCTATATATTTTTATTTCAATGAAGTTGCTTCTGATCACATGTATAAATAGTGTAAAAAGTTGTAGGTAGCATTAAATCCTCAAACTAGAAGAAAAAATATCATGTTTTCCTCAAAAGCAAATAAATGCTGATGCCCAAGCTACATGTGGATTTCTCATGACCAAGAAGCATTCCCTGGTCACTTATTATGTGTCTGAGTTTCCTCCTCCACAATCACTTATCCTTAAGGAATGTGTTTATTGCCAAGGCACTAATTTTAAACACTGGGAAGCAAAACAATTAAGGTTAAATGTCATATGTGAAACTACATAAATTCAGACAGAAATGGTTTTCAAATTATCTGTATTGTTCTCTATTCCATCACCATGAATGTTGGGAATTTTACATGACTCTATCCTCAACCCAAGATATCATGTGCTATCAACAAATTCTTATCTTGTGGCAAAATATATCCTAGCAGCACACCATTTATAGATTTATTCTACTCTTATTTGCAATCCATGTTATAGGTCTTCATTAGAGGTTGCATATTTTAATTGCATAATTTTCTTTAAAATAATTTGCCTTAACTGTAGGAAGGCACCCCCTTCTAAATGGACAATAATCCATTTTTATTCTTACAGAACATCTTAAAATTTTGAAAGAAATTCACACCTCCTTGTCTCTTTAATAACAGCAGTACTGGAGTGAATTTTATGAAACTCTTTTGACCACTTGATTAGAAACATTCCTAACAATTCATTCAGTCTCTTTGAATAAAAACTGTGAATTATGAAGCTCCAAAAAACAAACCCACTGCCATCAATTTGATTTGGACTCATAGTGACCCTGCAAAGAACAGAGTAGAACTTCCCAACAGAGTTACCAAGATTGAAATGCTTAAGGAAACAGACTATTACATTTTTCTCCTTTCTACTCCTGGTTCAAACTGCCGACCTCTTGGTTAGCAGACTAGCACTTTAACTACTGCACCACCAGGGCAATTTATATTGTGAAATATAAATATTTTGTTTTTCTATTTTTTCCCAGAAAAATAAAATGTCTTTTTTTCCATGCAAATCTATTGGGCCTCTATATGAACAAATCTGTCTATTGTCTCTACTAATATTGCCCCTGGTATTTCACAAGTAGATTGGTCTATTTTAAGGGTATAGACGGAAACAGGAAAGCTTTGAGGAAAGTTTGATGGAGACTTTTCTTCTTCAGTCTAACACCGCAGTGCAGCTATTATTTATTTATATTTTTAAGTAACATCTCACAGGGGAAAAACCAGAGAGAACATCTGGTGAGAAGCATTCTAGCACGTCCGTACAATGATCCTTAACTTTTATTCTAAAATGTTTAAAAGAAAAACTCGGCTATATTTGACTGTCAATATTGACTCTCTGTCTTCCAGCTTTCTGGAAGAAGTCACCTGCCTCAGTCCTTTTGCCTGTTCTAACTTTCCAAGTTCAGTCTGCAATCTCAATCATTTAATAATTACTGTAGCAGCACTGTGTTTGGATACACAAAGGAATTTTGATTACATTATATGCTGCCAAACGACTAAAATAAAAGCATTTCTCAAGCAGTTTTGGCTTTCTTTATGTTTTATGGCTATTGGGGTGTCAGTAGGAAACATAACAGTCCAACCTATCTTTTGAAGCTTAAAGGTAGAAGCTCTCCAAGAGACAGCCCAGCTGCCTGCACTTTTTGGCCTTGGCTGCCTTTGGATTGTTGCTTGTTCAGAGCTTGTTGGGCGTAGGTGGATTGATTCCCTTGTCTTACCTCTTAGTTGTTCCTGGTCAGCCACATCACACTGAAGGAATAGAGTTTTCTGAGGTTCAAACAGCTCATCCAAAGCAGCTTTACACTTCATACCTGCTTCAAGATTCCAATCTACCAGCGCTACCTGTACACAAGAAGGGAGGAACAGAGGTCCTGCGCAACTCGTGAGACAGACAGACAGACGGAGAAACAATAAATAAACAAAACGTGCCACATCGGGCCCTGAAATGTGATGATTAACGTTCAGCTTCTCTCCCAACCGCTTTTGAGATTTGTTCAAGCGCTTGAAGCTCAGTAGCTTTGGGAAGTGTCAAGGTGGGCACTTTAGGTACAGCCCTCCTACCTCCTCGGGAGCCCTTCAGGTGGCGGGGTGAGTCCCAGAATGGGCAAAGTTTCTGCGGCCTTTTGCCGTGCCTACCTTGGCTCCCTTGTGCAGCAGTGCCTCTGCAAAGGCTCTGCCTATGCCTTGCGCCGCGCCGGTCACCAGCGCCACTTTGCCGTTCACATACATGGCGCGGCAGCTGCTCGTAGGTGGGCGAGCTCTGTTTTTCCGCGCTGCAGCTGCTTTTATGGTCCTTTGCGTGCGCGCGCGCGTATGGCCGAGTCTGGCGATCTCCTGAAAATGGGCGGGGATGAGATTGTCAAGCCAGAGTTTAGGAACCACAACTGTGTCACCTGCCCCTGAGCGCTCCAGATCGCGACGCTTCGCAATCTTTGCCTTCCTGCTTCTCAGGCAAACTAGGTCCTAGCCTACCCCTCGCCTCAGTCTTCGTGACTGCCAGTGAGATGACAGGGAAAAAGCAGAAAGAGGTTATTTCTTAAAAAATGGTTTTCCTTTGATACCCAAAAGACCCCTCTAGTAAAAGGAGGGCAGAGGAGAGGCTTGAGAACTTGGGTTCCTCCTCCTGCTTCCTAGTCTTCCCTCCCAAGAAAAACAAACAAACAAAAGAGCAAAAATATAGGGTGGTTGCCTTTTGGTTTCAGTATAAGCTTTGTATTAATTTCCATCTCAGAGCTATTGGGGGTTTTGGGGAAGCCGTGGTGGGAGCAGAAGTAAGACCATTGTTCTTTGTTTAGCTGTGTTTTTGACAAACTTGTATAGATACTGGAGATGAGAAGTGAAATATGCTCAGACTGGGAAACCTTGAATCATACCATTTCAAGGCCGGGACTTCAAGGATTCTTTTGCCATTCATGTTTCAGATCAGTATCATTTGTGTGTCCTCTTGAGAATACCCTGGAAGAAGTGTCAGCATCCACTTGTACAGGACTTTGAGAATGGCTGCTAGTCTGCTGAATGGTTGATTCAATGGACTGTTTATTCCTTGAATCATACTAGCTTTAGAGGCTCCGAGATTAGTGTAGGGCAGACATCCCTGTTCTTTCGGAACTTGAGTACTAGCATTGTGCTGAAGTGCATTCAGAAGGGATATTCCTAGTGTCCTTTTCTCATGTCATCACAAGCAGTCTTCACTTTAAAATAATAATACTAATTATTATTATTTTCAAATTCAAAGCACTTTCACCAGATATATTACAGTAGTTCCTCACATCAACCTGGTGGGATAGATGGGGTATTCATTGTAATTCCCTTTATTTAGTTTATTTTAGTAAATATATGTAATAAAATATTTGCATTTTGATGTTCATCACAAATGCATTTCAGTGACATTAATTTTGTTAGTCATTGTTCAACCATCACCCTTAACCATTCTCAAATTATAACATCAACCTTAACTGAAGCTGTGTGTCTCCTATTAAGCCTTTCTGTCTCCTTCCCTCCTACCTGCCCAGATAATCACTATAAACTTTAGTCTCTATACATTTGCCTATTGTAGATATTTTGTGTAAGTGGGATCACAAAATATTTGTCATTTTGTGTCTGACTTATTTCACTCAGCATGATCTTTTCAAGGTTCATCCATGTTGTAGCATATGTCAAGATTTCATTTCTTTTAAGGATGAGTAATATTCCTTTGTGCATATATAACATATTTTGTTTAGCCATTCATCTCTTGATAGACATTTAGGCTATTTGCACATTTTGATTATTGTGAATAGTGTTGCAATGAATATTGATGTACAAGTGTCTGAGTTCCTGCTTTAACTCTATGAATATATACTAGGAATGGAATTTTGTTATCATATGGCAATTCTATGTTTTACGTGTTGAGGAACTGCCAAACTGAGACTCAGTTTTAATTCTGCACACTTAATATGTAGCTGGCATTTGTTTACATGGACAAAGAAATTTAGACAGGATGAGACCTTTGTGAATCTTCTTCATTGAGTGCTTAGAAATGGAAGCACTTGCTAAGGTGACTGGTTCAGAAGGCAAGAGATTTTTTTTGGGGGGGTTGGTTATAAAACGGAGTTGCTGGATAGAACAAACAGTTAACATGCTCAGTTGCTAACTGAATGATTGGTGGTTTGAGTTCACCCAGAGGTACTTCACAAAAGACACCTGGTGATCTACTTCTGAAAAATTAGCCACTGAAAACCCCATGGAGTCCAACACTACTGACACACATGAGGTTGCTATGCACCAGAGAGCTGAGTCAATGACAACTGCTTGGTTTGGTATGTAAAATCTAAATTGGCAGTAAACCACTGAAGCAGGAATGCCTTTAAAGTGATTAGTGAGGAATTAAAACTGGGAGATAGGTATATTCCAGCCTGATGACTAAAACTGTAACGTGAAAAGTAAGTTAGTTGAGAGACTATATTGAAAGAAAACAGCAGAGAACAACAACATCAGAGAGCAACCACAACAAAACCAAAAACACCTCTAGCAGTATGCACAGAACATAGATGTAGAACTAGTAAAAGAGAAAGGAGGAACTAACTGCTGGAGAGACGTAGGAACATGTTGAGAAGCCAGAGTGTTGCAGGACCTCTGGGGGAAAACAGTTTCAAGAAGAAAGAAGTGATAACTATTACAAATTACTCTGATGAGCATAAGTAAAAGACAGAGAAATCTCTGTGAATTTGTTATTAGAGTAGTTGTTGTTGTTGTTGTTGTTATGTGCCGTCGAGTCCCCCGTTAGTGTGAGTAAATTTAGAAACCAAATGACTGAAATTTAAAGAAAAATGGCTAGTGAAAAGATGAATTTCGCACAGTTTCAAGTTTAAATCCTTCCATGCACGGAAGGAAATACATTGAATGGTAGTTGGAAAGATTAGAAAACAAATAAGTGTTTTAAGAAAAGAAGGGAAAATTGATGCAGATTAAAAGACTAGGAATCAAAGAGAATGCCAAAAACAGGAAATTGTATGGGAGGGGGGTTGTAAGACCATCAGCATCAGACAAAACAGGTTTGTATTTTGTCTCTGCTACTGACCAGCTGTATGACCTTGGACAAGTTGCTTCCTCTCTTTGTGCCCCAGATTCCTCATTTGTGAAATAACCATTTCTTTAAGAATGTCCACAACCTGGCTGACACTTTGCTGTGCTGTGGTGCCTTACATGTTGCTAGGATGCTGGAATTTCTGCCACTGCTTTTTTTTTTTTTCTTTTTCAAATGCCACCAGGGTAACCCGTGGTATGGATAGGTTTCAGTGGAGCTTCCCGACTAAGCTAAGTCTGGTGATCTACTTCCTAAAGCTAGCCAATGAAAAGTATGAATTACAGAATATCATTTGAGACATTGACTAGCTTCCTTTGGACACATCATGAGAAGGAACCAATTACTGGAGAGGGGCATCATGTTTGGTAAAGTAGAGGGCCAGAGAAGGCGAGGGAATCTCTCAATTAGATGAACTGACTGCAACACTGGGCTCAAAAATATCAATAATTGTGAAGATAGTGCAGCAACATATAGTTTGCAATGAGTCAGCCAATTCGATGACAACTAACAATAGAAGAATATAGTGAAAATTAAATTAGGGAATGCATATAAAGCACTTTTTACAGTGCCTGGCACACATTAATAGCATAATATATGTTTTTCTGATTAATAACTTCTAGCTTATTAATAAATAATATATTTGAGAGAAAGGAAAATGGGAAAAACCATTTTTTGGTACATAGGAATGACATGATGTAGGGTAAAGTTAAAAAACAAACAAAAACCCAAACTCATTGCCATCAAGTTGATTTCAACTCATAGTGACTACATAGGACAGAATAGAACTGTCCATAGGGTTTCCAAGGCTGTAAACTTTACTGGAGAAGACTGCCACATCTTTCTCCCATAGAATGGCTGGTGAGTTCAAACTGCCAACCTTTCAGTTAGCAGCTAAGGACAGAGTTCTTGTTCTTGATGTTAAGTATTGTCAAGTTGTACATAGTGACCCGATGTACAACAGAATGAAATACTGTCCAGTCCAGCACCATCCTCACAATTGTTGCAATTTTTGAGCCCATTGTTGCAGTCACAGTGTCAATCCATCTTACAGAAGACCTTCCTCTTTTTTTTGCTAACCCTTTACCGAGCATAATATCCTTCTCCAAGGATTGGTCTTTCCTGATAATATGTCCAAAGTACATGAGATGAAATCTTACCATCCTCACTGGTAAGAACATTCTTTATTTCCTCCAAGGAATATTTGCTCATTCTTCTGATAGTCTATGGTATAGTCAATATTCTCTGCAAAAACCATAATTCCAATACATCAATTTGTGTTTCATTTTCCTTATGAATAATCATTATTGAGATTTCACATGCATTATGAGACTTTTGAAAATACTATGACTTGAGTCATGTGAACTTTGTCCTCAAGGTGATATTTTTGCCTTTTTTTAATACTCTAAAGAGGTCTTTCTCAGCAACTAAAAATCAAACCCACTGCCATTGAGTTAATTCCTAATCATAGTGACTCCTATAGGGTTCCCAAGGCTATAAATTTTTGCAGAAGAAGACTGCTTGTCTTTCTCCCAAAAGCAGCTGGTGGGTTTGAACTACTGACCTTCTGCTCAGCGGTCTCATCCCTTAACCATAACATCACGAGAGCACCTTCATCTTTTGCAGCAGATTTGCCCAATGCAATATATCCTTTGATTTCTTGACTGCTGATTTTATGGGTGTTGATTGTGGATCCAAGTAAAATGAAATCCTTGACAATGTCAACATTTTTTCCATTTATCGTGACATTGCATACTGGTCCAGTTGTGAGAATTTTTATATTCTTTATGTTGAGGTGTAATCCATACTGAAGGCTATAGTCTTTGGCCTTCATCAGTAAGTACTTCAAGTCCTCTTCACTTTCAACAAGCAAAGTTGTGTCATCTGCATGTTGCAGGTTGCTAATGACT
>NW_006921855.1:3467818-3484004 GCF_000298275.1 Orycteropus afer afer
CCTTCAAGGCTCAGGGGTCCAAGATTATCTTCTGTGTCTGTGTTAATTGGTTTCCCTTTTCTTTGTTGAAGAGGGTCTGTGCAATCCTTCTGCCTAGTCCGCCATCTTGCCCCACCTCCTCTTCCTCTAATTCTGATGCCTAATTCTTCTTCATATAGTCCAGCTTCTCAGATCATTCACTCAGCATAAAGATTAAGTGTGGAGAAAGTATAGGACCCTGAAACACACCTTTCCTGATTTTAAATAATGAAGTATCCCCATGTTCTGTTCAAAATAAAGAGGGGCTTTTGTGTTCAAACTATCATCCTTTCTGTTAGCAGCTGAATGTAGAGTTGTTAGATGTAGTCTAGTCGGATTCAACTCACAGTGACCCTATGTACAACAAAACAAACACTGCTCATGCACTATCCACACAACTGTTGCTATGCTTGGGCCCACTGTTGCAGCCACAGTGTCTATCCATCTCATTTAGGATCTTCCTTTTTTACACTGACCCTCCTGTTTATCAAGCATGATATCCTTCTCCAGGGAATGGACCCTCCTGATAAAATGACCAAAGTACAAAAGACAAAGTCTTGCCCTCCTAGTTTCTACAGAGAATTATGGCTATACTTGTTCCAAGACAAATTTTTTTATTTTTCTGGCAGTCCGTGATGTATTCAATATTTTTCGCCAACACCACTATTCAAGTGCATCAATTCTTCTTCCGTCTTCCTTATTCATGTCTAGCTTTCACATGCATATGAAGTGATTGAAAATACCGTGGCTTGGGTCAGGAGCACCTTAGCCTTCAAAGTGACATCTCTGCTCTTTAACACTTTAAAGAGGTCTTTGGTAGCATATTTACCGAGTGCATTAGGATACCTGATTTCTTCACTGCTGCTTCCATGGGTATTGATTGTGGATTCAAGTGAAATGAAACCTTAACAACATTAATCTTTGCTCCATTTATTGTGATGTTTATTAGTTCAGTTCTGTGGATTTTTGTTCTCTTTATGTTGAGGTGCAATCCATACTGAAAGCCTGAGTCTTTGAACTTCATCTACTGATCTAAGTGCTTCACATCATCTTCACTTTCAGCAAGAAAGACTGTGTCAGCAGTATATTATAGGTTGTTAGAGAGTTTTCCCCTAATCCTGATGCTGTTCTTCTTATAGTCCAGATTTTGAGATTATTTGCTTATCATACAGATTATGCAAGTATGGTGAAAAGATGCAACTCTGATGCACACTTTCCTGATTTTAAACAATGCAGTATCCCTTTGTTTTGTTCAAACATTGTCTTTTTGTCTAAGTATAGGTTCCTCCTGAGCACAATGAAGTGTTCTGGAATTCCTACTCTTTGTAATGTAATCCATAATTAGTTATGATCCACAAATGCTTTTGCAGAGTCACTAAAACACAGGTAAACGTTTTTTCTGTTATTCTCTGCTTTCAGCCAAGATCCATCTGAGATCAGCAATGATACTGCTCATTCTACGTCCCTTTCTGAAACCAGGTTGAATTTCTGACAGGTCCTTGTGCATGTACTGCTGCAACCATTTTTTTAAGTTATTTTTAGCAAGATTTTACTCATATGTGATATTAATGATATTGTTCAATCATTTCCGCATTCTCTTAGAGCACATTTCTTTGGAATGTGTACAAATACGGATTTCCTCCACTCAGTTGTTCAGGTATCTGTCTTCCAAATTTCTTGGTGTGGATGAGTGAGTGCTTGCAGAGTTGCTTCCGTTTGTTAAAACGTCTCAATTAGTATTCCACCAATTTGTGGCATCTTAGTTTTCACCAACGCATTCAGTGCAGTTTGAACTTCTCCCTTCAATACCATCGGTTCTTGATCAAAGGCTACTTCTTGAAATGGTTGAATGTTGACTAATACTTTTTGGTACAGTGACCCTGTTTTCCTTCCATCTTCTTTAGATGTTTCCTGATCATTCAATACTTTGCCCATGTTGTTGTTGTTATGTGCCATCAAGAGGGACCCGACTCATAGTGACCCCTACTTGGGTTTCCAAGGCAGTATCACTAGGGTAGTAGATTGCCCATCTTCCTTCCAAAGAGTGGCTGGTGGGTTTGAACCACCAACCATCTGGTTAGTAGTCAAGTGCCTTAGCCACTATGCTACCAGAGCTCCCATAGAATGCTTCAATATTGCAAATTGTGACTTGAAATTTTTCTTCAGTTTTTTTTTTTCATTTTGAGAAATGCCAATGTGTTCTTCCCTTTTGATTTTCTAACTCTAGATATTTGCACATTTAATAATATTTTACTTTGTCTTCTCAAGTCAGCCTTGAAATCTTCTGTTCAGCATTATTTCATCATCATTTCTCCCATTTGCTTTAGCTGCTCTCTGTTCAAGAGCAAGTTTCAGAGTCTTTTCTGATATCCATTTTGATCTTTTCTTCCTTTCTTGTATTTTTAATGCCCTTTTGTTTTCTTCACGTATGATGTCCTTGATGTCTTCCTACAACTTCTCTGGTCTTTGGACATTGGTGTTCAGTGTTGCAAATCTATTTTTTCAAATGGTGTGATATACTCAGGGTTATATTATATTCAGTCTTACAGTGACTTGTTTTAATTGTTTTCAACTTCAACTTGAACTTGCATATGAGCAATTGTTGGTTTGTTCCACAGACAGCCCCTGGCCTTGTTCTGACTTAGGATGTTGAGGTAATATTGATATCATTTCTTCCACCGATATAGTTGATTTTATTCCTGTGTTTTCCATCAGGCAAAGTCCACATGTATACTCACTGTTTATGTTGTTGAAAAAGGTATATGCAGTGAATAAGTCATAGCTCTTGCAAAATTCTATCATGCAATCTCTGACATCATTTCTGTCACCAAGACCATATTTTCCAGCTACTGATGTTTATTTTTTTGTTTCCAACTTTTTCATTCCATCACCAGTAATTACTAACTCATCTTGATTGTATGTTTGATCAATGTCAGACTGAAAAATTTGACAAGAACCTTCAATTTCTTTGTCTTTAGGTTTAGTGATAACAAGCCACTGCAAGTTTTGATGTGCATCTCTAAACTTATATGTTCTTAGCATTATTTGGTTTCATTTACAGTAGCTATGGGAGCCTGTCTGGTGCAAGTGGTAAGCAATTGGCTACTAACCAAAAGGTTGGCAGTTTGAATCTACCCAGTGATTCCATGGAAGAAAAGACCTGAAAATCTGATTCTGTGAAGTTTAAGCCAATAAAACCCTATAAAGCAGCTCTACACGGGATTCCTATGAGTCAGTGGCTGACTCGATGTCGGTTAACAACTTATTAGGTATGTATTTCCATTTTCATAATGATTAGTGCTATTAAAAATATAATTGATAGCTAATATTAAGTTAAATCTGAAGCATTATAATTACTTTAATATAATTATTTTAAAATGAAAACAAATAAAATGACACAAAATTTGATAAAGGTCACATTCAAAGAGATGATAATTCCCTTAAAGTAATTACAAGTACAGAATCTTGAACAATTACCAAGGGGCACAGTTCTTACAAGGGCTAATAGCATAATCTCTGGAATCAGACTGCCTGGGTCTGAATCTTAGCTGTGTCATTTTAAGCAAGTTACTTAACTTCTCTGGACCTTAGCTTCCTTATCAGTAAAATAAGGATAATAATAGTACCTATGCCCTGTTGTTGTTAGGTGCTGTCGAGTCGGCACCCTAACTTGCCTTAACTAACTTGGTTCATAGAGACCTTACGTACAACAGAATGAAACACTGCCCAATCCTGAGCCAGCCTCACAATTCTTGCTATACCTGAGCCCGTGATTGCAGCTATTGAGTCAATCCATCTCTTTGAGGGTCTTCCTCTTTTTCCTTGACCCTCCACTTAACCAAGCATGATGTCCTTCTCCAGGGAATGGTCCCTTCTGACAACATGACCAAAGTAGGTGAAAAGAAGTCTGACATTCTTGCTTCCATTAAGCATTCTGGCTACACTTCTTCCAGAACAGATTTATTTGTACCTCTGGTACTCCATGGTACTTTCAGTATTCATCCCCAACACCACAACTCAAAAACATCAACACTTCTTTGTCTTCCTTATTCATTGTCTTGCTTTCACATGCATATGAGGCAATTGAAAATACCATGGCTTGGGTTAGATGCACCTCAGTCTTAAAAGAGACATCTTTGCTCTTCAGCACTTTAAAGAGGTCTTTTGCAGCAGATTTGCCCAGTGCAATACAATGTCTGATTTCTTGACTGATACTTTCATTGGTGTTGATTGTGGGACCAGGTAATATGAAATCTTTGACAACTTCAATCTTTCCCCATTTATCATGATGCTGCGTATCGGTCCAGTTGAAAGGATTTTCATTTTCTTTATTTTGAGGTACTATCCATACTTCGGGAGCTCTGGTAGCATAGTGGCTAAGACACTTGCCTGCTAACCAGACGGCTGGCGGTTCAAACCCACCAGCCACTCCTCGGAAGGAAAGTTGGGCAATCCTACTTCCGTAGTGATACTGCCTCGGAAACCCAAGGAGGGGTCGCTATGAGTCGGGGCCGACTCGATGGCACATAACAACAACAACAACAATCCATACTTCAGACTGTAGTCTTTAATCTTCATCAGTAAGTGCTTCAAGTCTTCTTCACTTTCAGCAAGCAAGGTTGTGTCAACTGCATATTGTAGATTGTTAATGAGTCTTCCTCCAATCCTGATGCTGCGTTCTTCTTCATATAGTCAAGCTTCTCAGTTTATTTACTCTGCATACAGATTGAATAAATATGGTGAAAATATATTACCCTCACACATGCCCTTCCTGATTTTAAAACATGCAGTATTACCTAATTCTGTTAGAATGACAGCCTCCTGGTCTATGTACAGGTTTCTCATGAGTACAATTAAGTGTTCTAGAATTCCCATTCTTCTCAATGCCATAATTTGTTTTTATCCAGACAATTGAACGCTTTTGTATAGTCAATAAAACACAAGTAAACATTTTTCTGGTATTCTTTGCTTTCAGCCAAGATCCATGTAGCATCAACAGTGATATCCCTTGTTCTAAGTCCTCTGCCAGTGACAGCGGTGATGGGCTCAAGTATAGCAAGAATCGTGGAGCTGGCTCAGGGCCAGGCAGTGTTTCGTTCTGCTGTGCATAGGGTTGCTATGAGTTGGAGATGCCTCGATGGTACCTAACAACAACAGCAAGTCCTCTTCTGAATCCAGCTTGCATTTCTGGAAGTTCCCTGTCCTTAAACTGCTGCAACTATTTTTGAATTATCTTCAGCAAGAGTTTACTTGTGTGTGACATCAATGATGTTGCTTGATAATTTCCACATTCTGTTGGATCACCATTTTTTGGAATGAGCACAAATATGGATCTCTTCCCATTGCTTGGCCAGGGAGCTGTCTTCCAATTTCTTGGCATAGACAAGTAAGTGCCTCAAGCACAGCATCTGCTTGTTGAAACATCTCGATGGGTATTCCATCAGTTCCTGTACCCTTATTTTTTGCCAATTCCTTCAATGTAGCTTTGACTTCGTCCTTCAATACCATTGGTTCTTGATCATGCAACTCCTGAAATAAATTAACATTCTATTATTCTAAATAGATGAACCAATTCTTTTTGGTACAGTGACTCTGTGTATTCCTTGCATCTTTTTTTTTTTTTTTTTAATTTTATTGTGCATTGGGTGTAAATCGACAGAGCAAAATTTGTTTTGCATTCAACAATTCATGTATATTTGATTTCACACCCTGATTACCATCCCCAACCATAAGAAACTCTCCTCCCCTCCCTTCCCTGAGGCTACCCCCTCCCTGTGCCCTTCTGAACTATGCACTCCTATCTGTTCAGGTTTCCTTCCATGTGAATGCTGCTCCTCTCCTGCCCCATTGACCATTGCTCTAAGGGGTGTGTCTCCCAAGAGTGTGTGGGTGCATTACCCTAGGGTAGGTGTTCTGCATGTAGGTCTTTCTACTGTTGGGCTGAGAACCAGTCCTTGGGAGTGAATCTATTTCTAGGCCCAAAGGCTAACCCAGGACCATAGTCTTGGGGGTTCCACCAGGTTTCATCTGACTAGTAATTCAGGTCATTTTTATGTTTTTTAATTTTGTTCCACATTTTCCTCCCACTCTATTCTGAATCTCCAGTTTTGATCCCTTCTTGAGTGATTGACATTTGTAGCCAGGCACCATATTCTGGTCTTGGGGTCCATCATATCCTTGGACTAATTGTTTCCAGATACCTTTGATTTTCTTGACTCTTTTTTGCTTCAGATAAGAGGAGACCAATAGTTGCATCTTACATGGCTTCTAGAAAGCTTTTAAGAGCCCAGTTGGCACTCATCAACATAAATTGTGGAACAAGATTTTTAAGTACTATGTTGTGCCAATTGAGCTTGATGTCCCCAGAGACTATGGTCCCAAGTTGGAAAGCCCAGTGATTCTCTCTCTCAAGGTGTTTGATTATCTCTGAGAGGTTACTCCAACTCTGTGTTCTGTTGCTTCTGTAATGTGTGTTGCTAATTTTGTAGCACAAGTGCATACGTAAGATTGTCTTCAGCTAAATTTTTCCTTGGTTTAGGGTATATTCCTGTTTGCCAACCCCCACCTGATCTTTTCATCTGTCTGTGCATTTATCTGTAACCTGGTATTTGGTATTAGTGGTAATGCAGCATTGTGAATGTAATAGTATTTGCCTCTGTTGTCTATATCTTTTGTGCATGTTTCTGTTTCCTCTCTTTCCCCATTGTCACAGTGCTGCTCACAAACTCTTCCCATACTACCCCTCTCCTCACCCAAATCAACATGTGCCCCCCAACTACTCTGAAAATTTCCCTCCTTTCCCTTCTCATCCTCAGTAACCAATAAAGTAAATTTCCTTCCCTAAGTAAACCTTTCCTTGAATATTTACAATAATAGACTCATACAATATTTGCCCTTCTGTGATTGACTTATTTCACTCAGCATAATGTCCTCCAAATTCATCCACATTGTGAGATGATTCATGTATTCTTCATTATTCTTTAATGTAGTGTAGTATTCCATTGTGTAAATGTACCATAATTTGGTTGTTCAATCATCTGTTAGCAGCTCTGGTGCCCTAGTGCCTAAGGCACTTGACTGCTAACCAGAATGCTGGACATTCAAACTCACTAGCCACTCCTGTAAAGGAAGACTGGGTAATCTACTCCCATAATGATACCACCCTGGAAACCCAAGGAGGGTTTGCTATGAGTTGCATCTGACTTGACAGCAGTGAGTTTGATTTGGTGTTTGGAATCATCTGTTGATGGACATTTAGATTGTTTCCATCTCTTTGCTATAGTGAATTGTGCTGCAATGAACACAGGTGTGCAAATATCTGTCCATGTCCTGTTTCTCACCTCTTTAGGATATATTCCTAATAATGAAATTGCTGGATCAAGTAGCATTTCTATTTCCAGTTTTTCAAGGAAACGCCATACCATTTTCGGTACTGATTGTAAAATTTTACAGTCCCACCAGCAATGTATGAGACTTTGAGTCTCTCTGCAGCCTCACCAGCATTTGCTGTGTTCTGTCTAATTGAACTAACTTTGCTTTTATTGCTGGGGTGAGATGATATATCATTGTTGTTTTCATTTGCATGTTTCTAACGGCTACCCTGGTAGCATAGTGCCCAAGGCACTTGACTACTAAGCAGAAGGCTGGGGATTCAAACTCCCCAGCCACTCCTCAGAAGGAAGATTGGGCAATTTACTTCTGTAGCGATACTGCTTCGGCAATCCAAGGAGGGGTCTCTATGAGTCGGGGCCGACTCGATGGCACATAACAACAACAACAATGGCTAATGATTGTGAGCATTTCCTCATGTGTTTGTTGGCTGCCAGCATATCATCTTTAGTGAAGTGTCTGTTCATGTCCTTTGCCCATTTTTGAATTGGACTGTTCATCTTTTTAATGTTGAGATGGTGAAGTTTTCTATAAATTTTAGAGATAAGTCTTTTGTCAGATATATAGTAGCCAAATATTTTTTTTCCCAGTCTGTAGATTCTCTTTTTACCCTTTTGGAAAAGTTTTTTTGATGTGCATAGGAATTTAATTTTTAAAAGTCCCAGTCATCTAGCTTCTCTTCCACTTCCTGTGCATTTTGGGATGTTTGATAGTCTGTTTATGCCATAAATTAGGGCCCTTAGATTTGTCCCTATTTTATCTTTGATGAACTTTATAATTTTGGGTTTTACATTTAAGTCTTTGATTCAATTTGCATCTGTTTTTGTGTGTAGGGTGAGGTGTGAGTCTTGTTTCATTTTTCTGCAAGTGGATATCCAATTTTGCCAGCACTATTTGTTAAAGAAGCTATCTCTCCCCCATTTAATCCTTGGACTAATTGATTCTTCCTGTATTATTCAATATTTTTCTCATAGAATCTTTTAAAATTGCAACTCAAAGCTTGAATTTTTTCTTCAGTACTTTCAGCTTGAGAAATGCTGAGTGTGTTCTTCCCTTTTTGTTTCCTAACTCCAGGTCTTTGCATATTTCATTATAATAATTGACTTTTGTCTTCTCAAGCTGCTCTTTGAAATCTTTTGTTCAGCTCTTTTATCTTGTCATTTCTTCCATTTTCTTTAGCTATTCTCCATTCAACAGCAAGTTTCAGGGTCTCTTCTGACATTCATTTCTGACATCCATTTCTCTTCTGATAAGTATTTCATAAGGTTGTGAAAACTGTAATGAATTAAATAAATAAAAGTTAAGTGCTTAGACTAGTGACTGGCATGTAGAAAATATTATGTAAATGTCCCTATTAAGCACTAGACATATGTAATTGCATAATTTGTGACAAAACTGAGGTAGTTATTATTGTGGTCATTTTATGGATGAGGAAAACAGGTTTGGGGAGGTTAGGGCATTTGGCCAAGGTCACTTATCTAGAAAAATGGAAGGAGGTAGTTTTGAGTTTTAATGTGGTATTTAAAACAAAGGAAAGAAAAAAAAAAAAACTTTTTATTTTGAGATAATTGTATCTGACTAGTACTTTTAGCCATCGCCTAATAGCAATTTATTTAAGCAATGCAAATAAGTCAACAATAGAATACATTTTTCTTATTATTGTTCTAATCAACATTCCTTGATCAAATACATGTTTTCACAAACACTGGTTCACTTATATCCTGGAAGTAAAAGGATGGCAGGAATCTTATTTCCTTTCATCCCATGCACAGTAATGGCCACAGATAATACAAGATCCACCTACTCAAAGGCCCAGACTCAAAGTGAGGCAGATCTTACATGATAGAAATGCTTATTTGATTTTTAAATGACCACATATAAATCAATAGAAAAATTCACTTTTTTAAAAAAGAAGGAAAAATTGAAACTGAAGAAAATGCTACTGAAATAAGGCAGCTTCCACTAGTAATGGATGCATTGGCTAAGGGATTCTTGTCTTGGCTTTGCTACTATAAGCTATAATAGAGGAGCTGTTTTTGATTATCTACCCTGTTCTTGTTGCTTTGCGTGTTATTTCACTTCATCCTTTTAGCAATGCTGTTGGGTACATATTATCTTCATTTTACAAATGAAGAAACAGGCTTATGGAAGACCAAACATCCTAAGGTCATATCCTGAAATTTAGCACATAACCTAGATTTAAACCCAAGTTATGTGTCTCCAAAGCCTTTGCTCTATCCATCATATCCTGCTATCTTATACAGATCCATGGTCAAATTCAGTCTCTGCCTCTTTGTTAATGTATGATCTTGGTATAGTTACTCAACTTCTCAAATTCTAAGTTTCCTCAGCTGTTAAATGAGGAGTAAATTGGAATCATATCAAGCATCTAGTACAATGCCAGGGACATATTTAGTGATCAAATTATCATTGAGCACTTTAATATTCATATTTATTTGTTCCTTAATATTCACATTTATTTCTGGGTTTAGAGATAAATATTTAGTTAAAAATGGAGTTACAATGATAACAATATAGATTTTTCAACTTCAGAATAAAGATGAGATACTTCTAACTTTGTATAAATTTTTATTGTGGAAAATAGAAGTCTTTTTACTTGATTAAACTATATTGGGGAAACATATGTGTGTAAGGATTGAGCCAATCCTGTGACTTGTAATTCGCAAGGTATCACAATTACGAAAGGCCTTACATCACAAGAACTAGAAGGCCAGGGAAACAGGGGAAGCACTGAACAGTCAAGGCTACTCTTACTTGCCAAATGGCCATGTGGTAACAATCTGTGACAGAGAGAGAGATGAAGATTGAGGGAGAAGAATCTGAATAAATTGTATACCCTGTGTCCCAGTATTGTTGTTGTTGTTGTTGTTATGTGCCGTTGAGTCGGACCCAACTCATAGCGACCCCTCCTTGAATTTCCGAGGCAGATTCACTATGGAAGTAGATTGCCCCATCTTCCTTCCGAGGAGTGGCTGGTGGGTTTGAACTGCCAGCCTTCTGGTTAGCAGTCAAGTGCCTTAGACACTATGCTACCAGAGCTCCCATTGGGCAACATTTATTGTAAACAATTACTTTAAAGTAACTTACATTGGAATATGCAATGCTCCTGTAATTTGTTCATTTTTTTCAACAAATGAGCACCAAAGATTTGCTTTGCTAGGATCTGGAGCATGCATTAAATAAAACAAGTGGTTCTATCTCCAGTGATCTTGTAGCTTGGCAGAATATGCAGGTGCTATGGAAGAAAGTAGAAGACTTCCTCTACATAGTGTTATTTCTCTGGAAACATGAAAGATTTTAAGAGGAAGTCAAGATAAGATGACAAAGAGAGTAGAAAGGGTCATTCAGTCAGAGGAATCTGAAATTTCAGGGCCTAGATTAAAGGGAGAGCACTGTGTATTTGGACAATAAAAAGAATGATTAGAGCTTGAGACAATTAGAGATTAGTAAAAAAGACAAAGGCTAGCTTAATAAAAGAGTCCATAGGTGGTACAAACAGTTAATGAATTCAGCTGCTAATCAAGAAGTTGACAGTTTGAATCTAACCAGAGGTACCTTGGAAAAAACATTTGGCAACCTACTTCAGAAATATCAGCCATTGAACATCCTGCAGTGGACATTCTACTCTGACACATATGGGGTCAACAAGAGTCAGAATCAATTTGACAGCAACTGTTTGGTTTGGTAAAACCTTTTTAAGCCAAGAAATGGATATATGCTTCATACTCAGATAGTAGCAACTCACCAAAATTCTTTAAATATCACAGCACCCTCTCAGATTTGGATAGTTGAAAAATTATTTTGGTTGAACTTTATTTTTATTCTGTTCTATTGTCAATAAATCTACAGGGTAGGGAATAAATGAAGGAATCCCAGGAGCTTTGGCAAGACTAGAAAAAGAACAGAAGATTCTATCATGATGCTGACTGTAGGAAACAACTTGACAGAACAGAATCATGGGGATGAATGCTTGTGAAACTTCTGGTGACAATCTCCAATTCATATTTGCATTAGATTGTTTTTAAGTTTCCAATAGATAGCTAGCTAAACTAAAGTTGACTTCTACTCATGGCAGCCTTAATGTACAGCAAACTGAAACAAAATGGCATATTCGAGTACATTACTGCAGGCATTATGCCAATCTATCTCACCGAGGGTCTCCATTAACCTGGCTGGCCTGTATTTCATCAAACACGGTGTCCTCCAGTGATTAATCCCCTCTGATGATGTGTCCAAAGCAAGCATGTTGGACAATATTTTGTTGTGATCCACAAGATTTTCATGGGCCTGTTTTTGGAAGTAGATCCTCAGGCCATACCTCCTAGTCTATCTTAGTCTACAAGCTCTGCTGAACCCTTTCTATCATGGGTGATCCTGCTGGTTTTTGAAATACTGGTAACACAGCTTCCGCATCATAACAATATGCAGGCCTCCAGTTTGTAATATTTTTAATAGTAATGACTAAATATCTACAATATATATACCATTAGATGCTAGAGCTTGTATTTTGTGTTTTGAAATTTTAGGTAGGACACATCTCTGTACTTGGCTGGGCTGTTTCATTTTTGAGAGTTTATTTGTTTCTCTGTAAACTTTTGTGAAGTATCCTAGAAAATCTTTTGGGACTGGCCCTGTTTTTGTATTTGGCAATTTCACTGTCTTGGTTAGAGTGATCAGATTTTGAAATCTCAGAAGATGATGGGAAAAATGAAATGCATGTGACCTACTTTTAGACTCTCTTATTTACACAAGAGAGAAAAATTTTATTCATTTTGTGATTATATGATAGAAGACCTTCTGGAGAATCCCAGCAAAGGTTCTCTAGTGCTGCTATAACAGAAATACCACAAGTAGATGGCTTTAACAAATAGAAATTTCTTTTTTACAGTTTAGGAGGCTAGAAGTCCAAATTCAAAGTGCTGGCTCTAGTGGCTGGGTAAAGGTCCTCAACTTTGGGCTTCAGCTCTGACTTTGTTTTGGGCCCGCTGGAGCAAGCTAGAGGCTTCTTCTGACTCAGGCAGCCACAAGCTGCTAAGGCTGATGAACCCAACGTTGGCAGGTGATATGGCACAATCCCAACATCAGCAGGCAGCTTGGCAGACCACTGGTTCAAGTCCAAGAACTGGAGATGAAAACTTGCAAAATGTAGGATCTAAAATATGCTAAAAGCTAAAGACCTTTCTCAAAGCCTCCCCTTATATATTGGAAGCAGGCAACTTCCTGGAGGCAACCAATTAGCTGCTTACTTCAGATTCCACCATGGAATTGATTGCACCCCATCCAAACTCATGATGAGGAATCACTATACCCAGGTGCCAAGTCACTGAAGATTATGGTCAACCCAATCTGATACACATCCATAACTATTACATTACCTAAACTTCAGTATGCTCAAATGCACAACCAGTATCCTCTGTGGAGGAAAGATTTAAATGTCTGGCATGTGAATGTGTTGCTAATGTGCCAGTAGAGATTGAGAGTTTTTTGAGCTGATGTCTAAACATATCCTGCCCGTCAGTAGCTGGTAACAATAGAGGACAACTTTCAGAAGTCCATTTTTCAGACTTTGCTGAAAATTTTTATTATTGGATTTTCCACGCTTCATTAATTATTACCACATTTAAAGTGGTAAATTTCATAACTTTTGTAAATTGAGGCTGAGAGACATTAATTGGTGAGTATGTTTTGGGTACCAATAGTTAAAATGCACAACCAGATCCAGAAACTTCCAGAAGCCATGACTTGGAAGTCAGGAGAACTGTTTTCTAGTACAAGCTGATGTGAATGAGCTTTGTGAGCATTTTAAAATCAAATTCAGTTTCCTCACCTGTAACAATAAGGGTGGGGTAAATTGGAGAGCTCCGAGAGCTCCTTTAAGCTAGCAAATGGTATTTATTATATTAGAAAACAAATAGTAGGAGTAGAAAACAGAAGAATTGCTTGTTCATAGTGCTCTCCCCAGCCTTTTTGCTTGGTTAGGACCCTCTGTATGTTGCAATGTAGGACCTACTCTCAGAGCTGTTTGTGCCTTAAGGTTGTTGTGTTATTATGTGCCATCGAGTTGGACCAACTCATAGCGACCCCTCCTTGGGTTTCCGAAGCAGTATCACTGTGGAAGTAGATTGCCCAACCTTCCTTCCAAGGAGTGGCTGGTGGGTTTGAACCGCCAGCAGTCTGGTTAGCAGTCAAGTGCCTTAGGCACTACGCTACCAGAGCTCCTTAATGTGGGGATGATATAATGGAAACTGTTGGGATAGAGTCAGAAGGAAGATTGGGCAATCTACTTCTGTAGAGATATGGCCTTGGAAACCCAAGGAGGAGTTGCTATGAGTCAGCTAAGAACATAGGTTGTAGTAGTTCACACCCATCCACCCACTCACCACATGCTCTCTACTCTTTAAACATTGGTGAAGATCAGTGGTAGCTTTATAATTAAGTAAGTAGAATCATTAGAAAGAACAAAAATATGAAGACTGGATATAATATTTTTCCAGTACTATAAAATTTGCAACATATGCTTTTGTTAGATTGGACTAAATAACTGTAACACATAATATGTTTTAAAATATGGAATATGGAATCTGAACCAGCAATCTTTTTGTCTGGGGCCTATGAATAAGGCCCTGACCCCTACATCAAAAAGATTAACTTTTTAGGATGACTGAAAAGACAAATGAAAAATACTCAACTTATTGGCTTTGACCTGGAACTGTCTTATATGTATGGATTATCTTCCTCAACATGACTTAATAACAATACTGAGTAACATTAGTGGAGTGCTTTACAGTTTATGCACTTTATGGAGTTCATTTCATGAGCATTCTTTCATTCATCAGGGAATAGTTAAAACTTCTGGAGCTACGTAAGACCAGAGCAGCCTTTCAACTTTTCAGTTGTTCGTTGGATCACAATGGGCCACAAATAAGTAGAGAAGTCAGGGGAAGTGTTCTTTTAAAAAGAACAGGTTCTCATTAAAAAAATGCATATATATATATATATATATATATAGTTTTGTTTGTTTCTAAATATATTTGAATAGATCAAGGTAACTCTATCAGCATCTCAACTGAATTGTGGCACTGAAATTGTCTTGGTAAGAATTTTAACTTTGTGTAAATGTGCTGCCTTGCTTGTGCTCTGCTTTGAAATTCATAGCAATGATTGTGATGATGGCACGGGACTGCACAGTGTTTCATTCTGTTGTGCGTATGGTTGCTATGTATCAGAACTGACTAGACGGCAACTAACAACAACAACAACAACAAATGGCTGTCAATGTTTTGGACTTACAAAGATGAGATCCTATATTGTACTTCGTAAATAGCCGCATAAGCCAATGATGGAAAAATTCCTACTGACAAACCCAATGGGTTTTAATAACTAACTATGCAGGTGGCCTGTATGTCTTTTGAAATTAGAGTCAATACTCTTGTTTAGGGGAGCTCTGGTAGCATAGTGCCTACGGCACTTGACTGCTAACCGGAAGGCTGGCTGTTCAAACCCGCCAGCCACTCCTCAGAAGGAAGATGGGGCAATCTACTTCCGTAGTGATACTGCCTCGGAAACCCAAGGAAGGTTTGCTATGAGTCGGGTCTGACTCGATGTCAAATAACAACAACGACAACATTCTTGTTTAGAGAACGAGAGTGAGAGAACAAGATCGAGGGGGGAGAAAGGGAAAGAGTAGGAAAGAGAGGAAGAGGGAAGCAAGGAAGAAAGAAAGAAAACATTAGGACAAAGTTCCTAGAATAGGAGTCTCAGCCCTTTGCTCAGGAGTCAAAGTCTCCCTGATCTGACAGAGTGCCCATCTGGAAAGACAACTCTAACTGTAGGCTGAAATGGTAAGCAATCAGATTTCTTCTCAGTAACCTATGAAGAAAAATTCACTATTTGTACAGTTTTATGGGATGGAAAGAATAGCATTAGTACTAAACTTCGTTAAGAGTAGACAATTTGGGAATTTGCTGAATCTGTGTTTTGGAGACAGTTCAGTTGTGAAAAAGGGAAGGAAAAAAAGATATCTCCTTTTTCCCCATACTCTTCATATATTTACCTGGGCTATTTTTCCTCTTCCCTAGATACACTGAAATAGAAGCCCATAAATCTAATTTCTTCTTTGAGATCACTGATCGATGTTATGGATAATTTTAGGAAAAATACACAAATTATTTGTTTTGCATAATTTTTTTTCCTATAAAACAACAATTCTCTGCTACATATCATTCAAATACTTTACAGGGATTGTGTCAGGATTAATGAGGTAATGGTTGTAGCAAGAAACTATACTTATTCTAAGGAATGCATTCCCTACTTTGTCTATATGACATTGCATTGGTTTATTTGCAGTCATTAGTTTATTAATTTCTACTAGCATGCAGAACTTGTACCTTTGTGTCTCTGGTTATTTTTGATGACACCAATATGTTGTTGTTGTTGTTAAGTGCCGTCGAGTCATTTCCGACTCATAGCAACCCCACGCACAGCAGAACGAAACACTGCCCGATCCCGCGCCAGCCCCACAATCCCTGCTATACTTGAGCCTATCATCGCAGCCACGTGTCAATCCATCTCGTTGAAGGCCTCCCCCTCTTCGCAGACCCTCCACCCTACCAAGCATGACATCTTTCTCCAGAGAATGGTCCCCTCTTACAACATGACCAAAATAGGCGAGACGAAGTCTGGCCATTCTTGCTTCCAAGGAGCATTCTGGCTGCACTTCCTCCAGGACAGATCTGTTAGTTCTTTCAGAAGTCCATGG
>NW_006921855.1:3486919-3487923 GCF_000298275.1 Orycteropus afer afer
TACAAGGAAGACCTGTCAATATGACTGTTATTCAAGTTTATGCCCCAACCACCAAAGCCAAAGATGAGGAAATTGAAGAATTTGATCAGCTTCTACAGTCTGAAATTGACCAAACATGCAATCAGGATGTGTTAATTATCACTGGTGATTGGAATGCAAAAGTGAAACAAAGAAGAATCACCAGTAGTTGGAAAATTTGGGCTTGGTGACAGAAAAAATGCTGGAACTCTTATGGTAGAATTTTGCAAGACCAACGACACCAATATAGTAAACTGGAATTGGAGTGTAGTTTATTCATTGAGGACCATAGATATAAATTATTTACCGTAAGACAGCATTTGCCAAGAGAGAATTTTAGAACTTTAGACTGGGTGGAGCCTTTGGTATTTATTATCTATCTGTTCCAAATCCTTTATTTTATAGATGAGCAGATTAAAGCCCTTAAGATTAAATGTCTTTTGTTAGGACACACAGTTCTTAACAGTTGGGCCACATCTAGAAGTCAGATCTATTGTTCCCATGGAGTACATTTTGTGCTACAGAGCTATCTTTGTGAAGAGAACAATAATGGGATTTGTAGGTGCTGAAAGTTACCCGGAAACCTCACATTAGACTAGAAAGAGGTCTGTGTTGTAATACTCTGTGTTACAGCAGTGTCATATGGCTAAATAGATGTGCATTACTTCCTGCAGTATGACTCAAAATGAGTAACAACAAAAATCACAATAGTTAAAAATTTTTGAGGGCTTACTCTGGGTAAGAATTATCCTTAATTTTTTACACACATCATCTAATTTATTTCCTGAAATGATGCTGAGTTTGGGATTACTATTTCTCCCAATTTGTAGAAGTCAATGAGACTGAGAGGTATTTAGTAATTTGTCCAATGTCACACATTTAGTAAATGACAGAGCTGACAAATTGGACAGCACTATATGCTTTGTCACTTTGTCATTTGGCCATACAGTTGAGGCTGGCAGATATTAGAATGCTCATCATATACT
>NW_006921855.1:3488218-3499397 GCF_000298275.1 Orycteropus afer afer
TAGTGCCTAAGGCACTTGACTGCTAACCAGAAGGCTGGCGGTTCAAACCCACCAGCCACTCCTCAGAAAGAAGGTTGGGCAATCTACTTCTGTAGAGATACCACCTAGGAAACCCAAGTAGGGGTTGCTATGAGTCAGGTCTGACTCTATGGCAAATAACAACAACAACATGTAATAATACTGAGTAACAATTTTTTTTTCTGGACTGGGTTTTAGAGTGTAGAATGGGAAAGGAAGTCTTCTTAAGTGGGAAGAACAGTGGACATAGATCCCAGCCTGTCTTTTACCAGCCCTGTAACCAAAAGCAAGTTACTTAATTTCCTCAGGTTGTATAATGTTAGATGGAGTTAATAGATTTTATGACAGTGTCAACATAAAGATTGAATGATAAGCAGAATGTGAAAGTATCTTGCACAGTGCCCAGAAGATCCCTAAATGTCAGTTGATCTTGAAGAGTTCCTGGCAAAAGCTGAACAAGTCTCAGGAGACATGATTTTAGCAACAATCTTAGAATAGGGAAGTAATACTTTGGAAAGATTTCCTAGTAATTCATAAATTAAAACAACAGGAAAATGGTTGGAAAATATGAGTATTAGCATTTCATAAAATGAAATTTAAATTTAGTGGGGTAAAAGTCAGCACTGGGATTTGACAGGGTAAAGGTACCCCTTGTATTTAAAGGGGGGAGAAAAAAAAAAAGCTCTGAAGACCAGATGAGAATAGAATGCATATGCACACAAGGTAGACACATGAGATAAAGTGATTGGATGAACAACAAAATAGAGATATGTGAAGTTATTAATGTTAGTAATATTCAATCAAAAATGCTAGAATCTAGTTTGAATAAATCAGATGGTAAATTCAATTCAATTTAACTTAGACTTGAATTGACAGTCAAGCTCTGGTGCTTGGTGGCCAGGATACAAAGAAAGAAGAAATCTGTCTTAATCTTAAGCAACTTAATACCTGGTGGATGTGAATCCAGCAGGGGAAAAATGCTTAGCAATTGCATCATGTTCAGGGTATCATAGTGAAGGGGGTGTATTTTGTCTATTTTCAATCGAAAAAGCAAAGCATGTGAAAAGTACTTGACTTATGTTATTGTCAGTTTTATGTCTCTGAAGATAGATGAAGCAAAAAAGGAAAATATTTTTTCTTGTTTTCTATGTTGAATTCTAATCCAAAAAAAGGACTTATTTGTATACTGAAATTTATGATATTTTTACATCTTAGTATGCAAACATACCAAAATTAAAAAAAAAAAAAAATACTTGGATTAGAATTAGTTTTACCAAAGTCAGATTATGGAAAAATCATAAACATATGAGAAAAAGCCAATCATGAGGGTCAATATAAATAGAAGCTATTGGAGATATTCATGAGACTTTTAATAATAAAATTATGTTTTACAACTAAAAATGATCTCTATTATTTGTGTGGATTTGAAATATGATCTAAAAAAACCAGTAAGGAAAGCAGTAATGTGTCCATGTATATTAAAGTACTGCCTTAGTTACCCAAGGAGGTCTGCTGTGTAGTGGTTAAGGCACTTGGCTGCTAACCAAAAGACTGGTGATTTGAACCTTGCAGTCGCTCAGCAGAAGAAAGATGAGGCAGTCTGCTTCTGTAAACATTTACAGCCTTGGAAACTTAATATGAGTTGGAATCGATGCAATGGCAGTGAGTTAGTCTTAGATATCTAGTGCTGCCATAATAGAAATACCACAAGCAGGTGGCTTTAACAAACAGAGATTTATTTCCTCAGAGTTTGTTGTTGTTATGTGGAGTTGTCTCTGACTCATAGCGACTGCTCCTTGGGTTTCTGAGGTGGTATCACTACGGAAGTAGATTGTCCAATCTTCTTTCCGAGGAGTGGCTAGTGGGTTTGAACCACCAACCTTCTGGTTAGCAGTCAAGTGCCTTAGGCACTACACCACCAGAGCTCTTGAAGTCTGAATCCAGGGTGCCAGCTCTGGAGGAAAACTTTCTCTCTCTGTTGGCTGTGGAGACTTTGTCAGTTTTCAACTTCTATTCCTTGGCTCCTTAGTGTTCCTCATGTGGCGTGGCATATATCTTTTCCAGTCTCTGCTTTCTTGCTGTTTGATTCATTTGCTCTTTTAAACATTAAAAGGGATTGACTTAAAACACACCCTACACTAATACTGCCTTACTATCACAACAAAGAAAATTCTATTTCCACCTGCAATTATAACCACTGATATAGGAGGATTCACAACACATATTTTGAGGGGGCACAATTCAATTCAGAACAAGGACTTACAGAGGACAGAAGGTTGATGCATAAGCTCAGATTCACTTATTTAACTAAGGCTAATATTCAGTCAGGAGCTTTGGTGGTGCTGGTGGTGCAGTGGTTAAAGCATTTGGCTGCTAACCAAAAGGTTAATGGTTTGAACCCACCAGTACTACAGAAGAAACATGAGATAGTCTGTTTCTGTACAGATTTGCAGTCTTGGTAACCCTATGGTGCAGTTCTGGTCTGTCCCATAGAGTCACTATAAATTAGAATTGACTTGATGGCTGTGCTTGGTTAATACTAGGGCAGCCCACTTGCTCACAGCTGACATCTGTTTTGACTGTTCAGTATCTGTACTGTATCAGTTAATACTTTGAACATCAGCACGACACTCAGAAACTATTTAGTTGGTGCATACCTGTTGACAAGGAGTTCTGGTGATGTAGTGAGTCATGCATTTGGCTGCTAACTGAAGGTTGGCGTTTCAAACCCACCAGTTCTCTATGGGAAGAAGATGAGACAATCTACTTCCATAAAAATTTACAGCCTTGGAAACCCAAAAGGTGTTGCTATGAGTTGGAATCGACTCAATGGCAGTGGGATTTTTTTTTTTTTTTTTTTGGTACTAAGTGGCACAGTGGTTAAGCCCTTGGCTGCTAACTAAAGATCAGCTGTTCAAACCCACCAGCCACTCCATGGAGAAAGAAGGACCTGATGATCTGTTCCCATAAAGATCAGCCTAGGAAACCCTACAGGACAGATCTACTCTGTCACTTGGGGGTAGATGTGAGTCAAAATCCACTCAACAGTGCACAACAACACGTACTTGTTAATAATAGGCCCTAGGGTTACAGCAACATTTCTTCCTTCATAATGCTCACCTTCTAGTTCAAGGAGAGAGATAAAAATAATTATAATAGGCAGTACCAAGTGATACAAAGACAATACAACAACGTTGAGGTAAAGTGAAGTGGATAGGAGGAGAGGAGAGATTTCATAAGCCCTTGTGGTGAAGAAAGGCCTCAGAGGAAAGGACATTGGATTTGAAAAGGGAACAAGAAAGAGGAAGCTATGTGAAGATTGTTAGAAGCGAGAAAATGGCACAGGATTTGAAGAAGTGTTTTATGAAGGTCAAAACCTCTAATGAACTGAAATTATTAAACCATGCTTAAAAAAACAACAACGACAAAAAAAAAAAAAAAAAAACTCAGTGCCATTGAGTCGATTAGGACCCGTCCTTGGGGTTCCAAGGCGATATCTCTATGGAAGTAGATTGTCCCATCATCCTTCCAAGGAGTAGCTTGTGGGTTTGAACCACCAGCCTTCCAGTTAGCAGTCAAATGCCTTAGGCACTGTGCCACTATGATAAACATGCTCTTTAAAATATGTGAAATCAAGGACAAATAAAAGGCAGAGAGGAGAGAGAGTAGCTGATGAAATAGATGATAGTGAATATTTGAAACTTGGCAATCTACTTCCATAAAGATTACAGTATAGCAAACTCTATAGGGAAGTTCCACTGCATCTTATAGGGTTACTAATAGTAGGAATCAACTTGACAGCACACAAGAACAATAACAATTCAAATATCCACTATTTTCTGTTGTATCAACCATTCGTATATACTCTCCACTTTTACATAGCCTTTATATTAAGGAACCCTGGGGTGCAACGGTTGAGCACTCACTCCTAACCAAAAGTTAGGTGGTTTACATCTACCCAGTAGCTCTGTGGGAAAAGACCTTGAGATCTGCTTCCATAATGGTTGCAGCCAAGAAAACTCTATCCTGAACTTCTACTGTGTCACATGTGGCTATGAATCAACACGGAGGAACCCACAACAGCTTTTACAATGCCATTTTGTTCACCATTTTCATTATCCAGGAAAAGAACATTCTTTGAGCTAGCAAGAACAAATCTAAAGTGTCTGAAGATCACAAGAGGTTAGAAGATTGAAAAACTAACCTGGGAACTTTTAAAATGAGTTCTGAATCAGGACAGAGGCATTCTTCAATGTTAAAACATTTTCTTTTGTGATTGCAGAACTGCTTTGAACAATCTTTGAGGAGAAGGTGATAAGTGACAGAAACTAGAAATGTACAAGTGGTTATATTTCCAAAAGTCATGTCAAGATGGTGAGAATGGAGGTATAAGGAGTAGGGAAGAGGTTAAACCAACTGCCATCAAGTTGATTCTGACTCATAGTGACCTACAGGACAGAATAGAATTGCCCCATGGGGTCCCTAAGGCTGTAAATCTTAATGGAAGCATACTGTCTTATCATTTTTCCTCTGAGTAGTTAGTTGGTGGGATCGAAGCACTGACCTTTTCGTTAGCAGCCAAATGCTTTAATAACTATGCTACCAGAGCTCTTAAAGGAAAAAATTACCATATCCAAATTTCAGAAACTGCAGTTAGGTGACTTTAATATTTACCCATTCTATACTTCAATACTGATCTAATGATTTTTGAGCTCTTACTGAGGTGAGATGGTAACCACTAGGAGCAGCAAGCATTCAACCACAATTTTCCATGCTAAACTGACTGAGAGGTCAAGTGGGCAAAATGAGTCTAGATTTGTGTAAGTCATATGAGGCAAAAATGTGGTTTAATAACTTGCTTTTTAAAGGTAAGATATTTCAGATTTATTTTGCTTTCAAAAAATACCCAGCTGCATGAGGAATGACAAATGTTTTTTGCCACTAGTCCCATGACATAACATTTTGACATCAATAGTTCTCTTTCTCACTCTCTAATTTTTTCAGAAACTTACATTTTAAGGGAAATGCATAAAATAAAAGGTAAATGTAGACTGCTTTTAGTACACTGAATACCCATTTTTTTTCTTCAATAAACAAATCTAAATTTGGGGAGTACAAAATAGCATAATTCTATGCTTAATGAATGTATGGTTATGTTTATGTACGGTAAAATTGTATGTGACCCTATACAATAATGAGTTTGTTCAATCATTGAAGTATAAACATACTGATAAGATACAAAGTTAAATATTATACTTTGTTGGTGGTGGTGTTGTCAGGTGCCATCTAGCAACCCTGTGTACAACAGAACGGAACACTGCCTGGTCCTGCACCAGCCTCACAATACTTGCTATATTTTAGCCCATTATTGCAGCCACTGTGTCAATCCATCTTGTTGAGGGATTTCCTCTTTTCTGCTGACTCTCTACTTTACCAAACATGATATTCTTCTCCAGGGAATGGTCCCTTCTGATCACATGACTAAAGTAGGCGAGACAAAGTCTGAACATTCTCACTTCTAAAGAGTGTCCCAGCTGCACTTGTTCAAGGATAGATTTGTTCATTCTTCTGGTAATCCATGGTATTTTTTAGTATTCTTCACCAACAGCATTATTCAAAAGCATCAGCTCTTCCTCAGTCTTCTTATTCATTGTCCAGCATTCACATGCATACAAGGTGATTGAAAATACTATGGCTTGGGTTAGGTGCAACTTAGTCTTCAGAGTAACATCTTTGTTTCTTAACACTTTCGTGATGTCTCTTACAGCAATTTTTCCCTGTGCAATATGTCTGATTTCTTGATTGCTGCTTCCATGGTTGTTAATTGTGGATCAAAGCAAAATGAAATCCCTCACAACTTCAGTCTTTTCTCCATTTGTCATCATGTTACCTATTGGTCTAGTTGTGAGGATTTCAGTTTTCTTTAAGTTGAAGTGTAATCTATACTGGACACTGTAGTCTTTTATCTTCATCAGTAAGTTCTTCAAGTAATTGTCACTTTCAGCAAGCAAGGTTGTATCATCTGACATCCATTTTGGTATTTTCTTCCTATCCTCTCTTTTTACTGACCTTTTGCTTTCTTCATGTGTGATATTCTTGATGTCATCCCATAACTTGCGTGATGTTCAGTGCATCAAATCTCTTCTTCAAATGATCTCTAAATTCAGGTGGGATTCATTCAAGGTCATGTACTGGTGCTCATGGACTTTTTTTATATATATATATTTTTTTCAGCTTCACTTTGAACTTGCATATGAGCAATTGATGGTCTGTTCCATAGTCAGTTCCTGGCCTTGTGTTGTCTGATGATACTGAGCTTCCCCATAGCCTATTTCTACAGATATAGTCAATCTAATTCTTGTGTGGGAGCTCTGGTGTCACAGTGCTTAAGGCATTTGACTGCTAACCAGAAGGCTGGGGGTTCAAACCCACCAGCCACGCCTCAGAAGGAAGATTGGGCAACTTCCTTCTGTAGAGTGCTGCCTTGGAAACCCAAGGAGAGGTCATTATGAGGCAAAATTGACTCAATGGCACTGATATTCTGTCTGGCGAGGTCTACATGTATAGATGCCATTTATATTGTTGAGGAAGGCTATATGGTCTTACAAAATTCTATCATGCAAACTCCAGCATCATTTCTATCACCAAGGCCATATGTTCCAACTAATGATGATTCTTCTTTGTATCTAACTTTCATTTTCCAATCACCAGTAATCATCAATACATCTAGATTGTATTTTGGACAATTTCAGACTACAGAAGTTAGTAAAAATCTTTAGTTTCTTTATGTTTGGTTTTAGTAGATGGTGTGTAAATTTTAATAATAGTAATATTAACTGGTCTTCTTTGTAGGGTATGGACATTATCATAAGGTAAATCTCTGAAAACATTGTAATTCAGGATAATCTTGAAACATTCTTTGTGACAATCAATGAGACACCATTTCTCCTAAATTTTTCATTCCCAGCATAGCAGACCTGGCCAATATCTACATATATAGTCCATTTCAGCTCACTAATGACTAGAATATCAATCTTTATGTGTTCCAGTCCATTCTTGACTGATTCCAATTTGCCTAGATTTATACTGTGTATAGGAGCTCCAGTAGCATAGTGGCTAAGGCACTTGCCTATTAATCAGAAGGCCGGCAATTCAAACCCACCAGCTACTCCTTGGAAGGAAGGTTGGGCAATCTACTTCCATAGTGATACTGCCTCAGAAACCCAAGGAGGGGTTGCTATGAGTCAGATCCGACTTGACGGGACATAACAACAACAACAACAACAATACTGTGCACAATCCATATTCTGATTATTAATGAACGTTTGCAACTGTCTCTTCCCATTTAGCGTCATGCCCCATCAGCACTCCAACCACATCATTAAGGTTGATTCTACTTTTAGGAGGAAGCTCTTCCTCAGTTGTACTTTTAGTGCCTTCCAACCTGAAGATCTCATCTTCTGGCACTATATCAGATAATGTTTCAAGATTATTCACAACATTTTCCCATAATTTAACAGACAATGTTTTACTACTATTCATAAGGTTAAGGTTTTTAACTGACTAATTTTTTGAGAAATAAATCACCCCTTCCTTCTTCCTAGTCTGTCTTAGTCTGGAATACTTTAGTCTGTTGTAAATAAAATTATGCATAAAGCCTGACCTGTCAGTTGTGCTACTAATTTGTAATGTTATATATGTGATTTATAAATGAGTTCTTTTGATTCAATTTCTTAAAATTACTTTTTGTTTTGTTTTGAAATAAACTCACATTTACAGGAACATTGAAAAATAATATAAATTACTTTTTTTTGCCCAGTATCTTTGAGAGTAATTTTCAAAAATATCTAATCAGGAATCACTTGATGTTTTTATGGTGCAGTGGTTAATGTACTTGACTGCTAACCAAAAGACTTTTCATTTAAGTCTACCCAGAGGGGCCTTGAAAGAAAGTCCTAGCAATTTACTTCTGAAAAATCAGTCATTGAACCCCTATGTGTTACAGTTCTACTCTGACACACAGGGCATCTCCATGAGTCAGAATTGACTCTAAGGTAACTGATTTTGTTTTATTTATTTATTATTATTTTGGTATTCTTAAATAAGGAATAGTTCCTCAGTCTTTCTTGACATCCCAATTACTTTGTAAAATTTTCTCCATTTGAGTTTTTCTTACCCTTCTTCATGATTAGCTTCAAATTATACATCTTTGGTAGGAATATCACTTCAGTAATGCTGAACTCTTACTACATTCTATTCTTTTACCCTTACTGATGATGTAATTTTGATCACTAAACTAATTTCTGCCAGATTTCTCAATTGCAGAGTTACTCTTATTCATTTTGCAAATAACAAGTAATTTTTAAGGAAGCACTTTTGAGTATACATTGATATTCTGTTTCTCATCATATTATAAATTTATTTATTTACATCACTATGTATTCACAGATTCCTGTTTTCTTCAATGGTAATAATCCATTACTATCATTGCTTATTTACTATTTAAATTATTTCAGATATGATCCATTAAAATAAATAAATAAATAGATGTTGTTGTTGTTGTTATGTGCCATTGAGTTGGCCCCGACTCATAGCGACCCCTCCTTGGGTTTCTGAGGCAGTATCACTACGGAAGTCGGATTGCCCAACCTTCCTTCTGAGGAGTGGCTGGTGAGTTTGGACCTCCAGCCTTCTGGTTAGCAGTCAAGTGCTTTAGGCACTATGCTACCAGAGCTCCTAAATAAATAGATAGATAAATAAATAAAAACTTACTGCCATCTAGTCAGTCTCAACTCATAGCAACCCTTCCTTGGGTTTCCGAGGCGCCATCTCTACGGTAGTAGATTGCCCAATCTTCCTTGTGAAGAGTGGCTGGTGGGTTTGAACTGCCAGCCTTCTGGTTAGCAGTCAAATGCCTTAGGCACTATGCCATGTATGATCCATAAGAGCCTCTTAAAACTGGCTTCTATATCCTTTAGATATTTTGTAATTCATTGAGAATCTCATCAATTTTTGGTATACACACACACACACACACACACGTACACACAAAAGATGTTCCAGGCTCAATTCATTAAGCCATTTATCCAAGAAGACATGACTGGAGCACAGTATTTAAAGGACAAAATATGGGAACTAGGTGTGCACACTTGGGTTTTCACTGGATGCCACTGTTCCCAAGCTCTCTCAATAAACAGCGTTCTATGAATGTGTATGTTTGTGTATAAACTACCTATATTATCTCTAAGAGCTCTGGTAGCATAGTGCCTAAGGCACTTGACTGCTAACCAGAAGGCTGGTGGTTCAAACCCACCAGTCACTCCTCAGAAGGAAGGTTAAGCAATCTACTTCCATAATGACATTGCCTCAGAAACCCAAGGAGGGGTCACTATGAGTCGGGTCCGACTTGACGGCACATAACAACAACAACAACATCAACATATTATTTCTATTTCTATTTATTATCTCTCTATGTATTAGAAACCATGATTTTATGTTGATATCTCAAAATTCCAGTGCAATACTACAGCTTCATCCTACTTGGATTTTTTTTTTTCTTTTAATATTTATAAATCTCATTTCTGATGAGGAGAAAGTTGGTTCCCATTATCTTCAATGTATTTACTTATGTGATTAATACACTTCTAACCAATCTCTCATCATTATTCCTAACTCTCTTTTCCCAACTTGGACTCTGACTCCTTATGATGAATTGTTGTTAGCACTGCCACACTATATAGAAACATTCCTTGGACTGCAATATACCACATTGGACCTCATGCCTTCATAAATATTCTCTTCACATACTGAGACTCTGACATCTTATCTTTCTCACTTCTCTTGCTAACTCCTTTCCTCACTTCTCTTGGGCTTTGACATTCCACACATATTTCCTTCATGTGTATTGCCCCCACATCACCCTGCTCAGGTTCAGATACTCCATGCAAGGTCATTGCCACCCACTTCCTCACTCTATAAGCATGACTTCTATGTCTTACTTGGAAATCCACACATCTGTGAGGCCATTGCAGCTGCTACCTGCTGTGTGTATTCCCCTCTCATCTCTCAGGAGCTTAGATGTTCCCATGCTCGGTTGTCTCTCCCCAGACATCACATCAACTTGAGCTCCAAAACCTGTGTTGGGCCTTTGAAGAGGGAGTACCCCCCATTCAGCCTCAGCTAATAACTCTTAGACTGAATAATTCAAAAAAGGAATGCAAGATAAGAGAAAGAAAAATGTCATTAAACATTTAAAATATAATAACTAATTTGAATTAAAAATATTAGTTTTATTTTATATGTATAAAACTGAATAAGGAAGATGTTTATGAAACAATCAGAAACCTTGCATTTTATGTTCTGAAGTAATTTTTATGTCATTTTCTTTAAAAAGCACAGCACATATTCTGTAAAAAGACATTTTGAATCAATTGTAATTTCTGATAAAAAGATGGTTATGAATCATTTAAATTGAACAGTCTTAATATCAGAAATTTTCATTTCTTATTAAAATTATGAGTTCAAATTAAACAACTTTTGAATTTTAAAGAATTTACTAGTTTTATATTTTTTTGAAGAATATTAACACAAAAACCAGCATATATATATTCATGATTTGTATCTGAGAAATACAATTAAATATCAGATTTTAAAAAGAGCTAAGGTATAATGGACCAGCTGCAGAAAATATTTTTCTTATTATTTCATGTAATAGATACCATATTATCTATTATTATTATTATTTTAGCAATCATAACCTTATAATTGTTTTGGTACACATAAATTTGCCATTTATTTTTCGAATATATATTTATAAACATATTATTTTCAATGTGTTTTTATTGTCTTAAATTTATGGTCTACAAAGCAAACATAATTGATTGATTATTAAACTATAGTATATAGTATATTAAACTATAGTATAATTGAAATATTGTCACACCCACTCACTCAATGGTAATATATCCCTTAAAGGAATAGACCATGGGACATCAAAGGACAACATTCAAACTGAGGAAATGCAGGACAAACAGGAGTGCATAATTATGAGGGGCACAGGGGGAGGGTTGCAGGGTAGGGAGGGGAGGAGACTGGGTAAGGGTTGGACATGGCAAATGCTGAATGAAACTAAATGTACGTGTGACTTTGAATGTAAAACAAG
>NW_006921855.1:3499607-3508845 GCF_000298275.1 Orycteropus afer afer
TTTTTTTTTTTTTTTTAATTTACAGCAGTATTTTAAATGACAAAAGTATTTTCCATGGAAGAAAATTTTATGCTAATTTTCAAATATCAAATTGTTGGACATTTAGATAGTATTTTTTACGTAAATAATTTTGACTTTTCTAATTATTTCCTTAGATTAAATTTCTAGAAGCAAAATGTCTGAGTTAATGAGTATGCCAGTTTGGTTTCCAAAAACGTGGTATCAATTTATATTCCCATTAAGTGATAGCTTAGCGACCATTTATTTCCCTGCTAACTTTTTAAAACAAGGTATTGCCAGTCTTTTAAATCTTTGCTAAACATGTTGTTGTTGTTGTTGTGCGTCCTCGAGTTGGACCTGACTCATAGAGACCCCTCCTTGGGTTTCCGAGGCGATATCACTACGGAAGTAGATTGTCCAACCTTCCTTCCGAGGAATGGCTGGTGGATTTGAACCACCAGCCTTCTGGTTAGCAGTCAAGTGCCTCAGGCACTATGTTACCACAGCTCCTTGGCTAAACATAGGCAAACAAAATGAGTTACTTTTATCTGAATTTGTAGATTGTTGCTTGCTAGTTAGGTTGGATATTTTTCATACACTTATTGGTTATTTTTTAGTTTCTTTATTTTGTGAATTGCTTGCTCATTTGCCTTTCCATTTTTTGAGAGTATTTTTCTTAATGATTTTTTTAGAGTATTTTTTTAGAGTATTTTTCTTACTGATTCCTAAGGTAATAGTAGATAAATTTATATACTTTTTAGTTAGTTACACAGTTTGTGTTCAGATTCTACTTAAAGTGTGAATATAACCAAGTCTATTCACCTTTCCTAGCATCAAGTTTGCATGTCTAAAATGAGGACAAAAAGAATGTATACAAAAGTGCTTTTGTGGTTAATAAAGGAGATCATGCATATACTGCTTTATTGTTTACCTGATTTATCTCTTTCTTTTGTCCCTCTTTCTATACTGACATCAATTTGACAGCATCTAAACATTTTCAATTACCTTTCCTCTTGAATTAATATAAAATAAAAAAGAAAATCATTTTTGCTCTCATGTTTAGTTAATCTACTTTGATAGATATATTTATCACCTCAAATTTATCATATCCCATTTACTCCTCAATCAGTTACAATTTGTCTTTCACTTGTTTCATATTGTCTGACTTCCCACTTCCAGCGTGGATGTTCCATGAGAACAAAGGTTTTGGCCTATTTTGGTTTTGTGGTTTGTTTTAGTTTGTTTTTTTTTTGGATGTATCCCAAGTACCTAAAAGGATCAAGTTCTTTTTGTACAGAAGTCCATTTCTTGACACATAATGTCCTTCAATAAATAGTTTTTGAATGAGTGAGTGAATGATGGACACTGACTGAGTTAAGCGCTTAGGGGAGGGAATAGAAACAATAACTTAGCTTTTCTCTGAAGGACAATGACAGTGTTCACCCTGTGATGCTCAAGTGAGCACAGATACATTTTGATCTTTATTAGCTTTGATTTCTCTTCAGCCTATGACCCTCTTATTTCTTGAAACATTTCCTTCCTTGTTTTACAACTCTGCACTTTTTTTTCTTTCTTTCTTTCCTACTTCTTTAGTCTTTTTAGGGTTCTATAGAAAGTCCTCTTCTTTGTTAACTTTCTCTTGGTGTCAACTCCTAAATGTTGATACCCTTTAGGGCTTTTACCCTTTTATATTGTGGCATTACACAGATTCCTGATTATTCTCACTCATTCATGTGGAATCAAATTTATCTAAATGCAGATAATTCTTAAACCCATATAGCTCCTGCCTGGTCTTGCTCCTAAAATTTCATCTCTATTTAACACCTTCCACTTCTCACCTCCAGTTTCCCAATCAATAGAATTATTATAGATTTCATGTGTGTACCTTCCATTTATGTAGAAATATTGATTCCTCTCCCGTGGAAAAGGATGAAGTTCTCCCTATGTTCCATGCCTCTGTGAATTGTAGCCCAATATCTTTACTTTCCCAAATCAGAGACCATAGTGACATCCTCATTCTCCTTTCATCTTCATCTTTCCTTTCCTTTTCTAATCATTCTTCTTAATGTCTATTCTAACAGCCATATGTTCACACTGACAACAAAAGAAACATGTTTGTAGATAATTTATAACCACAAACAACCTTAAAATTACTTGTTATTGTAGAAATAATTGCACTGTGCTATAATTGTGTGTTCATTGCCCCTTTTACTCAAGAAAGTGTAAACTCCTGAATGGTAGAAACTATGTGATAGTTTTTGTAACATTGATTGTTACATTCACAGCCCTGTACATATGTTGTTAGAAGGACAAGAGATTCTAGAGAAATTATCACTTTATGTGATTTAATTATTTCAATATATTTGAGTTTAATACTATCAAGTGCACAATGACTGAAAATATATATTGGGAAAATATTTTAAAAGTTTTATCTTAACAGATAAAGTAGGGTAGCTATTATAGATTTACATATAAAAATATACTATTTTTAGTACACTAATATAATGTTAGAAAATTTATGTGACAAAATCTCTGTGTAGAACTCTCAAATAAATACTATGACTACTACTACCAAAACATGAAATCTTACCTTTGTAGCATAATATTTTAAACATTAGCAGAGATGGAGTATGCCTGTAGACAAATAGAAAAGTATGTTTGAATGTAGGGAAGTTTCCCTAAGGAGCTATTTGCCTTGCCAAGTAGTGATTACTGGCAGTATGTCAGAAATGTAAAGAATCTGAGAAATTCAAACTACAACTTGGCCAAATTAATCTTAATATGCTGACGTTCAGAGTTTTCTAACACTCTGATGGCAGTTGTGAAACTTTATAAAGAATTTAAACTTGCTTAATAGCTTGAAACAAAATCATGATCCCTGAGCATGTTTTATTTTTCAACACACCTTTAATGCATACTTACTAAGTATGAAGCATTGAGCTAGAAGCTGGAGAAATAAATGAGAAAAATTCATCTCCATAAGTTCATGATCTAATAGAGCGACAGATACATAGCCAAACAAATTTCAATAGATGGGAAATAACAAGTGTCTTATTTAAATTGTACAACAGTAGTACAACAGAAAAAGAAAATTATTACGTATAAACCAAAAAAAGAAAAACCAAACCCACTGCCATTGAGTAGATTCCGATTCATAGTGACCCTATAGGACAGAGCAGAACTGCCCCATAGGGTTTCCAAGGTTGTAAATCTTTATAGAAGCAGACTGTCTCTTTCTGCCACAGAATGGCTGGTGGGTTTGAATCTCTCAGCTTGTGGTTAGTAGCCAAATGTCTTAACCACTCTGCCATCTAATGAAGGTAAATGGAGAGTGGTTTGGATAAAGCTTCCTCAAAGAAATGTCTTTTCCTCTGGGTTCTATAGATGGATGAGGTTTTGCTAGAACAAAGGAGTCATCTATCTGTAGTTTCTATATTTTGAGAGTCTCAGGAACATTTACAGCCAATATGTTTCATATATCAACCTTCCATATACTCTTAATACTGCAGAGGATCATATTGGCAATATAATAGGGACATGGCATTGTAGAAATAAGTGAACACTAAAGACTTGTCCTGCATATTCAGGTAATACTGTAGGCACAATCTGCTTGTACTTTGACTTGTTTGTCTGTCAGTGATGATCAGTTTGTGACCAACATGGCTGGAATTCAGGGTGTTGTCAGAAATTATAAAAAGAAAGTCATCTGGCATACATGATTATGAAACATGTGACCTCCAGTTCTATGCCAGAATAAACTGCCAAAGTGGTTTAATGATAGTTTATTCAAGCATAAATATATGCACATGTATACATATTCCAGAAATAGTACTCTGTTTTCCTTTATGTAAGTTTCTATTCTGACAAAAATAGTACACCAAAATAATTATAGAAAATTTGAAGTAGTTTTTAAAATCTGTGTACCCCCAAGTATATTTTGGGTCTTTGTAATTATGAATGTGAATACAATAAAAGCACTCAATAAATATTTGTTGGATGAAAGCAAGTAATTAAAGTTTGTAATACAGAGGACAAAAAGAAAATAAAACTAGTATTATACTAGTTATAATATATAATATGTACTATATATATTATATAGTATATATATAGTTTTTTAAAAAACATTTTGATATTCACTCTAATTTCTAAGTCACACCTTCCGTTTTAGACCATATAATCTGGGTCACTGCAAATAACCTTGAAAACTTAAGTGGGTTTTATCATCAACCTATTTCTGTAGATAATTGAATTAATAACAATTTGGGATATTGTACACTGTAATTCCATATGGAAATTTGCACATGATGGGCATAGCTTTCATTGACGATTTGCCTCAGATCTCCTAAAAGACTCAAGCTTTAGTCAAGCTTTAAAAAAAAAAAAAATGCAAAGTGGCTTAAGTCATTTCCTGTACTTAAAACATTTGGCAAAAACGGGTTCCAGGGTTATTAAAATTGATGTGTTCAATTTGGGCAGCTTTTGTCTTCAAGGTACACTGTAACATCTGCTATTCTGTAGTGTATATGCTAACTATAAGAAGCCTTTTTTTATTATTGTCTTTCAAATCATTAAATGTATATAAAAACAAAATTACATCGGTCTTTTAGGGTCATTGATAATGAAAAAAATATTGTTGTAGTCTAGTGTGGGAAAAGCACATATTTTTCTTTTCAATTGAATCGAAAATATATTAACTGAACACTTACAAAAGAATTTTTTTTTTGTTCCCAAGTAAATATCCTAATAAAATAAGTTGTATTGTGAAAATGACTTGTAATGGCCTTAACTCCCATTGAGAATATTATAATGACTGTTTCTCTTCAATTTCTTCTTAGATATAGGCATTTGGTGTATCTATTTGGGAAAAATTAGCATCATAAAGCACAGAGAGAGTGAGCCTTTGTGGCAGCTGTTTGTGTGATTACAAAACAAGCAGCTTTCTAGTCTCAATGAGCTGTATGTTGAAGAGAAATAGCTGCCCTCTTAGGAATCAAAATGTCTTGAACTTTACAAAGCTAGTTATTTAGTAATTTAGGAAACAACTACACCACATTCTATCTTTCCTTAAACCAAGCTTCTTGGTAGCCCCACTGCTTGTGTTTGTGTGTGTGTGAAATGTATATGTATATACAAACACTTTCTAACAGTTGAACAATTTAAAATCAGCTTTATTTTGTAGAATAATTTTAAATCTACAAATAAATTGTGATGATAACAGGAGAGTTCTTATGCTCCCAACACCCAGATTCCTCAATTTTTAACATCTTACAGTATAGTAAGATGAAACATTTGTTACAATTCATGTGTCACTATGGTTCATTACTATTAACTGATATCCACACTTTATTCATATTTCCTTTGTTGTTGTTGTTGTTATGTGCCATCAAGTCAGACCCAACTCATAGCGACCCCTCCTTGGGTTTCCAAGCCAGTACGGAAGTAGATTGTTCAACCTTCCTTCTGAGGAGTGGCTGGTGAGTTTGAACCACCAGGCTTCTGGTTAGCAGTCAACTGCCTTAGGCACTACACTACCAGTTTTTATCTACTGTCCATTTTCTTTCCAGGATATCTATCCAGAATATCATATAACATTTAGTTGTCATGTATCCTTAGGCTCCTCTTGGTGTTGACAGTTGCTCAGACATTCCTTGTTTTGACAGTCTTGAGGTATACTGGTTGTGTATTTTGGATTTTTTTTTTTTTTAAATCATGCTCTTAGAAGATTGCTTAGGCAATTGCCAGTGGGTAAATATCCTTTTGTTTGAAGTACTGGGATACAAAAAAGTGACAGTAATTTCTTTGAGTCATGGTCAGCCAAGAGACTTCTAAACACTACTCTAGGATCCCTGCTATTAGAAAAATACCTTTGCATTGCTGTGGCCCTCTTTTAAAAATACATTTTGGTGCAGATGTCCTCTTAATCTGTGAAGGTCTTTGTAGTGACTCAAGTGACTGTAGGAACAATTCTAGGCCTTTCAGGTGATAAAAATCAGGTTTTATCAGGACTTAGAATCACTACAAGGTGGAATCAACTCAAAGGCAGTGGCTCTATCCTGAATCTGAAGCATGACTCCCTCTAGGATTCTCTCATCTGATTTGATTGAAACACTGTGACATCACCAGCAGCATAAATGTTGTGTATATGTCTGCATGTGGATTTTCCAGCAGAATATTTTAATCATTCAACAAATATCCATATAGTCCCCATTATATGCCAGGTACTGGGCTAGGCATTGACAACTCAGTTATCCTGAAACATAGTCTTGACTCTATTCTGATGATTATCCATCCACTCTGTTTCCCATTACCTGCCTAACTCCCAGTTTATGCTTGCAATTTACGTCTTAAATGAGCCAAATTAAATTGACCTTACATCACAAACAAGATGAATTAGAAGTAAATATTTTAAAATTGGAAATGAAAGAAGATTACTATACAAAGGTAATTTTGTACCCAGATGATGGCCTGCAATGTATGAATGTAAAAATTATGATTGTGAATATAAATCATTAAATTGGGAATAAAGGTTAAACGTTATATGGGATTACTTCCTTCTTCTTTCTTATTCCTATGTCATTTGTTTTGCAAATATGTTGACCATAATGATTTCTTTTTCTATTTTGTAAATCAGCCAAATTTTCAAATTCCAGTTTTGGCAGGTAGATAATACTCCTATTGACATCACATACAATGAATAAACATAGTCCATGAATTAAAAGGACATAATCGAAAGACTCTATATCTCTGTACCTAGGTTATTATTATTATTGCTATTATTTTAATCTTTTTCTGGCAATGCCATTTAGCTTTAATTATTTTGGAAATTGCAAGAATAAATTTCTTCACTTTTTTTCTATCATTTGATAAAAATGAAAATCCAGATTGCATGGTAGCACTAGAACTTGTTGTTGTTGTTGTTATTTGCCATCGAGTTGGCCCCGACTCATAGGACCCCCTCCTTGGGTTTCCGAGGCAGTATCACTATGAAAGTAGAAATGCCCAACCTTCCTTCTGAGGAGTGGCTGGTGGGTTTGAACTGCCAGCCTTCTGGTTAGCAGTCAAGTGCCTTAGGCACTATGCTACCAGAGCACTAGAAATCGGTACTACAAAATATCATACTTAATATGAAATAATAAGTATTTTCAGTGCACTGAAAGAAGAGATGAAATTTTACTGTTACCTTATATTTGTTTGGGCCTTTAAAATATGTTACATCCTAATCACAAGTTGGCTAATCACAGTTCATTAGAAATATTGTAACTTAAATATATAGCATCAATATAAAATAAAGAAAATATTAGCCCTTGATTTTGGAAATATTTGTAAATTAAAACAAGTAATTTCTGCAGTGGCCCAAAATTTATTCTTTTCTTATTGGAAATGCTGTGTCATCCTGGATCTCAAGTTCTGCTTAGTTTAAGGTATGTTTGTAAAGATAAAAAAATCATTGATAATTCAGAAATCTAAATTAATTGTAAGTTCCGAACTAAGTGTTTTGTGGGGATTGGGGAGAGAGCTTAACCTCTCTATTCACTCATCATGTGTAATTTTTCCTTTCCATTGGAAGAAGAAGTATTAATATATTTTAGGATTTGGCTTCTAATCAAGGTATGCCAAACATTTATTCATCTTTTCATATATGAATTAAAGGATGTGTGGTGGTTAAGTTTGTGTGTCAACTTGAATGAGCCTGGTTGAGTGGCCGAGCAGCTGAATGTAATTATTCACCATGGTGAGATTAGTAATTAAGTCCATGGTGGAATCTATTGGAGCAGCTGAGTAGCTGCTTTGGTTATGTGGTCTGCTTCCCATATATGAGAAAGGACTTTGGTCTCAAGCCTATGGCATGTTTGAATGCTGCATGTAGCCAATTAGTTGTTCAGTAGCCTGCCATGCTCTGCTGATCTTGAGACTTTCAATGGACTTGAATCAATGGCCTGCCGTGTTGTTTGGTGCCATCGAGACTGTGCCATTTTATTTGTCGACCTTGGGCTTGTCAGTCTCAGTGGCCAGCAACTGTCTGAGTGAAGAGACACCTCTAGCTTCAGTGGGCTGGAAACAAGAGGCAGAGCTGAAGCCCTAGGTCCAGGGGCTTTTGCCCAGCCCCTAGAGCCTGGCACTTGGAACTCGGACTTCTAGCCTCCAAAAACTCTAAGAGAAAAAACTCCTGTTTCTTAAGGCCATTCCATTTGTGGTATATCCTTGTCAGAGTGGCACTAGGTAACCAGAACAGGATGTATATGTATTTATAGGTGCTTTTGATTAAAGTCCTTTTGCTCAGGGATCATGAAGGTTCATATAAACTTTCCTTAATGTATTTTAGGAAAAGATATATCCAAATTTGTAAGGATTCACCTGGAACTTGGTCCCATATAAGCACTAACTGAATTAAGTACTAAAGAAGCTGAAAGTATTTTTTTTTTCCCACATCAATTACACATTTACCCCTTTGTGTCCAAGAAAGTAGTAAAAGTTTAGCATACCTATTACCATGTTTTGCTGGAGTAGAGGACCTGGAAACTTTCTGAAGTGGTTCAACTATGAAATGTCTCATCCTCCAACTCATTCATCCTCTAATCTAAGTAAGAAATGCCAATTTAGGGAGTAAAAAAAAAAAAAAAAAAAAACCTGCCATCGAGTTTATTCTGATTCATAGCAAGATCTATTGTGAATCTTTACAGAAGCAGACTGCCTCGTCTTTCTTCAGTGGGACAGCTGGTGGGTTCAAACTGGCAAATGCCTTATCCACTATATCACCAAACCAAAAAAACCAAGCCCACTATCATCAAGTGATTCCACCTTAAAGTTACCCCCATTGAGTTTCTGAGGAGGTAAATCTTTACAGAAGTAGATTGCTAGATCTTCCTTACTCAGAGTGGCTGGTGGGTTTGAACCACCAGCATTCTGGTTACCAGTCAAATGCTTTAGGCCCTGCACACCAGAGCTTCTTAATTTAGGGAGTTGGAACCATCAATCACTATAATATTCCATTTTTAAGCATAGGGTTGAAAGGAATGTGGACAAAATATTTATAGAAAGTAGAGAATTGCACTTATATAATAATGGCACCTGACAACAACAATAAGAAGAAATGAATGGGCATGTAAAATCCACTAACCAGTTTCCGTCTCAGTCTCATGAACATACTATCTCATTGAGGTGAAAAATATGGAAGTACTGTGTAATATAGTGATGAGAGCTACTTCTAATATTGTGGAGCTCCCAATCACTGAAAACT
>NW_006921855.1:3510270-3511706 GCF_000298275.1 Orycteropus afer afer
ATTTATACTTTATTCTAACTTTTCCACAGGCAGCAGGCATTACTTCAAGGAATGTACAATCTAGCAAAGGGGATACACAAAGGAATATGACTCCAGACGTAAGATATATGCCACAAGCAAAGTAAACACTACTGAAGAGGGAGAACTTGTATTTTGTTTTCTGTAGATCAGCCTTGCCAAAGGGGCAGTGAGGCCGCATCTTCTGACCTCCTCTAACCCCACAAGAGGAAGACAGAATCACCATCAGTACCTCAAGGCCTATCCCTGTGAGGCCAGATATGCTGCCTCTCTCCAGCCCATTCACCAACACTGCCACCAACTATTTCTCCTGGCTCTGACACCATCCATTCCTCCTGTAGCACCCACCACCTCTCAGCTGGGTTCAATAATTTACTGCAGTGGCCACACAGAACTCACAGATTATGGGGTTTATTAGGGAAGAAACACACTACAACTCAAGTTCAGGAACACGCACAATCTTTCTCAGCTCACTATCTCTCAGCCAATAGTCTCTCTCAGTCTCTCTCTGCAGTGCATGTCTCTCAAGGTCTCTCTCCCAGCCGTGCATGTCTCTCACATCTCTCTCTCAGCAATGTGTGTCTCTTGTGTCTCCCAGCTGGCAGTGAGAGATTTTTCTGCCTCTAGAAGGACTCCATTTGAACCTGGCAGAGTGGCCAAACTAACCAATCCCAACACCAGAAAGACTTGTGGCTAGAAAAGTCACACTATGTAATTTACTACACCGCAGACCACCCCCTGGCTTTTCTAGCCATTATCCCTTTTATACTTCAAAAATTAACATTTCCTTCACCATCAGTTTAAGAATAACCACACCCATGAAAGCATTTAAGCCAGCCACTTCATGCCTTTATCTCCCACCATTTTAGATACCCAATTTCTAATTTGTCCATCCTTATTAAACCAGTACTCTGAGGAGACACACACTTTCTTTTCTCTGGAGAATATTCTGTTCTGCTCAGAAACTTTGGACATCTGCATCCATAAACAAGCAAAATCCAGCCCAGTGCAAGCCATCAAATTGCAGCAACTTAACACCAGCTGTGTCAATCATCTTCCTCTCCGTTTGGTCTGGTTCTGGTCAGCTCAGCCCTAGCCATCCCATCTAGGTCATGGGCACCAGCTGCCAAGTTTGGGAATCACACTCTTCCCCTCACTTCAGACAAGCCAGCACCTTCTCTCACATCCTCAATCCTCAGGGACTATTTCAATGTCCATAGGCTCACAACTCCTTGCACTTTCAGACCAGCCAGCCCTTTCTCTCATCCCAGCCTCTGTGGCTTAGGTCAAAGAGTACCAAACTCAGCCCGTTTCTTTCTTTCTTTCTTTTGTTATCTAGGTTATTACTATTATTATTATTTTAAATACATGTTATTGAAATATAATTTATGTACAGTGAAATACACAAAACTAAAGTG
>NW_006921855.1:3512252-3514979 GCF_000298275.1 Orycteropus afer afer
AATTCAAAACAGCCAAGCTGTCATTTTTTTTTTCTATAGGTCCTATCTTCAAATGCAGATCTTCTGTTCTCTCAGTAGTTCTGGTTGTGTCTTTTCAAATGTAAATGTCCTCACTCAGGTTCTGAGTGGGGCTCAGGTTTTCTATCTAAACTCTAAATATCTACACACAGGGTTTGAAACAAAAGCCTGTGTTTCTTCTGGGAAAATTCTATTTCCCTTTTTACGATATCCAATCAAGTATCAGCTGGAGATGGACTTACAGGCTCTCCGTTATCCATACCCCATAATCCTTTCTAATGTACAACCAGGTAAGAGAGCATGCTGTATCCATAGTACATTCAGATATATACATAATCCAAAACATAATCCTTTTTAAGACATTGCAGTTTCATCCTTTAACCTTGATGATCTTCCCATTCTATGCATATGAATCATTTCTAATACACAAGCAGGAAAGAGAACATTCAATACCCATAGTACATTCAGATAAACACATAATCCAAAACACAATCCTCTTAAAGTCATTTTAGGTTCATCTCTTCACCTTGATTACCTTCCCATTCTATGTATATGGCCTCAGGCCTTTGTCTAGGTATAACCAAAAGCTCTAGGATCTGGATCAATTATCTCTTTTAATAGGTAACACCAACCCAGGTGACCATCTAAGAATCCAAAATTTCACTTCCCAGGTCCTGTCCTTCTTTCTTTAACAAACTTCCATACTTCTATGTGTCTGGAGCAACTGCAATAAATCTCACCGCTTCTGACACCAACTGCCAAAGGGGCAGGGAGGACGCATCTTCTGACCTCCTCTAACCCCAAAAGAGGAAGACAGAATCACCATCAGTAGCTCAAGGCCTATCCCTGTGAGACCAGATATGCTGCCTCCCTCTAGCCCTTTCACCAATCCTAATACCAACCGTTCTTCCTGCAGCACCCACCACCTCTCTGCTGGGTTCGATAATTTGCTGCAGTGGTCACACAGAACTCACAGATTACGGGATTTATTAAGGAAGAAACAGGCTACAACTCAAGGTCAGGAACACGCTCCGTCTTTCTCAACCCACTATCTTTCAGCTAACAGTCTCTCTCAGTCTCTCTCAGCAGTGCATGTCTCTCTAGGTCTTTCTGTCAGCAATGCATGTCTCTTGCATTTCCCAGCTGGCAGTGAGAGATTTTTCTTGCCATTATGAGGGCTTCTTTTGAGCCTGGAAGAGTGGCCAAACTAACCAACCCCAACCTCAGAAAGAGACCTAAGAAAGAGAACTTCCCAGAAAATTACTTTGTGCTGCTCCTAACAGAAATACCCTAGGTGGAAAACATTAACAATCAGGAGCTACTCTGTTGCTCAATGCAAATTCCACAACAGAGTTTACAAAGACTTATGGCTAGAAAAGCCACACTATGCAATTTACTACACTGCAAGCTTTCTTTTGTTTGTCTATTATTTCCCTCATTTATTCATCCATCCATTCATTCATTCATTCAAAAAAATACCTAAAGAGGTACCTGCTAAGCCTTATTCCAAGTTGAAGATATAATGTTGACCAAAAGATTTTCTATTAAGGAATTTATAATCTGATGACAGAAGTATACAAAAAAAAAAAAAAAAAAATGCAGACTGCTATGGATTGAATTGGGTTTTCCCAAAATATGTGCTGTAAATGCTAACCTCTGTGCTTATGGTTATAATACCATTTGGGAATGGATTTTCATTCAATGAGTCAGGAATATTACAGGGTGCATTTTGAGTCTATCTCTTTTAAAATATAAAAATAAGTAAATAAGCCATTGCAAGAAGCATATATGGGGGAATAGAGAAGACAAGGCATGTAAAGATCAAGCAGAAGCAGAAGCTCAGAGACAAGGACCTTCTTCTAAAGCCAAGAGAGAAAGAAAGCCTTCTCCTTAAACCAGCATCTTACATACAAAGTTCTTGCCTCCTAACCTGGGAGAAAATGATTTTGTTTTTGTGGTAATTCTGTGATAGCAGTATTAGATAACAGAGACACAGATAAATTAAATCAAATTAAATTATTTCAATTTATAATTAAAGAGGTATATAATGGGTAGGGAAGCAGGGAAGGCCTCCACCAGGAGAGAACATTTAAACTCTCTATCCTGAAGGATGTAATGGAGCTGACCATGAATCCAAACAGGAAACTTTTGAAGGATACTTTTATTAGAGTAATATTTGGTGTTGGCATTTCAAACACAGAGTCTGCCTTTATAGATTATCTACAAAAGGGTGATATGGAGTAGATTAGCACAATATGATCAAAAGTGTTTTGTGAGAATGAAGCTTTCATAGTAACCTTTTGCAAAAGAGTATACTTAGTACTGTAATGTAACAATCACTTTATAGGTATAGGTAAGTTTTTGGATAATTCATTAAATAATATACTTTTGTGTACCTGAAGCATTAAACTCCAAAACTCACTGCTGTCAAGTTGGATCTGACTCATAGCAACCCCTCCTTGGGTTTCTGAGGCTATATCACTATGGAAGTAGATTGCCCAACCTTCTGAGGAGTGGCTGGTGGGTTTGAACTATCAGCCTTCTGGTTAGCAGTCAAATGCCTTAGGCACTATGCCACCGGAGCTCCTACCAGAAGTGTTATTTCCTTTTCATTTTTGAGGTCATAACACTTAAGAAATCAAAAGGAAATAAATGATCAGAAATTTGTTTAAAGTGTGTATAAAAAATAGCATTTTCAGTAACAACAAA
>NW_006921855.1:3517139-3517822 GCF_000298275.1 Orycteropus afer afer
TGACTGGAAGAGATCTATATTTGTACCCATTCCAAAGAAAGGTGATCCCACAGAATGTGGAAATTATTGAACAATATCATTATTATCATATGCAAGTAAAATCATACTGAAGATGATTCAAAATGGTTGCAGCAGCATATTGACAGAAAACTTCCAGAGATGCAGGCTGGATTCAGAAGAGGATGTGGAATGAAGGATATCATTGCTGATGTCAGATTGATCTTGGCTCAAAGTAAAGAATAGCAGAAAGATGTTTACTTATGTTTTATTGAGTATGCAAAAGCATTTGATTGTGTGGATCATAACAAATTGTGGATAACATTGAGAAGAATGGAAATTCCAGAGCACTTAATTGTATTCATGAGGAACCTGTACATAGACTAGGAGGCTGTCATTCAAATAGAGAAAGGGAACACTGAATGGTTTAAAATCAAGAGGAAGTGTGTCAGGGTTGTATCCTTTCACCATACTTTTTCTATCTGTATCAAAGAAGCATAGGGTCAGATTGGAGGAAGAATCATTAACAACCTGATATACACTGAAGATAAAACTTTACTTGCTGAAAGTGAGGATAACTTGAAGTACTTACTGATGAAGATTGAAGAATAAAGTCTGCAGTATGGATTACATTTCAATATAAAGAAAACAAAAATCCTCACAACTGGACATATAGGCAGCATTAC
>NW_006921855.1:3519057-3523298 GCF_000298275.1 Orycteropus afer afer
AGGTAGGGGGAGGAGGAGGTAGAGGGGGAGAGTCAGGGGGAGGGGAGGGGGAGAGGGCAAAGAGATTTTACTAAATGGCTCTGATGGTTGTGTGGGGATGGCAAACCCACAATCTGTAAGTCAGACTGATTCAACTACCATTATACTCTCAGTCTCTCAGCTGGACAACCTAATCAAAATATTGGGCCTGGAATATTCCTTGAGTATAGAGCCTGGGTAGCAGCCTCCCTCTGCTCATTTTCTTCCTTCTCCTTTCATATCCTATATACAAAGTAAACCTTCCATATACTATTTACTGCTTAAGTATGTGCATTCTATGACCAACCTGTTCACAGTGAGGAGAGAGCAGTGTTCTTTGCGTGCATCACAGAAAATGGGTCAGTGTATGTAGACCACTAGCTACAGAGTAAGACAAGTTGGCCCTGGCGTACCGATGCCCATATATGAACCCCACATGTGAAACTGATCGTTATCTATCTCCTTTCCAGGGGAGTAAAGTATCGTTCCAACCAGTGCCTTTGTTATGTTTTTGTTTGTGACCTTGGTACTTAACTCAACAGCTTGGTACAGTGAGCAGATCGACAGTTATCTCACAGGTTTAATTTCTTTCCCACACACATTCCTCAGATTTCTGTATATATAAATTAGAAAAATCATGTAGATTTTTGAAGTATAGGACATCTCACAAGTCACATTTTGTACCTCACATTTAAGGGCAAACTGGGCATTGAGTCTAGTTATAGGTCTAGAAGCAAAGATAGGTATTAGGGTGGGCACTGAAGCAAATTAGCAGAGTTTTACAAAGCATCTGCCTCAGGGGATGTCATGAAAGTTTCCTCAGACAAAACTGGATTAATCTCCTCAGTTGAGGATGGAAGGGCTACTTCTACCAAAAAGATGATACATGAGAATTTATGGGCTCAGTGTTTCCAGTTTCATTAGAATCTGTCCAGATTTCATCATACCAATTTTCAGGGTCCCATTTCTTTCCAATAAATGCTCTCACTTTAACATTAGAAACCCTGCAATGTTGGGAATTCAATTTATATTGTGACTTGTAGGATGAGGCTCTGGGTTTGATTGCCAGCTCTGTGGCTATAAGAGACAAGGTTTTCTTTCAGGGCATACATAGCAACTTCTGGGTCATTTGTATAGTGCTCGAGTTGGACATTTGAAGCCCCAAGGTCATCCTTTTCTTTCTCCACTTTGTCCAGCAAAATAGGAGAGCCAGCCTATGTTATACTAATTGATTTGACAAAAATGTTCTACTGTATCAAATATTATTACTCATTACCTTGTTTCTCATAAGTATTTGATTAGGACTGTCCAACGGTGATATTTTCCTTATCTCTACTGCCATATCCAGCCATAGACTATTGCTTCCTTCTTTACTATTTGAAATTATTGTTGTTGTTGTCAGATTTCAACTCATATCAACAGAACAAAACACTGCCGGGCTTGAGCCATCCTCACAATCAGTGCAATGCTTGAGTTCATCATTGCAGCCATTGTGTTAATCTATCTTGTGGAAGGTTTTCCCTTTTTGCTCTAACCTTCTACTTCACCCAGCAAAATATCCTTCTTCAGGGATTGGTTCCTTTTGACATGATAACCAAAGAATGAAAGAAGTCTGGCCATTCTCACTTCTAAGAATTCTAGCTGTACTTGCTCCAATATAGATTTGTTTGTTTTTCTAGTATACATGTTATATTCAATATTCTTTGCTGACATCACAATTCAAATGCATCAATTCTTCTGCAGTCTTCCTTATTCATTGTCCAGCTCTCACACGTATATGAGAGAAACGAAAATACCATGACTTGAGTCAGGAGCACTTTAGTTTTCAGAGACATCTTTGCTCCTAAACATTTAAATACAAAACAAAACAAAAAACACTGCCATCAAGTCAATTCCAACTCATAGTGACCCCCACTGGGTTTCTGAGGTAAATCTTTACAGAAGTAGATTGCCCAGTCTTGCTTCCACAGAGTGTCTCATGGGTTTGAACCACTAACTTTCTGGTTAGCAGTCAGATGCCTTAGTCACTGTGCTAACAGAGGTCTTTAAATCTAAACAGAGTTGAGAACCAATTCCAGAAACCCCAAAACCAAGCCAAAAAACTCATCCTTAATATTCAGTTCTAGAACAACTCTTGCTATGAAAAGTCTAAATCATGGCAGGTAATAGACTGGAGATTCCTGACATTTTGTATCTTAAAATCCATAGGGCAGTTAAGGGGAAGAGAGAGGAATGAGGGAGTTCTGGGAAAATGCCTCTATAGTTTGGAGATGGAACACACCATAGGGAAGCTTGCCTTTTGTTTTTATAGCTTCAACTTATTGATCAAGGCCCACTCACATTACCGAAAGTATTCTGTGGCATCAGCTTTGAAGGAAGACTAATTAGCAATATCAGATATGCAGATGACACAACCTTACTTGACAAAGGTGGAGATCACTTGAAGCACTTATGGATAAAGGTAAAAGACTACAACCTTATGTATGAATTACAACTGGACATAAATTAAATGATAAAGAAATTGAAGTTGCCAAGGATTTTGTTCTTCTTCGATCTAAGGTCAGTGCCCGTGGAAGCCAAAGTCAAAATAATATAAAACATGAAGGCAAACCTTCAACAAAAGCCCTCTTTAAAGTTTTAAAAAGCAAAAATGTCCCTTGATGACTAAGGTATGTCTAATCCAAGTCATGGCATTTTCAATTGCCTCATATGCAAATGAGAACTGGACAATGCAAAAGGAAAACCAACAAAGAATTGATGGATTTTAATTGTGGTGTTGGAGAAGAATATTGTTGGAAGAATGAAAAATCTATCTTGGAGGAAGTACAGCCAAAATACTCTTTAGAAACAAGGATGACAAGACTTGGTATCTAACAACAACAGTCTCCTTTACTTAAAGCCAACTGATTAAATCACATATGACTATAACAATAACTAGACTAGTATTTAACCAAACAACTGGACAGCATAACCTTGCCAAATTGACATAAAATTCACCATCACACAACCCTATATATTGTAAGGAAATGTGCACCTCCAGGCCAATCAACTAGCTACAGTATCAAACCTGCTTCCAGACCACTCCTCTATTTGCCAGATTTAATCAAGTAGTCTTAGTGCTTTAAGGGATCTTAATGTAATAAATCATCACTATCTTAATTCAGAGGAGGTTTGGTGGCACATAAAGTAATTGGTTACTAACTGAGAAGTTGGCAGTTGAACTCACCAGCTGCTCGGTAGGAGAATGTCGTGACCGTTTGCTTCCATAAATATTTACTGCCTTGGAAACTTTATGCAGCAGTTCTACTCTGTACAATAGGGTCATTATGACTCAGAGTCATTTCCATGGCAGTGGATTTGAATTCACTTTCCTAATGCAATCATCATGTGAGATTCCTTGTCCAGTGTGAGGAACCCCTGGGCAACATCCTCCATGAATGCTGACTGTGCTTTCTTTCATACCTTCAGTAATGTAAAACTCACTGTCTCCCCTTGACAAACCTGTTCTTTTATTAAACAGCTCCAACAGTTATGAAATAATTTGTTATTTTGAGCATCAAAGTATTTTCTAAATAGAAAAAGACCCATTGTTCCAGTTCTTTTGCTTGGGATGACACAGACAGCTCCAGTCCCTCCTCCTTGTGTTATTCCTTCAAATTCTTGGGAACAACTGTAATATGTTGCCCAAATGTTCTTTTCAGCACAGACATTTACAGTTTGTTTATTACTGGTTTCAGGTCTCTTTACAGTCTTCATCATTTTTTTTTTTCTGGATATTTTTAAAATTAAACAATATTCCAGACCTGAGCACAAAATTCTAAGAATATATGTGCTCTGTGTGCAGAGAGCAGAGACGGGCTGACAGAGTACTGTATTTCTACTAAGTAGGAACCCATCAGATTGTTAATTCACGTATGTTACCATACATGGTAGCTGACAGTTAAAGTTTCAAGTATTTTCAATCTTTCTCTTTTGTGAAAGAGAATTGTGCTTTTTAAAGTATCTTTTTTATTGAATTTTTTAATTTTATTCCTACTCCATGACATCTAAAAATGTTATTACAATATTAATAAAATATTACTATACTAATGCAATAGGAGCTCTGGTAGCATAGTGCCTAAGGCACTTGACTGCTCACCAGAAGGCTGGCAGTTCAAACCCACCAGGCACTCCTTGGAAGGAAGGTTGGGCAATCCTACTTCCGTAGTGATACTGCCTTGGAA
>NW_006921855.1:3524110-3525243 GCF_000298275.1 Orycteropus afer afer
CTTTTAATTGGCCAGTTCCTCTATTTTTAAAATGATGATAGTTAACAAAAGTTAAATTTTATCCAACTTTCAGGTGCACATCTATTTGATGGTTAAAAAGAAAAATGTTAGACTCTTTTAAGCAAAATGTGTTACTTGGAATGTTGCATACTTTCTGTGCAGCTTGATCAAAATGTAAAGTAATGCATTGTTCTCTGCTAAAATGGTTCTCTGTGACCATGGTCTTTAGATCTTTGTCCTTCGTGCAGTTTTAAATCCGGATACACAATTTTTCCTGCCAGAAGTTAATGCTTACTTCTCATTTGTTTTCACTTCCTGTTGCCTTCAGAACTCCACACACAGAGAGAAGGTGCTACATTTGCAATTTCTAAGGCATGTGGCTTTTCCACACAGATTGTTTATTTAATGAAAAAGATAGAAGAGAGGTTCACTCCCTTTGTTTGGAGTTGTGTAAATATTCTTAAAAAGGAGGATTTCCTCATTTATTCTACTTCAGCCTTCCTGTTCAGGAAGAGTTGTAAATGTACATATACAGTGTATGATGACAGCTTAAGTTCCAATTTTACAACTGTGTCAAGTATATCAAAGACAAAAGAAATAATAAAGGTAAAATGGAATCATAATTCTTAATCTATCTTCATATATATTATAAATGTAGATAATGACAAAAGCTAAAACATATCTACATCTTTAAAACCAATATATCATTGTAAACAGAATAATAAAAATAATCCACATAATGCTATAGTAATAGCTGAATTTGGATGGAAATTATAAAATCAAAGGTTGTAAATAATTATTTTATTTGTTATTCAGTCATATAGCTTTATTTCCATCCTTATCTAATATTTTTTTCTCATAAAGCCATAGCTTGTGGAGTTATAGTTGCAGTTGGAAATTTTTTTAAAAAGCTATTATAATAAAAATATATATACTTTCTATCTAAAAATTTACTTTATATTTCCTTTAGAACCATCTTTTGATTTAAGTTTTAAAATAAACATAGGAACTCAGATAGCACTGTTGTTGTTGTTGTTGTTATGTGCCGTCGAGTCAGCCCCGACTCATAGCGACCCCTCCTTGGGTTTCCGAGGAAGTATCACTACAGAAGTAGGATTGCCCAACCTTCCTTC
>NW_006921855.1:3526023-3527275 GCF_000298275.1 Orycteropus afer afer
ATTAAATAATAGTAAAAACTTGTTCCCAGAGTAAATCATATTTTAAAAGCATCTACTATTATTACTGTGCACCAAAAACAACAAAAGAAAAGAAAAAAAATCCACGCTATTGAGTTCATTCTGACTCATAGAGTTGAACTGCCCAAATGGGTTTGCAAAGCTGTAAATCTTTAAGGAAGCTGATGTCTCATCTTCTGCAAAGCAGCTTGTGAGTTCAAACTGCTGGCCATTTTGGTTAGCAGCAACTACTTATACAAAAAGGAAAAAAAAGTCTAGAAGAAACTAAAAACAATACCAGTCATGAGTTGTAAAATGAGATCAATGTTAGGATAATAGATATAAATATATAACATGTTTTCTTCTTTCTTGATAAATCTCTACTAGCACAGATTTGGCAAAATCTTTTGATAATGAACTTGTATCAAAGGAGACATGCTTTATTCTCTTAGAAATTCTAATGTGCAATGTAGCTATTCAATCCAAATAGAAAATTAAATTACATTTATTTCATTTGTAATGAAAAAGTAGAAATTAAGGTTTTGTCAGGTAATAAATACTTTGTGTTAGTGATACTAATACTATTATGCTAAATTGATAAGCATATTAATCAATCAATACTCTAGATAAATAAATATATTAGTAAATTATTTAGAATCTGATTGCAATTTTGTGAGGATTAAGTTATATCTGCTTGTGGTTCAGACCCTATTTTCACTCTTGTACAATGTGATGTTTCCAAGTAATTTATATTTTAGTTTTTTGTAAAGTAAATATAGCTTGGTAATTAACTTTTGGGTTTTTTTCTTAATAGTTAGTTAAGGCAGATGACTCCAATTACTCAAAGATGAAGAAAATTGTAAAGGCAATACTCATCATCTTAATGAATTCAAACAGGAAGCTAAGAATGTTGTCATTACAATGATTGTGAGTTCAATCATAATGTGTTGTGGATCTGAGAAAGAATTATGGACAAATTATAAGGTAGATGGCATAGATTTCTTGTTGTCACTTTCTGTAAGGAAAGGGAAAAGTACTTCAGTGATTAATGCATTGAGGGGGGTCATGTATCACAGGGACCCGGACAAAAAAAACAAACGAAAATAGTTCCTGATTGAAGCAGAATAAAAGGTACTATTGAGCCATCAGGGTGAACTCTTTACAGCAGGAATATTGAAGCTCCTTAGCTTAGGAAACCTGGTGGCACAATGGTTAAACCCTTGGCTGTTAATCCAAAAGTTGCTAAACCAAGCAG
>NW_006921855.1:3544934-3545945 GCF_000298275.1 Orycteropus afer afer
CTCTGACTCATAGCAACCCTATGTACAACAGAAAGAAACACTGCCCACTCCTGTGCCAGCCTCACAATCCTTTTTATATCTGAGTTCATCATTGTAGCCACTGTCTCAACACATCTCATTGAGAGAATTCCCCTTTTTCATGGACCTTCCATTTTGTCAAGCATTATATACTTCTCCAGGGAATGGTCCCTTCTGACAACATGATCAAAGCAGATCAGACAAAGTCTGGCCATTCTCACTCCCAAAGAACATTTCAGCTACATTTCTTCCATGACAGATTTGTTAGTTCTTTTGGCAGTCCATGGTACTTTCAGTACTCTTCACCAACACCCCAACTCAAAAGCATCAACTCTTCTCCCATCTTCCTCATTCATTGGCCAGCTCTTCCATGCATACAAGGTGATTGAAAATGCCATGGCTTGGGTTAGTCGCACCTTAGTCTTCAAGGAGACATCTTTGCTCTTTAGCACTTTAAAGAGGTCTTTTGCAACAGATTTGCCCAGTGCAATACATTGTCTGATGTCTTGAGTGCTGTTTCCATTACATTGTCTGATGTCTTGAGTGCTGTTTCCATTAGTGTTGATTGTGAAATCATAAGCAGGCATAGGGACCAGGACTTACAATACATCTCAAAATGGAGGATGATGGCTAGAAGGGCCCATACCAAGCAATTCACTGCACTGCAGGCCACCCCCCCTTCCCCCGCCTGTTCATTGGCCTTTTCACATTTGAAGGATTAATTTTCCCATCCCATTCATTTTACCAGTCCCTAAGTCATTAACAATTAGTCCTTCAGTAGGGCAAAGAGTCCTTATCAGGGAGTTCCAATGCTGCTCCTTCCTCAGCGATGTGTTCTGGGTCTGTATCCTGCTCCCTTGTTTCTACCACTTTATCTTGTTTGTTTGTGTGGACTGTGATGGTCTATTGTCTCCAAGACATTGTGACTTTGCTGTATTTATATTTAATTGGTGATTGCATGTTGGAGTGATTCCCCCAAGATTTTTGTTTCTT
>NW_006921855.1:3547640-3558467 GCF_000298275.1 Orycteropus afer afer
CTAAACTTTCCCACCTTGGGAAGGGACATTAGGTTCAGTCGCAGTGCCAGTCCAGATTACTGGTAGCAAGACAAATCTAGCAAATGTTTTCCCCTCGGTCCATTCCCATTCACCTTGGGTAGTGTTAGACAGGTACAACACTAGTGGGCTATCGCAACCATTGGGACAAACTATATAGCATTCACTGTCAACCTCAATTTTGCCAGATGGGAGGAAGGTACAATCCATCCCATAAGACCCTTGGGAATTCTGATGTACAGGTTCGGGAGTCTAGTTACATGCTCTTGCTTAGGGATCACCCTTCCTTTGGCACCTGCAGCTGCACTCCAGGTCCTGAAACCACAACTTCTGGCAAGAAGAAAGCGATGTCAGGTGAAGTGGGGAAGAATTATACAGTGATACCAGTGTCTTCTCCTATCCCCTCTTCCAAAATCCCCGAGAAAAACATAGGAATCTGTCCAATGGTGATACTCCCTTTGTCCTCCTCATGTTGTGTGTAAGCACATACTCATGAAGGCTTGTGAGCCAGCGCTTAGGCCAGTATTGACTGGACATACTTAATGGGAACCATCAGAATTGCCTGAACCCACTCATGTTGTTACCTTGAAATAGTATGGTGTACCTGATGCACAAAACGAAATTACTGCTGTGATTAGAGATGTGCTAAAGGCTGAATTATTGGTGCCAAAAAATTATCTTTATAACAGCTCTATGTGGCCCATGAAAAAGGGAAAGGCTGATGATTGACTATCAAGGCCTAAGTAAGGTAGTGCCATCAGAGCTCTGGTGGCATAATGCCTAAGTCATTGGACTGCTAACTAGAAGGCTGGCAGTTCAAACCCACCAGCCACTCCTCAGAAGGAAGGTTGGGCAATCTACTTCGGTAGTGGTACTGCCTTGGAAACACAAGGAAGGGTTGCTATGAGTTGGACCCAATTCCGTGGCAGTGGTTGCGTTTTTTCATCGGTGGCTTCACTATTTCAGACCTGGTATCAATGTTGTAGAAAATACAGCAGGCTAAACAAGACTGGTACTCAGTGATTGATCTTGCAAATGCCTTTTTATTCATCCCAATCTCAGAAAAGAGTTAGGTGTAGTTTGTCACGTGGCAAAGCTCTCAATGCACTTTCAGTGCTTTGCCAAAGAGTTATTTGACTTCACCAGCTTAATGTCATGGCTTGGGTAGAAGAGACTTTGTCTTGGTGCAGAAGTAAAGTATGGTGATACATTATACTGATGATATTATTTTTAATATCAAATGCAGAAAAACAGGCTGGGGCAGATTTGAAAACAGTGGTGGCCCACATGACCAACAGAGTTGTTATTGTTGTTATTTGCTATCAACAGAGGGCACTTAATAAGTCAGCAAAAATACAGGGCTCTTCCCAAACAGTGAATTCTTGGGAATAACTTGGGCAGGAGCCACCTGTGACATTCCAAAAGCAACCAAGAATAAGTTGCTGTCACTACCTACCTCCAAGACTAAGCAGGAAGCCCAACATTTAGTTGATCTATTTGGATTTTGGAGAACGCATATTCCACATTTGGAAATATTGCTGGGTACCATCTATAAAACCACTTGACAGAAAACTGCTTTTGAATGGGGGGGTGCTGAGCAACAACAAGTTATATCTGAATCACAGAAAGCAGTCTCACCCTCCTTTGTCTTTAGGCCCTTATGAACCACATTCAGACATGATTTTGGAGGCATCTGCAGATAGGCGTGTATAGCAAAAACATGAGAGCACTACCCTACGGCACCCATTGGGATTCTGAACTAGAAGTTTTCCAGATACTGCAGCACAATACATGCCATTTGAAAGGCAATTACTTGACTTGCTACTGCCTCAATGACAGAAGGACATAAAATCATCATGAGATCTGAAATACTCATAATGTCTTGGGTGATGACAGAGAAATATTCTAATAAAGAAAGTGGTGCCTGTGATAGTTAAGTTTGTGTGTCAACTTGGCTAGGCCTGGTTGAGTGGCTGGGCAGCTGGATGTAGTATTCCCCATGATAAGACTGGTAATCAACTCCATGGTGGAATCTACTGTGAGCAGCTGAGTAGCTACCTTTGGGTATGTGGTCTGCTTCCTGTATATAAGTAGAAGCTTTGGGAACGGTCTCTAGTTTATGGCACACTTGGACCCCACATGTAGCTGTGTTGTTCAGCAGCCTGCCATGCTCTGCCAACCTTGGGACTTACAATGGACTTGAATGAATGGCCTGCCACGTGGTTTCGTAACATCAAGACTATGCCTTTTTAGTAGTCAACCTTGGGCTTTTCAGCCTCAGCAGCCAGCAGCTGCCTGAGTGAAGAAATGCCTCTAGCTTCAGTGGGCCAGGAGCTGGAGGAAGAGCTGAAGCCCAAGGCTGAGGGGCTTTCACCCAGCCCCTAGAGCCTGGCACTTTGAACTCAGACTTAAAGCTTGTAAAGTGTAAGAGAATAAACTCTTGTTTATTAAGACCATCCCATTTGTGGTATATTCTTGTCAGAGCAGCACTTAGGTAACCAGAACTGTGCCTATATAGTTTCACAATAAAATGGAAATGGTTCATACAAGAACAAGCTGCTTCAGGCTGGGAGGCTGGCAGTCTGGCAAAGCCCATGTCTGTGGGTAGTTCTGGAGGATTTTCCCAACTCACATGGTTGCAGGGGCTGGTGAACCCAAGTCAACAAGTCAGATGACTGGCTGCTGTCTCAAATCCAGGAGTGAGATGATAACTAATCAAACACAGGACCAGAGCGAAAAAGAGAACTTTCCCAGAACATTCACGTGTATACCTTCAAGGAATCTAAGGTGGTGACTTGAGTCACACCCTCTAGCAAGATGGGACTCAGATACATCCCACTCTAAACAGGCATAGAGACTGGGATTTACAATACATCACAAAATGGAGGATGATGGCAAAAAAGGCCATATCAAGCAATTTACTGCACTGCAGCCCTAAATAAATGCTTGTTGAATAGCTGAATTAATTTCTGACCTATAACAACAACATTAATAATATAAACCATAATATTATTTCATTTTTTTTTCTTCTAGCCTAAATTCACTCATATAGGACTGCTATTCTTTATATATAGTTAAAGGCTTGTATGTTTCTATAAGTTATATAAGAACCATAGACTATGAGAGTTTAAAGAAAGATAAAATTGAGGAATTGTATATATTTTGTACAGTTTGACTGAATGTGTCTCCTTTCAATTGATTATTGGGCACAGATATTAGCTATGACACTTAACTTTGAAGAGCTATTATGGATTTTCAGCCATAGAATGTTTTCCAAACTTGCTGTAATCTTACCAGGGAATTTAATCAGCTGGAAATCTGACACAGATCACCACTGGACAAATGAGAAGATGATCATTGTTAATGGTGAGAGATTAGAAGAGACTTCCAATATACTTTCACAAGTGCTTTCAAAACAAATCCAAAGTGATTTACATAGAATTTTGTTTGTGTTAAAGAATTAGCTATACACTTCAATTACCTGTATTTAGTTTCTTTTCAATGTCTTCACTTTAAAGCAAGTCATTAAAATTTGACTAAAAAAATCAGAAACATATAGCATTCATATTGAATCAAGAAAATCTGTCAAGTATAACATATTAACATAAATTATTCTAATAAAAACAGTTCAGAAGACCAGTTCTACAGATAACTGAAGGCAATCCATTGAAAATGAAGGAGAATGATTAAGTGAACTAAAATAAATTCAACTTCTCCATTGTATTTTCATTTACAAAAATATTTATGTATCAAATATAAATATTGATAGGAAAACTTCTGGAATCAGACAATAGTGTTCTATGAAATTAGTGATTAGAAAGGGATGATTAAAACTGATAAAGGGGGTGTGTTTACACAGTTTGAAAGCTATCACCACCCTTTTGAATAGACCTGACTTCTTTGGCAATTTTGTTCTATGGGAAAATAAGACAACAAAATTTTACTTTATAATTTTAACTTTGGAAGTCAAAGTCGCCTAAAAATGATAAAATTTATTGGATTCTATTTAAATGTTAAATCGAAAAGAGTTAATTTATCCACTCAGAGAAATTAAAAAAACAAAAAAACACCAAACTTACTGCCATTGAGTCACATCCAACTCATAGTGACCTCATCCTTGGGTTTTCAAGGCACGGACCGTATCAACTCCCGAGGGAAACATCTCCATATTTGTGGAATTTCATGTATATGTATGAAAAAACCAATACACAGACTCACTGCCTTTGAGTCACTTCTGACCCATAGTGACTCCCATTGGGTTTCTAAAGCTCTAAGTCTTTGCAGAAGTAGACTGGTTCATCTTTCTTGTGAAGAGTGGCTGCTGGGTTCAAACTGCTGACCTTCTGGTTAGCAGCCAAATGACTTAACCACTGTACTACCAGAGCTCCTTGTATACTGTTGTATGTTATTGGTTTTACTTAAAAATATCTTTTGTCATTTTCTTAGTATTGCAAAATATATCTCAGCTTTATTTACATTTACATTTACTCTGGTGAGGCAAATTGTATTTCTCATCTTAATTTGATCCATATTTTCTATGGTTTCATTTATTTTTAAATATTCATTCTCATTTCCATGTAACTATACAAAATGTTTCAATCTTGTCTTATTTTCCTGTTATTGTTTTATTGTTTTTATTAAAGTTATAAATTCACCTATATACTTATTAACTTAAATTACTTTGCTTTTTGTATACCTTATTATTAATGCTTGCTCATGTACAATTTTGCCACCAAAGTCATCTTTTTCACCCCATCATTTCACTTACATAATTAAACAGTTGTGATGGCTTTCTATTACATATGTCTTGTAGTTTACATCCCATGCTTGGGATTGCTGAGTTGAATACACTTCTACAGCACTCAACAACAACACTCAAATACTGAATCAAGTATAATCTTATTTGAGACTAATGTAACCATGAAAGATGACAAAGTAGTCTTTTTTGTCTTGGTAACACGCTTCCACGTTTTTTTTTTTTTTCTTCACTTCTCCCTATTATATTAATGGCATATGTTATGGTTAACTGTGACAGCCTAAACATAATATGAATATTTAAAGTTTCAAAATATTTCCAAGTATGGAAAACTTTTTGGAATCATTTCATTAAAAAAAATGCATCTTGACAATTTTCTACTTGGAATCAACAAACTATTTTAAATGAACCTTTTTTTTATGAATCATATAATCATATTTATACACTTAGAATAGTAGTTTACACATTAAACATGTGCAAAACACACTATTTATTTAAGGATAAGATTTGGAGCAAACATGGATTCCCAAACACTTCAGATTGAAAAGGAGCTCTGGTGGCATAGTGCCTAAGGCATTTGACTGCCAACTGGAAGGCTGGTTGTTCAAACCCACCAGTCACTCCACAGAAGGAAGGTTGGGCAATCTGCTTCAGTAGTGATACTGTCTTGGAAATCCAAGCAGGGATCGCCATGGGTCGGGTATGATTGAAAACGACAGGTCAATGAATGGAGTGAAAATAAACAACAGAATGAATCACTGCTTGGTCATGCATCATCCTCACAATCCTTGCTACACTTGAGCCATCACTGCAGATGCTGTCAATCCATTTTGTTGCAGGTATCCCCCATTTTTGCTGACTTTCTACTTTACTAAGCATGATACCCTTCTCCAGTGAATGGTCCCTTCTGACAACAGGACCAAACTAGGTGAGATGAAGTCTGGCTATTCTCGTTTCCAAGCAGTGTTCTGACTGCACTTTTTCCAGGACAGATTTGTTCATTCTTTTGTCAGTCCATGATATTTTTGATATTCTTCGCCGACACCATAATTCAAAAGCACCATCTCTTCTAGAATCTTCTGTATTCATTATCCAGTTTTCACTTGTATATGAGGCAATTGAAAACACCATGGTTTGGATTAGGAGCACCGTAGTTTTCAAAGTGATATCTTGCTTTTCCACACTTTCAAGAAGCATTTTGCAACATATTACCCCAGTGCAATATTATGTGTAATTTCTTGACTGCTGCTTCCATTGGTGTTGATTGTGGATCCAAGTGAAATTTTTGACAACTTTAATATTTTCTGCATTTATTGTGATGCTGCTTACTGGTCCAGCTGTGAGGATTTTTGTTTTATGTTGAGGTATAACCCATACTGCAGACTGTAATCTTTACTCTTCACCAATCAGTGCTTCAAGTCATCTTCGTGTTCTGTAAGCAAGGTTGTATTCTTTGCATATCGTAAGTTGTTAGTGAGTCTTCCTCCAATCCTGATGCTGCATTCTTCTGCATATAGTCCAGCTTCTCAGAATATTTGCTCAGCATACAGATTGAATAAATATGGTGAAAGGATACAACCCTGATGTGCACCCTTCCTGATTTTAAACTATGCAGTATCCCCTCGTTCTGTTAGAACAACAACCTGCTGATCTATGTACAGGTTTCTCATGAGCACAATTAAGTGCTCTGGAATTCCCATTTTTTGCAATGTTACCCATAATTTGTATGATTCATACAGTCAAATGCTTTGGTATAGTCAATAAAATACAAATAAACATCTTTCTGGTATTCTCTGTTTTTAGCCAAGATCCATCTGATGTCAGCAAAAAAAAATATATATATATACCTTTTTCCATGTCCTCTTCTGAATCTAGCTTGTGTTTCTGGAAGCTCCCTAACAATAAACCATTGCAACTGTTTTTCAATCATCTTTAGCAAAATTTAATTTGTGTGTGATATTAATTATATTTTTTGATAATTCCCACTATATGTTGGACCACCTTTCTTTGGAATGGGTACACATATGGATCTCTTCCAGTCAATTGGCCTGGCAGCTGTTTTCCAAGTTACTTGGCATAGATGAATAAGTGCCTCCAGTGTGGCATCCATTTATCAAGATATCTCAGTGGGTATTTGGGAAGTTCCTGGAGCCTTGTTTTTCACTAATTCCTTCAATGCAGCTTCAACTTCTTCTTTGAGTACCATAGGTCCTTGATCATATGCCACCCCCTGAAATAGTTGCATATTGACCTAATATTTTTGGTAGAGTGACTCTGTATTTCTTCCACCTTCTTTTGATATTTCTGCATCACTCAATATTTTGTCCATAGAATCTTTCAATATTACAATTTGAGGATTGATTTATTTTCTTCAGGTCTTTCAGTTTGAGAAATGCTGAGTGTGTTCTACCCTTTTGGTTTTATAACTCCATGTCTTTGCCTATTTCATTATAATAATTGACTTTATCTTCTTGGGCTGCACTTTGAAATCTTGTGTTCAGCTCTTTTGTCTTGTCATTTCTTCCATTTGCTTTACCTACTCTCCATTCAAGGGCAAGTTTCAGAGTCTCTTCTGACATCTGTTTTGGTCTTTTCTTCCTTTCTTATCAATTTAATGACCTTTTGCCTTCTTCTGGTATGATATTCTTGATGTCATCCCACAGCTAGTCTGGTTTTTGGCCACTGGTTTTAATGTGTCAAATATGTTCTTCACATGGTCTCTGAATGCAAGTGAGATATAATCAAGGTCATATTTTGGCTCTCATGAACTTGTTTTAATTGTCTTGAGCTTCAACTTGAACTTGTATATGAGCAACTGATGGTCCATTCCACAGTCATCTCCTGGCTCAAGATATTGAGCTTCTCCATAGCCTCTTTTCACAGTGGTTGCTGATCTAATTCCTGTGTAGCATAGTGCCTAAGGCACTTGACTGCTAACCAGAAGGCTGGCGGTTCAAACCAACCATCCACTCTTCAGAAGGAAGGTTGGGCAATCTACTTCCATAGGGGTAACTATGAATTGTGTCCAACTGGATGGCAAACGACAACTGTCTGGTGAGGTCCACATGTATATAGCCACATTTTATGTTGTTGAAAAAAGGTTTGGAATTAATGTTCTTTTGTCTTGCAAAATTTTATCATGCTATCTCAGGTGTTATTTCTATCACCAAGGCCATATTTTCCAACTACCGTTGATTCTTCTTTGTTTCCAGTTTTTGCATTCCAATCACCAGTGATCATCAATACATTTTGATTGCATGTTTTGTCAATTTCAGACTCCATAAGCTGGTAAAAATTTTCAATTTCTTCATCTTGTGTTTAGTAGTTGGTGAGCAAATTTGAATTATAGTAGAGTATTACCTGATTTTCTTTCTATATGTGTGGATATTATCCCATCACTGACAGCATTGTACTTCAGGACAGATATTGAAACATTCTTTGTGACAAAGACTAGGACACAATTCCTCTTTGTCATCCCTGGTGTTCTGGTTACCTAGTGCTGCTCTGACAAGAATATACCACAAATGGGATGGCCTTAACAAACAGGAGGTTATTCTTACAATTTGGAGGCTTTAAGTCCAAGTTCAAAGTGCCAGGCTGTAGGGGCTTTGGGGTCCAACTCTGCCTCCTGCCTGGCCCACTGGAGCTAGAGGCATTTCTTCACTCAGACAGCTGCTGGCTGCTGAGGCTGAGAAGCCCCAAGGTTGAGAAGTAAAAAGGCACAGTCCTGATGTTACCAAACCACACGGAAGGCCATTAACTTAAGTCCATTGTAAGTCCCAAGGTTGGCAGAGCATAGCAGGCTGCTGAGCAACAACACAGCTACATGCAGGGTTCAAGCATGCCATAGGCTAGAGACCATTCCCAGGGATTCTCCTTGTATACAGGAAGCAGACCACATCCGAAAGACAGCTACTCAGCTGCTTGTGGTAAATCCCACCATGGAGCTGATTGCCCATCTGATCATGGGAAACAACTACCACCAGCTGCCCAGCCACTCAACCAGGCCCAGCCAAGTTGACATACAAACATAACTACCACACCTGGCATAGTAGATCATATGATTGTCTGATTCAAAATGGTCAATACAGGTCCATTTTAGCTCATTAATACCTAGAATTTCAATCTTTATGCATTCCATTTTATTTTTTGACAGCTTCCAATTTTCTTAGATTCATATTTCATACATTCCTTATTCCAATTATTAATTTATGTTTTCACCTGTTTCATCACATTTTCAATTGTGCCCTATCAGCAAATGAAAGTCCCTAAAGTTTTACTTCTTCCATGTAGTAAAGGTCAACTCTGGTGGCATAATGCCTGAGGTATTTGACTGCTAACCAGAGAGTTGATGGTTCAAAGCCCATCAGCCACTCCATGGAAGGAAGACAGGGCAAACTATTTCCTTAAAGATTTACCACCTCAGTAACCCAAAGAGGGTCATTATGAGTTGGAATCGACTCAATGGCAGTGAGTTTGGTTTGGGTCTACTTTGAGGAAGCAGCTCTTCCCCAGATGTATTTTGAGCTCCTCTGACCTGAGGGGCTTGTCTTCTGGCACTATATCAGACAATGTTTCAGGGCTACTCAATAGGTTTTCCAGTAATATATCAGAAAGTGTTTCTCTGCTATACATAAGGTTTTCACTAACCCATTCTTTGAGCAGTAGACTGCCCTTATATGCATCCAAGTCTGTCTTAGGCTGGAAGCTCTGCTGAAACCTGTCACCATGGATGACTCTGCTGGCATTTGAAATACCAGTGACATAATCTCCAGTCCCATAGCAACATGCAGACCACCACAGTATGACAAATTAACAGATGAGTAGTGGAAAGTGAGGTAGATTTGGTCAAATTTGCTTGCAATCATAGGTGCCAGTTTTTCTTTAGAAATCCATACATTTGGTATTTTTGAAATTAAGAATGCATTGAGTATTTCAGGTTAATGGAAGTTTAAATCAATGTTGAAATATGTCAAGCAGGAAATAATTTGAGCAGTTAATATGTAGTTCTCTGTCTTAACTATTATTTGAGTATTTTCTGTCTCTGGATAGAACCAGGAGGTTGAAATACTTTTGGAAATCTGTTATAAATTTGATCATATCTTAATGTTTTCTCTTCTTGTGGAGTTTTTAAACACTTTAGCCCCATTGAATGCTAGCTAAATGAATTGACCACAAGTGACATTTTGCTACAAAGAGTAGTATATAGCTCAACTAATGGAAACAGATTTGTGGCGCCTCCACATAAAATCCAAAGAATTCTAGAAACCAAGCCAAGTCAACCAACATAAATGTGAGCCAATGATAAGTGAAAATAACTCCTTAGGCCATAGAGTACTACTTGACATTCAATAGCAACAATTTGATTTATATTGTCTTTATGTATTATAAGACCAAAATTTTTTTTAAGAAATTATTTTCATGAATATACTTTTAAGAACAATTAGCAAGTCTCTGCAGAATAGCTGAGGAAATATTAGAAAAGCAGTTGTGCCAAATTATTCAAAGCATAGGGTAGAAACATTTTCATAGTTTTATAGTTTGCTTTCAGTAAGCAATTTATTTTTCCCTATAATGTATTTAAGTTAAAATAAATTAAAATGCCTCATAAGAAACAAAATCCCCATGCCCCTGAAATTTTCAAATTATTATTTCAATTTTTTCAATACACATTCAATTTATTCTTCTTAAGAAAGATATATTAATTTTGACTTACAAATTATAATTACTTTAAAATAAGATAAGGGGTAGTTTAAAGCATTTGAGATTGAGATCATCTTTATAATCTCTAGTCTCTCTCTACCACTGGTCTTTTATCACATACATTTTGAGGAACTATTAAACTTTAGGTCTTAATTTTTATCAAAAATATAGGAATATAGTGAATACTCCCCAAAAATATTTAATTTAAAACCTAGGAAGAGGTTTATTTAACTCAGGCAAAAAAGATATAATACAGGGCAATGATCTTTAAGGAAGGTGCAGTGTGCAGGATTATATTTTGTTTTAACTTTTTAGTGAGAAATGCTATGTGAATTTAGACAATTTCTAGG
>NW_006921855.1:3559612-3560643 GCF_000298275.1 Orycteropus afer afer
TTCATGATAGTTTCAGCATTCTTCACCAGCACCACAACTCAAAAGCATTGACTGTGCTTCGGTCTTCCTTATTCATTGTCCACCTCTCACGTGGACACCAGGCGATTGAAAATACCATGGTTTATGTCATCTTTGTTCTTCAGCACTTGAAAAAGGTCCTTTGCAGCTGATTTGCCCAGTGTTGTACATTGTCTGATGTCCTGGCTGCTGCTTCCATTGGCGTCAATTGTAGAACCAAGCAATGTGAAGTCTTTGACAATTTCAATCTTTTCTCCATTTATAGTGATGCTGCTTATAGGTCCAGTTGTGAGGATTTCTGCTTTCTTTATATTGAGATGTAATCCATACTGCATACCATATTCTTCAATCTTCATCAGTAAGTGCTTCAAGTTATCCTCACTTTCAGCAAGCAAAGTTGTGTCATCAGCATACCTCAGATTGTTAATTGTTCTTCCTGAAATCCTGATGCCACATTATTCTTCATATAGTCCAGCTTCTCAGATTATTTGCTCAGCATACAGATTGAATAAGTATAGTAAAAGGATACAACCCTGACACCCTCCTTTCTTGATTTTAAACTATGCAGCGTCCCTTATTCTTTTCAAATGGCAGACTCCTTGTCTATGTACAGGTTCCTCATGAGTACAATTAAGTGTTCTGGAATTCCCATTCTTTTTACTGTTACCCATAATTTGTCATAATCCACACAATCAAATGCTTTAGCACAGTCAATAAAACACAAGTAAACATTCTGGTATTCTTTCCTTTCAGCCAAGATCCATCTGATATCAGCAATAATTTCCCCCAGTCCGCACCCTCTTCTGAATCCATCTTGCATTTCTGGAAGTTCTCTGTCAATATATTGCTGCAACCATTTTTGAATTATCTTCAGTAAGATTTTACTTGTGTGTGATATTAATTATATTGTTCAATAATTTCCTCATTCTGTGGGATCACCTTCTTTGGAATGGGTGCAAATATGGATCTCTTCTAGTCAGCTGCTCAGGTAGCTGCCTTCCAAATCTCTTGGC
>NW_006921855.1:3562388-3584324 GCF_000298275.1 Orycteropus afer afer
GAGTAGCTGCCTTTGGAATGTAGTCGTCTTCCTGTATATAAGGAGAAGCTTTGGGAATGGTCTCTAGTATATGGCATGCTAGGACACTGCATGTAGCCATGTCATAGTTCAGCAGCTGCCATGCTATGCTGACCTTGGGACTTACAATGGACTTAAACTAATGTATGTCATGTGGGTTGGTAACATAGAGACTGTGCCTTTTTACTTGTCAACCTTGGGCTTTTCAGCTACAGCAGCCTGTAGCTGTCTGAGTGAAGAAACACCGCTAGCTCCAGTGGGCCGGGAGTGGGAGGCAGAGCTAGACCCCAAGGTTGAGGGGCTTTCACCCAGCCCCTAGAGCCTGGCATTTTGAACTTGGACTTAAAGCCTCCAAACTGTAAGATAATAAACTCCTGTTTGTTAAGGCCATCCCATTTGTGGTATATTCTTGTCAGAGTGGCACTAGGTAACTAGAACAGAATATCGTACTGAGAGAGTAGGGTGCTACTCTGACGGATACCTAAAGTGTGAAAACAGGAGTGGAGTGCATCCTTGGCCCAAGACCCCAGCAGAGAGACACTGGCATATGGCATGGGAGACAGCAGAAACAGAGCCCAAAGATCGGCATGAGACAGCAATAGCCTTACCAACCCATGGAAGAGAGAGCTGGGTGTCATTGTGCAGGTGGCTTCCTGGCACAGTGGGTTGCCTTTGGGCATTAATTGGTAGAAGAGACTGGCATGAAATGGAGTAGCAGGTTGCCTGGCCCATGGAGCAAAAAAGATGAATGCTTTTGGGACAGGAAGATTTCTGGCAGAGTGGGTTGCCTTCGGCATTAAACAGCAGACGCAGAGAGACCAAGGAAATGGAAGCAAACCTGCCTCAGACTGAAAGGTAGGACCATGGCCATTGGGGGTGGAACCACCACAGCCCCCTAGGTTTCAAAGAGCCTGACCTTCACCAACTTGGTTCTGGAGTGTGGGGCTGCTCATTCCTGTGAGCTAGTGGGATGGAGCCATAACTGCTGCCCAAGAGTGAGGGGGCAGGGCTGCCATGCCCAAGAGGGAGAGGAATAGGAACCATCAGGCCAAGGAAGTGAGGTCACCACTCAGGAACTAGGGGACTGGAGTCACCCATTGAAGAGATCTGTGCATATACCACCCACTGAAGATCAGTACAGGTGCCAAGTTGACAAGGGGTGGAATTGTGATAGTTAAGTTTGTGTGTCAACTTAGCTAGGCTGGGCAGCTGGATGTAGTATTCCCCATGATAAGACTGATAATCAACTCCATGGTGGAATCCACTGTGAGAAGCTGAGTAGCTGTCTTTGGGATGTGTTCTGCTTTCTGTATATAAGGAGAGGCTTTGGGAATGGTTTCTAACTTATGGCATGCTTAGACCCTGCATGTAGCCATGTCATTGTTCTGCAGCCTGGCATGCTCTGCTGACCTTGGGACTTACAATGGACTTAAATTAATGGCCTGCCATGTGGTTTGGTAACATCGGGACTGTGCCTTTTTACTTGTCAATCTTGGGCTTCTCAGCCTCAGCAGCCAGCAGCTGTCTGAGTGAAGAAATGCCTCTAGATCCTGCCAGGAGCAGGAGGCAGAGCTGGACCTCAAGCTTGAGGGGCTTTCACCCAGCCCATAGAGCCTGGCATTTTGAATTTGAACTTAAAGCCTCCATACCGTAAGAGAATAAGCTCCTATTTGTTAAGGCCATCCTGTTTGTTGTATATTCTTGTCAGAGCAACACTAGGTAACCAGAACAGATATCAATCTTTATGCATTTCATTTCATTTTTGACAACTTCCAGTTTTCCTAGATTCACACTTCATATATTCTATGTTCTGATTGTGAATGGATATTTGCAGTTGTTCCTTCTCAATTTGAATCTTGCCACGTGAGCAAATGGAGGTCCCGAAAGTTTTACTTTATTCATATCATTAAGATTGGTTCTACTTTGATGAGGCATCTCTTTTTCAGTCATATTTTGAGTGCATTCTGACCTAAGGGACTCATCTTCCTGCACTATGTTGGACAATGTTTCAGGGCCATTCTTAAAGTTGCCTAGTATGTATCAGACAGTGTTTATCTGCTATTCATAAGCTTTTCCTTGGCCAGTTCTTTGAGAAGTTAATGGCCTCTTTCTTACTAGTCTGTCTCAGACTGTAAGCTTCATTGAAACCTGTCCACCATGTGCAACCCTGCTGGCATTTGAAACACTGGTGGCACAGCCTCAAGCCTCACAGGAACACACAAGCCCACCACAGTATGACAAACTGACAGACAAGTTCAACTCCCTTAGCTGTTTGAAACCTCTCTGCCCTTCTCTTACCTGCATCCTGCTGCCTTGTTTTCTCCACCTTTCCCTCCTTCCTGCCATTTGGGTGGGGCCTGTCTCCCTTCCCTTACCTGGGTCCTGCCACCTTGTCAAAGTGGAGATGAAGTCTGACCATTCTCACTTCTAAAGAGCATTCCGGCTGCATTTCTTCTAGGACAGATTTGTTCACTCTGGTAGTCCATGGAATTTTCAAAATTTTTTTCCAACACCACAATTCAAAGGCATTAACTCTTCTTTGGTCTTTTTTATTCATTGCCCAGCTTTCACATTCATATGAGGTGATAGAAAATACCCTGGCTTGAGTCAGATGCACCTTAGTCTTCAAAGTGATGTCTTTGCTCCTTAGTACTTTATGCACTTCTTTTGCAGTTGATTTTCCCAGTGCAATACGATGCTTGATTTCTTCACTGCAGCTTCTATGGATGTTGATTGTGCATCCAGGTAAAATGAAATCTCTGACAATCTAAATCACTTTTCCATTTATTGTGATGTTGCTTTTTGGTTCAGTTGTGAGGATTTTCATTTGCTTTCTGTTGAGGTGTAATCCATACTGAAAACTGCAGTCTTTGATCTCCATCAGTAAGAGCTTCAAGTCATCTTTACTTTCAGCAAACAAGGTTGTGTCATCTGCATATTGCAGGTTGTTAGTCTTCCTCCAAACCTGATGCATATTCTTCTTCATATAGTCCAGCTTCTCAGATTATTTGCTCAGCATACAGATTAAATAAGTATAGTGAAAGGATACAACACTGATGCACGTCCTTCCTGCACTCTGCAGTGTTCCCTTGTCTTGTTCAAACAATAGACTCCTGGTCTACATATAGGTTTCTCATGAGCACAATTAAGTGTTCTAGAATTCCCATTCTTTGAAATTGTTATCTATAATTTGTTATGATTCACATAGTTAAATGCCTTTGCATAGTCAATAAAACACAGGTAAACATCTTTCTGATATTTTTGTTTTCAGCTAAGGTTCATCTGACATCAGTAATGATATCCCTTGTTCCACATCCTTTTCTGAATCCAGCTTGCATTTCTGGAAGTTCCCTGTCAATATGCTCCTGCAACTTTTTTTTAAATAATCTTTAGCAAAATTTTACATGCATGTTTTATGAATGATATTGTTCATTAACTTACACATTCTGTTGGATCATTTTCTTTAGAGTAGACACATATATTGATCTTTCAGTTGATTGGCCAGGTAGCTGTCTTCCAAGTTTCCTGCCATAGATGTGTTATTGCTTCCAGAGCAGCATTCATTTGTTGAAACTTCTCAATGGATGTTCTGGTTACTTGGTGCCACTCTGACAAGAATATACCAAAATGGGATGGCTTGAACAACAGGAGTTTATTCTCTTACAGTTTGGAGGCCTTAAGTCCTAGTTCAAGGTGCCAGGCTCTAGGGGCTGGGTGAAAGCTCCTCAGCCTTGGGCTTCAGCTCTGCCTCCAGCTCCCAGCCCACTGCTAGAGGCATTTCTTCACTCAGATAGCTGGTGGCTGCTAAGGCTAAGAAGCCCAAGGTTGGCAAATAAAATGGCACAGTCCCGATGTTATCAGACCACAAAACAGTCCATTAATTTAAGTCCATTGTAAGTCCCAAGGTCGGCAGAGCATGGGAGGCTGCTGAACAACATGGCTGTATGCAGGGTCCAAGCATTCCATAAGCTAGAGACCATTCCCAAAGCTTCTTCTTATATATGGGAAGCAGAGCACATACCAAAGCAGCTACTCAGCTGCTTGTGGTAGATTCTACCATGGAATTGATCGCCAGTCTCATCACAGGGAATAATTCCACCAACTGCCCAGCCACTCAACCAGGCCCAGCCAAGTTGACACTAAAACATAACCACCACAATGGGAATTTTCCAATTCCTGGAGATTGTTTTGTGTTAGTTCCTTTGGTGTAGCTTGTACTTCTTTTAATACTGTTGGTCCTTGATCATATACCACCTCCTGAAATAAATGAACATCAACTTGTTATTTTTGACATAGTGACTCTGCATTCTTCCCATGATCTTTTAATGCTCCCTGAATCATTGAATATTTTGCCCATAGAATCCTTCAATAATTGCAATTCAATGCTTAAATTTCTTCTTTAGTTCTTTCAGTTTGAGAAATGCTGAGTATGTTCTTCCCTTTTGGTTTTTTAATTCCCTGTATTTACATATTTCTTTTTAACAGTTTAGTTTGTTTTCTTAAGCTGTCCTTTGAAATTTTCTGTTCAGATCTTTTATTTCAACATTTATTCCTCTTGCATTAGGTACTATCCATTCAAGAGCAAGTTTTAAAGTCTCTTCTGAATCCAGTTTAGTCTTTTCTTCCTTTCTTTTTTTTTTTTTTAAATGACCTTTTGCTTTCTTCATGTATGATGTTCTTGATCATTGTTATTGTTGTTGTTATGTGCCATTGAGTCAGACCTGACTCATTGTAACCTCTCCTTGGGTTTTCAAGGCAGTATCACTACAGAAGTAGATTGTCCAACCTTCCTTCCAAGGAGTGACTGGTGGGTTTGAACCACCAGAAATAATGTTTATTTGTGTATATACATAAAATGTATTTCATAACTTAGAGATTCTTCTAGAATCCAATAGCCTGATTTAAATTATTAAAACTTACATGTTACCCATAAGCACATGAATATCAATATTGACTCTGCTTACTACAGCTACCTCATTACAAATACTGTTTCAAATATATTATTATTTTTAATCTCTTGTTAATTTATACTGCCAAAAGAAATTTCCATGGTACAGGCATGGTGATTCATTTCTAAACAATTTGGAATTTTAATTTAAAATATTTTTTCTAGGTTTCCAAAACCTATCCAAATAAAGTTTCTCTATATGTAAAATTGCTTGCAAACTGCTAGGTACTAACTGGTTAATTTGATAGGAAATGTGAAAAAAATGTTTCAGTACTTTGTACCAGTTCCCCTAAAAAGCTATGTTGAGGCTATATTGACCATTTAAATAATTTTGTCCCAACACATAATTGACAGGATATGTGTGAATTATTTTCCTAGACATATATTGGAGTTATTTGCAATATTCTGCACCCAGGAGGACTTCAAGTACCTCTGGTGGCACTGTAGTTAAAGCATCCAGTTGCTAACCAAAAGGTCAGCAGTTCAAAACCACCAGCTGCTCCATGGGAGAAAGATGAGGCAGTCTGCTTCTGTAAAGTTTTACAGCCTTGGATATCCAATGGGGTATTTCTGTTCAGTCCTATAGGGTCACTGTGAGTCAGAATTGATTCAATGGCAGTGGGTTTGAGTTTAATAAGAACTTCACCCCTTCTTCTCTCACTGAAGAAAGTATATTTGTATGCAAATGAGTGCATGTGATCTTATTAATAAATATAGTGCTTTCATATTTGTGTCTTAAACTAAGTCACTTATCCCTTTAGGGAAAAAAATGCTTCTTCATAGCAAACACAAAACCAAATCTTGAGGGATTGTCATTCTAAATGTGAAACACAGCAAATAAAGCTCTGGAAGAAAACATAAAAATATTTCTTCACAATCCTTGGAGAAAAAAAATTCTTAATCAGGACATAAAACCCAATAAATATAAAGAAAATATATCTAAAAACCTTGTTATATTCAAACCAAAAGCTTTGTTTATCAAAAAATACCAATAAGATATTGGTTAGATAAGAGACTGAATCAAGAAAATTTTGTAACTTATTTATCTGACAGAGAATATTAATAAAGAATATAGAAAAAAGTCCAACAAATCAATAAGAAAAATTAAAAATTCTAGTAGAAAAATGGACAGATTACTTGAATGAGAACTTCACTAGAAGAGGATACCACAAAACTTAGGAAAAGATACTCAACATATTGATCATCAGGATAATGTAGATTAAAACCACAGTGAGATATCACCATACATGCAACAGAATAGGACTACAGATGTAAAATAAAAATACAGAACTTCCAGTTATATTTGAGTTTCAGATAAACAATTAATGATTTTTTTTAGTGAAAGTATGTCCCAAATATTTTAAATGTAAATGGACATCCTGTATTTCATTTGATAACAATGACCAGAAAGACTAAAATTAGAACCATTAGCAATGCAAAGTATTGGTGGCAATGTGGGGCAACTGGAACTATCAAATACTCTACATGGAGTGGAAATCAGTACAAAATCATTCTGGAAAACTATTTGGGACTACTCATAAAAAGAAAAGTCATAAAGCCTTGGATCTAACAATTTTTCTCTAAAGAGTACACCAAAAGATATGTACAAGATTGTACACAGCAACAACTTTTGTATTAAAAGCTAATTTAAAAACGTCATCCCCAAAATTGTCATTAAAAATGTAATAAAGAAATTATAGTAAAAACATACAATGGAATATCAAATATAAATAAGGAAGAACAAACTAGTGATGACAGCCAACAGCACTGATGACTCTCTCAAGTATAATGATGAATGAAAAAAGCCAAGCAAAAATAATGAATTTTGTATGTTCCCATTTGTATAAAATAAGAACAACTAATCCATATTTTTTGTTACCTTTAGGTAAGCATTTAATGAGAAGAGACACAAGTGGGATTTTTGAAATTTGATTTATTTGTTACATAGGTGTGTTCATTTTGGAAAATTATCAAGCTGTATAGCCTTTGGATTTGATTTGTGCACATTTCTGTTTATATGCTATACTCCAATAAAAAGTTTGCTTAAAATAACAATATATTACAGAAATAATGGTTTGCTTTTACTTACAGAAAGTTATTTGTGATACATCTGACAACTGATTTTAACTTCGGAATCATGGCAATACATTTGTAAAGAACTGATGTAAGTAGCACATGTACCTATGATCAGGAGTAACAAGTCTCAATTTTATTTGTCAGACTTGTGAGAGGAAACACAAAAGTGACTGGTTTGGACAGTGTGGTAGTTAAGTTGTATGTCAAGTTGGCTGGGACTGGTTTTGACTGTAGTTATTTTCCATGATGTGACTGGTAGTCAACTCCATGGTGGAATCTACTGGAGCAGCTGAGTAGCTGCCTTAAGGATCTCATCTGCTTCCAATATATAAGAAGAAGCCTTGAGAAAGGTCTCTGGAGCTTTTTGGCCTCCTTGGACCCTGTACATAACTGAGTCTTCATCTCAATAGCCTGCCATGTAGTGTGCTGATCGTGGGACTGTTAATGGGCTTGAATCAGTGGCCTATTGTGTTGCTTGATAATTTTGGGACTGTGCCATTTTACTTGATGGTTTGTCAGCCTCAGCAGCCAGTAGCTATCTGAGTTAAGAGAAGCCTCCAGCCTTAGGAAGTCAGGAGCAGGAAGCAGAGCTGAAGCTCAAGATTGAGGGGCTTTCACCTAGTCCCTAGAGCCGGCACTTTGAACATGGACTTCTAGCCTCCTAAACTGTAAGAGAATAAATCCCCGTTTTTTCGGACCACCCATTTGTGGTGTTTTTCTGTTAGAGCAGCATTAGAGCACCAACACAGATGGACACTCTCAGCTGCACAAGTCGGCCTTTTAGAAAGTAACTAGTCTATAGGCCTAGGCTGTTTAACTGAAATTTTAGTCTTTCACTCCATTGCAAAAATTCCTTCTCTGGTGTGCTATCTACGTTCAGTGTCCTTTGTCTGTCTCAACAGTTGGCTGAAACTTGCTTTTGCTTTCGTGTTTAAATGTTTCCTGCTTAAATGCCATCAACTACATGCTTTAGACTTATTGACCCTTAGGATAATCTAGACCAATATCCATACCCCTGCCTGTGAAAATGACATGATACAGGAGGCTTCTGACTTTCTCTAACTTCACAAGGGGCGAGGAAGATCAAGAGCAACAGCAACAGCCCATGTCTGATTCCTATGAGGCAGAGGTCAAACAAGTCTCTATCCTCTAACCTTTTTACCAATTCTGAAATCAACCATCCCTCCCTTTTCACTCTCTACTTCTCTGCTACATTTGATAATTCATTGCAATAGCCACTGAGAACTCACAGATAATACTTAGAATTATGGGGTTTATTAGGCTAGTAACAACTTATAATTCAGGATCAGAAATGACTCATGATACAGTTTTTTGATCAGGACAGCCTTTTCTTGGTAGTGCCTACCGGCATGCCTTTCTACAGCCCTAATGCCTCTTGGTCCTTGTAGCCCTTTGGCCCCTTCCTTGCTCAGCCAAATGTTACAAAGTTCTTTTACCTTTGCCGATAAATGCCCAGAGTTACCCTACTCCACCAGTAAGTCTCAGCTTGAAGGTGCTCAGCTTTCTTGCTCCTGAACCACATTGTGTCCTGGTTCTGATGTCACCATTTTCCTGCTGCTGTTTCTCACTATTTCTCGTCTCTGGTGTTATAATTCTCTCTCTCACTTTTTCTCTCCCTGCCTCCCAGATATAGGAGGTTCTCATTACAGGGATCCTAGGTCCAAAGCATGCATTCTGCTCCTGGGTCTTCTTTCTTGGTAGTAGTGTGACGCCCCTTCCTCCTTTGGGATGCTCATTTTAAGCCCAGCAGGATGGCAAAACTGACCAATCCCTATGTTATGGTTCCATACACCTTATTTGCATGGTTCCATCCTCACAAGGGTGCCATATAACTTGTGTGCATTGTTACCAAATTCTCTAATCCCTTTTGTGGGCCTCAGCACTTGCATGTGCATGGTCCTACACATTCCTTTGGTGGAAGTTACAAAGACTAAGGCTAGAATGACTACATTAAGTAATCCAGTGCACTGCACCGTCTCCCCTAGATTCTGGTTTTCTACAATGCACATAAAACTAAAGGCTTTGTATTATCATTAAAGGACATTGCTATCTAGTATTATAGTTACGGGGTCCCTTTATCTCAGAACAGGAAAGTAAGAAGGTACTATTAAGACATCATTTATCATTATCACAAACTCTAGTAATGAAGATGATAATATTCAGAAGAAAAAGAAAAGGGGGAGGTGTAAAAGGAGGGAAAAGAAGAATGCAGTGTGTCATTGCTCTTGGTATGTGGGCCTGCACTCTTGTCTGGTTGGAAAAAAATTCCTGATCTCCTGTTGGCTTGTCAGAAAACTTCTCAGACATTATTTTTAAACTTAGGAACAGACTATTAACTTTACATCCTCTCTGTGACTCTTCCTGCCCATCTGTAAACTTGAGTACCTCTGTGACCTCTTTCTTAGCATTAATAAATGCCTTGGAATACTTGTCCTTTCATGTAGTGGAAAGAACATTTTGGAGTCAAACAGACTTGGCTTAGTACCCAGGCTCCTCCACTTACCACCTGTGAAAAAGTAGGCAAGTTATTCTCTAAGTCTCTGTTAACTCCAATGCTGAAGATGAATATTGTTATCTACAGTATAGCATTATGATTTGATTACATGAATTTATAACACACTTACCACTTTGCTTAGAGCAAATACTTTAAAAAACAAAACAAAAAAACTAGTTTCTGCCCTTCCTCCTTTCTCTTTCTCTTTCACCCTTGCTTTCTCTACTTAGTGGGTCATTCAAATTGGTTGAGGAAAGACTGCTGAACTGCGCATAAACACATGCAAATTTCCTCAAAATTGTAATCGCAGTAAGACTGTTGGGATGAGGACTCAGTGCTCTGATTAGAAAGGATCATACACACTAAGACTCGTTACGAAGTGCTGGCAACTGAAAGCTATTATTATAATTATTCACATTACATTCTTTATAGTAGAACCATAAGAAAGCAACTGCATACCATATATATAAAATGATAATAGAAGTTTGTGTTTTTGGAAATTTAAAACAAATTATTTTTGCAAACACATAAAACGTCAATTTTTTGGAATGAACAATGCCTTAAATCCAATGAGGGTAAACTTTTTTAATGAAATGGATTGTCATTTCACCTAAGGCTAATAACTTTATAGCTGTATGCTACTGTGTGCTTTGTCTTTCGTAGGCTTTCAAGTCTTATGTTGAGAAAAACACAGCAAAACACAACTTACAAAATTATTTAAAACCAAACTCACTGCTATAGAGTCAATTCTGACTCATAGTGACTCCCTTTGGGTTTTCAATGTAGTAAATCTTTACAGAAGCAGATTGCCTAGTCTTCCTTCCATGGAGTGGCTGGTGGATTTGAAGCACCAACCTTCTGGTTAGCAGTCAAATGCCTTAGGTGCTACACCACTAGAATTCCTTACAAAATGATTTAGTAACTGGTTAATTCTTCTCCTATTGGAAAAACAATGATCACAAAATCGTTGATTAGTTTTACACTCTTAAACATGGACTTTCTTTTACACATGTGATTTCATTATCCCTTGAGTACATGACTAAGCAAGTCAATTAATTAATTACTTATTTTTTTTAGCAGTGCTAACTTAATCTGGTCCTGAGAATGTCTAAGTCTGTATGATCCCTTTTTCATCAATTCTTTTCTAACCAGAGGTTTAATTTTTTTTAAATATGCATCATGTCTTTAAAATCCTTGATCTATTTGTTACTTAATTCTAAAGCATGTGACACTTCTTGCCTTAACAATTTTAAAAAATTATACACATACAATCTATATGTGAATTCAATAGTACAAAAGTTAGTCCTATTTTAGGGTTTAACCATCTGATCTCTATAATTACATAGCTCTGTCATTTGAAATAAACAGTTTAAATCTAATGTTCACACTTCAAAATTTACCTTTAGTGGTAACTAAGTATATTTTCTCTGAAGTTATTTCCAACACTTCTATTTTTCAGAATATGAGAATACACACACACACATACACACACAGCTAAATCTTGAGTTTAAAGTCTATTTTCTGATTCTTTACCTATATACTTAAGAAAAATATTATGTAATTTTGTAATAATAGAGTTTGCCCAAATATTTATTTAAAAAGCATATGTTGGTAGTAAATGAAAGCGTTTTAAGGAATTGTTCATGTTTGCACTTTCCATAGGAATTGTTTTCACACTCCACATCTTCCTCTCTAATCCTTTCTCAGGAGGCCAGAAACCATTTTACTAAAGTGGCACCCTACCTGAGATGACTGTATGCTTTCAAAAGTTAACTCACTTCCAAACAAAACAGAATCAAATGACTATTTTAAGCTACCTCAACGCTTTTGGCCACCATTCTGTTTTCATGGTGGATTTTGAAAATATCACATTATAAATGCTGATACTTAAAACAGCAGTGTACAGACATGCCTCAAATATTTCAATAGCCTTTCCTTACACTGTCTTTTCATAGTAAAAGCAGAAATAAAATGAACAACAACAAATACACTCAATGTTAAAACCACAAAACAACTTAGAAACTTGAAAAATTAGATACTTCAGACAGGCAATAAACTTCATTTTATGAAAGAAATACATTCCAAGTTTCAAAGATTTCTCAAGTTCTATAAAATATCTTTCATCATTAGATCACTAGATGACAACTTTCAAAATTCATGATCTTCTGCTGAGTAGGACTCGGTGTCATGCACTGGTTTAAGTCAAATCCATTTCAAGGCATGTCATGGTGGTATAGTAATAGGAATGGCGGGATGGTAAAATGCACAGTCAGGTCTTATACACTTAGTGTTATACCTACAATATCAGGTTGTAGAAGGAATATTTCATTATCTTACAAGCAGGGAAGTAAAGGCAGAGCTGAGTACTATGAGCTGGTGCTGTTGTAAATGTTGGGTTTGTAGGCAGTACCGATATTTTACTCAACTGAGTGAAGGCACAATCTGGCTTAGTACGTTTGGCATCATATTTACAATTTAGATGAACAGACAAATATTTTTCAGCAAACTTACAATTAATAAAGGCTTTGCGAAGTGAAACAAGGCGATGGTAAGTACACTCATCCCCATTTTTAAAGGCAGGTCAGTACTTGCAGCACTCTAAATGTTTTTCATGTCACACTCAAATTCACTCATTTCAGCCTTGAAAAACTACCATTTTGGGTTTCCAAGCTGCGTGCTCATTAACTGCCACTGCTTTGGGTGGAAGAGACCTTGTTTGAGGCTACATTTGGGTATACTGGTTTCATTACTTCAAAGTACATGTGTTCCTCTAAATGTGACATGTAATTTATGGGGTTGGGAACACTACGCATCATCACTATTATAAACTTGGAACTTGCAGGTATATCCAGCTGTACACGATTACATGGTGTCTACAAAAGTTGTTCTGAAAGTACCTGAAAAGTTTCTGTAATCTTCATGCCAATTTGTGGTTTAGTGTCACTACTATCTCCTCAGACAGCTTTGGCTTCTTTAGAATGAATAATCTTGTGTCTGCATAGATTCCTTATCACAGTAATCTTGACTCAACTGCAGAGTTTCTGTCATTACTTGGTTAATTTGCAGTTGGAAAACACTTGCATTTATTGAAGCACTTGACCTTTTTCTATTTTCTCTCCCTTTGTTTCCTCTTCTTTAGGGTTCCTGTTGTTAGATGCTGTCTTGTCTCTTCCAACTCATTGCAACTCTATGTACAACAGAATGAAACCAGCCTATTCCTGTGCGATTCTCACAATTGTTACTATGTTTTCGCCCATTTTTGCAGACACTGTGTCAATCCATCATGTTTAGTGTCTTCCTCTTTTTAACTGACCCTCTACTTTACCAAGCATAATGCCCTTCTTCAGGGACTGATTTCCTCCAGACAACATGTCCAAAGTATGAGAGACAGTCTTGCTATCTTTGCTTCTGACTAGCATTTTGGGTATTCTTCTTCCAAAACAGATTTGTTTGTTCATCTGGCAAGCCAAAAAAAAAAAAAAAAGGTAACTCTCTGCCATTGCCTCAATTCTGACTCACAGAGACTCCCATTGTGCTTCCAAGACTATACATCTCTATCTATGGAACTAGATAACCTCATCTGCCTTCCACAGAGCAGCTGGTGGGTTTGAACATCTCACCTGCTAGTAGCAGCCAAATGCCTTATCTACTACACCACTAGAGTTCCTGGTTCATGTGTCAGTCCATGGTATTCAGTAGTCATCAATACCTTAATTCAAATGCATCAATTCATATTTTAGTCCTTACTTATTGTCCAGCTTTGACATGCATTTGAGACAATTGAAAATACTATGATTTGGGTTAGGTACACCTTAGTCCTCAAAGTAAAATCTTTACTTTTTAACGTTTTCAACAAGTCTTTTGCAGCTGATTTTCCCAATAGAATACATCATTTGATTACTTTCCTGCTGGTTCCATGTATGATGATTATGAATCCAAATAAAATGAAATCCTTTACATCTTCAATCTTTTCCCTGTTCATCTTGATGTTGCTTATTAGTCCTGTTGTGAGGATTTTTGTTTTCATAACGTCTAGTGTAATCCATACTGAAGGCAGTAGTCTTTGATTTTCATCAGTAAGTGCTTCAAATCCACTTTACTTTCAGAAAGCAATGTTGTGTCCTTTGAATATTATAGGTTGTTAACAAGTCTTTATACAGAGGGAAGAGGAAAACAAAAGATGGAGACATTCAATCTTGACGCTGCATTCTGATTCATATAGTCCAGCTTCTTGGATTGTATGCTTAGCATAGAGATTGAATAAGTATGGTGAAAGGGTATATCTTTGATGCATATCTTCCCTGAGAGTAAACCACACAGCATCCTTTTTTTCTTTTTTTTCTTCTTTTTTTGTGTTCAAACAACTGCCTCTTGGTCTATGTACAGGTTCTCCATGAGAACAGTTAAGTGTTCTTAAACTCCTATTTTTTGCAATGTTATCCATTATTTTTTATAACCCACATAGTTGAATACCATTTCCTAGTCAATGAAACACAAATAATTATCTTTTTGATGTTCTCTGTTTTAGCCAAGATTCGTTGGAAATCAGCAATGATAGCCGTCCTGCTACATCCTCTTCTGAATCTGGTGTAGATTTCTGACAGTTCCCTGTCGATGTACTGCTGAACCATTTTCTATCTTCAGCAAACCTTTACTTGTGTGTTATAGTAATAATATTATTGATATTTTTACATTCTATCGTATCACTTTTCTTTGGAATGGGCACAAATATACATCTCTTCCAGTAGATTGACCAGGTAGCTGTCTTCCAAATTTCTTGGCATAGATAAGTGCACCCATTTGTTGAAACATCTCAGTGGGTTTCTACCAATCTTAGAGCCTTCATTTTTGCCAATGCTTTCAGTGTAACTTGGACTTCTTCTTCAATATCATTGGTTCTTGATCATATACTGCCTCTTGAAATGGTTGAATGTCCATCAATTCTTTTTGGCACAGTGATTCTCCGTATTTCTTCCTTCTTCTTTTGATGCTTCCTGTGTTTTCAATACTTTGCCCACAAACCAAAAGCATTTGCCATCAAGTTTATTTCATCTCACAGTGACCTTATAGGACAGAGTAGAACTGTACAAAAGGGTTTCCAAAGTTATAATCTTTACAAAAACAGTCTATTACATCCATTTTCCCATGGAGAGGCTACAGGGTTAGAACTGCTGACCTTTTTGGTTAAGAGCTGAAGCCTAAACCACTGTGCCACCAGAACTTCATCTTAGCCATGTTGTTGTTAGGTGTATTGAGTGTGTTCCAACTCTTAACAGCCCTATGTACAACAGAACAAAATAATTCCTGTTCTTGCACCATCCTATATTTGAGGCTATCCTTGCAAGCACTATGTCAGTCCATCTCATTGAGTGTCTTTCCCTTTTATGCTGACCTCTACTTTACCCTAGCATGATATTCTTCTCCAAGCACTGGCCCCTTCTGACAATATGGCCAAAGTACGTAAGTCAAAGTCTGGCCAATCCCAGTTATGAATAGCATTCTGGTTGTACTTCTTTAAGACAGATTTGTCTGTTCTTCTGGTAGTCCATGATATTTTCAATATTCTTCACTAGCACCATAATTCAAATGCATCAATTTTCCTGTGGTCTTCCTTATTCACTGACCAGCTTTCATATGTGTATCAGCCTATTGTAAAGAACATAGCTTGGGTCTGGCACACTTTAGTCTTCAAATGACATCTTTGCTCTGACACTTTAAAGAGGGCCATCGAAGTAGATTTGCCCAGGAAAATATGATGTTTGATTTCTTGACTTCTGCATCCATGAGTGTTGATTGGGCACCCAAGCAAAATGCAGTCCCTGATAATTTCAATCTTTTCTCCGTTTATTGGCATGGTGATTGTTTGTCCTGTTGTGAGGATGTTTGTTTTCTTTTTGTTGAGATACAATCCATAGTGAAGACTATAGTCTTTGGTCTTCGTCAGTAAGTGCTTCAAGTCCTTCTCACTTTTAGCAAGCAAGGTTCTGTCATCTGCATATTGCAGGTTGTTAATAAGTATTTTTCCAATCCTGATGTCACATTTTTCTTCATATAGTCCAAGTTCTTGGGTTATTTGCTCAGCATACAGATTGAATAAGTATGGTGAAAGGGTACAACTCTGACACGCACCCTTCCCGATTTTAAACCAGGCAGTATCCCCCTGTTCTGTTCAAATGACAGACTCCTGGTTTATGTACACATTCCTCAGGAGCACAAATAAGTGTCCTGGAATTCCCAATCTTTGCAATGTTATCCATAATTTGTTATTAACCATGCAGTCAAATGTCTTTGCATAGGCAATAAAACAGAGGTAAATATGTTTCTGGTATTCTCTGCTTTCAGCCAAGATCCATCTGACATTAGCAATGTTATTCCTTGTTCCACATTCTCTTCTGATTTTGACTTGAATTTCTGGCTGTTCCCTGTGACTATATTACTACAACTGTGTTTTAATTGTCTTCAGCAAAATTTTGCTTCCTTGTGATACTAATGATATTTTAAAATGATTTTCACATTCTTTTTGACCACCCTTCTTTGGAATGGGCACAAATATTGATCTCTCCCAGTCAGTTGACCAGGTGGCTGTCTTCCAAATATCCTGGCATAGATTATTAAGTGCCTCCGACATAAATGATTAAGTGCCTCCAGAGCTGTATCCATTTGTTGAAACATTTCAATGGGTATTCTGTGATTTCTTGGAGCTGTTTTTGGCCAATTTCTTCAGTGCAGCTTGGGCTTCCTCCTTCATTACCATTGGTTCTTGATCATATGCTACCTCCTGAAATATTCGAACATCAACAAATTCTTCTTGTTACAGTGATACTATGGATTCCTTCCACTTTCTTTTGATGCTTTCTGCATCATTCAATATTTTATGCACAGAAACCTTCAGTATTTCAACTCAAGGCTTGATTTTTTTCTTCAGTTCTTTCAGCTTGAGAAATACTAGTGTGTTCTTCCCTTTCAGTTTTCTAACTTCAGGTCTTTGCACATTCCATTAAAATATTTTGTTTTCTTGAGATGTCCTTTGAAATCTTCTTTCAACTCTTTTATTTCATTTTTTTCCATTCGCCTTAACAACTCTCCATTCAAAAAAGAGTTTCAGAGTCTCTTATGACATCCATTTTGTTTTTTTCTTCTTTCCCTGTCTTTTTTTAATGATCTCTTGCTCTGTTCAGATATGGTTTTCTTGATGTCATCTTACAACTTGTCTTGTCTCTGGTCATTGGTGTTCAATGCATCCAATCTATTCTTCAGATAGTCTCTAAATTCGAAATCATTTTGTCCATGGAATTCTTTAATATTGAAACTTGAGGCTTGAATTTTTTTCTACTATTCTTTCAGCTTGAGAAATGTATGTAGTGTTCTTCTCTTTTATTTTTCCAACCCCAACATTTTACACATTTTTCTTGTTGGCTCCTGTCACCATAATGTAATCAGGGTGTTCTTCATTATCATAAGCTCCTAATTCTTGCAATTTCCCTTTAATGACTCTCTGGATCTGTGACTGATCTTGTCCCTGTCTGTATGGCTTCACAGCAGGCAATAGACTTGACACTGGTGGCATTCCATTTACCTGGTACCCTGAGCTAGCACTACTCTGCAGAACTGTCTCTACCTATTACTATTCTTTACAGAAAATAAATCACAAATAACAGAAACAGATTACTTGTGGAAAGCAAAGAGTAAAAAGCAAGAACATATTTAAGGTGACTTAGTCTCCTCAACCCCCATAAATACACCACTTAGCATAGTAGAGGACAGACTTATATCTAAAAGAATACCTGTTCACCCTTCTCAAATTACCCATGTCCCTTTCTGTGTCACTGGGCAGACATGGCTTGATCAGGTGTCAGCAGGTATCTCTCTCTCTGTCCTAGTTGGTGTGCTGTCAGGTCAAATTAAACATTGTGTGGCTGTGTTTCTTTCTCTCTCTCTCTCACTGTTTCTTTCTGTGGCTTTTCTTGGCTGGCCCTGACTTCCTGTTTTTGCTGGTACAACTCACAGTCATTACTCACTGCCGTCGGGTGGATTAGACTCATAGCAACCCCTCCTTGGGTTTCTGAGGCTGTCTCTCTATTGAAGTATATTGCCCCATCTTCCTTCTAAGGAGTGGCTGGTGTGTTTGAACCACCAGCCTTCTGATTAGCAGTCAAATGCCTTAGGCACTATACCACCAGAGCTCTAGCTCTCAACTATTAGCTTCTGGAAAACCTTAGGAAAATGCAAGGATTAGGCTGACATTACAATAGCTCATATAATTTAACATCATATGTCTTATCATGTCTCTATTTGAACACTGTATAATCCTTTATTATAATACTTACACCAGTGAATACATAAATCAATGTATATATTAGATTAGAATGCATACCTAAATGACAATCACAGGATATGAACATTTTGAGCTTCTTGAGCGATATCTATAATTTATTTTCTTGATTACACCAGAAATGTGTGAGCATCGGTATTACCAAAACCTACTAGTTTATTATTTTTAAAATTTCAATAATTTTACATATGAAGATGATATTATAATTTGTGTTGTCATTTCTCTGATACCTATGTCTTTTAAATATGACCCATTTTTAGAAATATGCAAGTCTGAGGCAACTGGAATATTCAGTCTGAAAGTGCCTCCTTACTCAAAATAAGATATTTAGGAGAAACTTTTCCAGTAGTTATTTATTTATTTTTTTAATTGACTGTGATGGTAGATTAGTACCTACAACTCTGAAAATCCAGGCCAAAACCAAAACCAAACCAAACTCACTGCCATTGAATCGATTCTAATTTATAGGAACCTTCGGCGGATATACAAGCTGTAAATCTATGGAAGTAAATCACCCCATCTTCCTTCTGTGGAGTGACTGGTGATTTCGAACTGCTGAATTTCTTGTTAGCAGCCAAATGTGCAATGTAATGTAGTGTTCTTATATTGTGTGTGAATGCATATGTGTGTATTTCTGTGTGTTTGTGTGTATGAGAATATCTGTTGGGGATTTGTGCTATGCTATAAAGCAATAGACAGAGAATGCTTGTGACTGTGCATGTGTCTCTTGGTGTCTGTGTATGAATATCTGTGTGGGTGAGGAATGTGTGGTACTATATGTTCTAGAACTTCCTGGCCTTGACTGTTCATTTATTTTCCATGTACTCACCCATTGCCATCCAGTTGATTCTGATTCATAGTGATTCTTTGGATAGCGTAGAACTACCCTCCGGGGTACCAAGGCTGTAATGTTTACACAACCAGACTGCTACCTCTTTCTGCCATGGAGTGGCTAATGGGTTTGAAGCCTCAGTCTTTAGGTCAACAGCCAAGTGAGCAACCCAAGGTCCATTTGTGCATGCAGGAGAGGACTAAATGACTTCCTAAATATAATGCTGACCTTAACTTCAGCTCACCATAGACCATTTCTAAGTGGCATCTTCACCTTGTATTTAGGTCAGAATCTTGTCTCGGGTCTTTGTTTCCATGAAAGAAAGCTTATATGAGCCTTCAGGTGTTTGATCTTTAATGTTTTTATATTGACTTGCAAACATTAGCTCAGAATACATTTGTTCAAAACCGTATCAGGAAACATAATCTTCAAACATATGCTGCCCAAATTTTACTAGACATTTAACTTGTTGTTGTTGTTGTTTGCCATCGAGTCGGCCCCGACTCATAGCGACCCCTCCTTGGGTTTCCGAGGCAGTATCACTACGGAAGTAGGATTGCCCAACCTTCCTTCCGAGGAGTGGCTGGTGGGTTTGAACCGCCAGCCTTCTGGTTAGCAGTCAAGTGCTTTTAGCCACTATGCTACCAGAGCTCCCAGACATTTAACTTAGAGTAATTTAATTTATCAAGGATAGTTTGAAAGAAACCTGCAATCCAAAGACATTTCTAAATCACTATGGATTGAGAAATTCTATAAAGAAAAATAACATGAAAACCTATTATTGTAATACTGTAGGAATGGTATAGAAAATATTGTTAATTATACCACTCAGAAAAAAACAATATTAAAGAATTAAGGGAGAAATTTCTTTTAGATTTGTCAAAAATGCCCTTATTCCACTTAATTTGACATTTTTTACATGCATTAGCAAGGCAAAAATTATTAAGTGGCCAATTTTCCTTTTTTACTTTGTTACCAGAAAGCTCAAAAACAGATTTATAGCCTACCATGTAAGAATCTAAGGAGTTCTGGTGGTATAGTTGTTAAGACATTTAGATGCTAACCAAAAGGTCAGTGGCTTGAACCTTCTTCATGGAAGAAAGATGAGACAGTCTGTTTCTGTAAAGATTTACAGTCCATTTACTTAATGGAAATCACTATGAGTTGGAATCAACTTGATAGCAGTGAGAGAGTGAATGAGATGTAAGACTGTATTATCTACATTTTGACTGTATGGATCATAAAAATATTATGGCTAACAATGCAAACAATGGGGATTCCAGAACACTTAATTGTGCTTATGAGGAACTTCTGCATAGATCAGTTTGAATAGAACAGGGGGATACTTCATGGTTTAAAAATCAGGAAGGGTGTGCATCAGGGTTGTATCCTTTCACCATAATTACTCTATCTGTATGCAGAGCAAATAATACAAGAGGCTGAACTATATGAAGAAGAACGTGGAATCAGGACTGGAGGAAGACTCATTAACAACCTGTGATATGCAAGTGACAGTTTTGCTTGCTGAAAGTGAAGAGGACTTGAAGCACTTACTAATGAAGTTTAAAGACTACACTTTACAGTATGGATTGCATCTTAACATAAAGAACACAAAAATCCTCACAACTGGACCAACAAACAGCATCACAATAAAGGGGGGAAAGATTCACGTTGTCAGGGGTTTCACTTTGCTTGGATATGCAATGAAAACCCATGGAAGCAGCAATCAAGAAATCAGATGTATCGTATTGAGCAAATCTGCTGCAAAATACTTCTTTAAAGTGTTAACAAGAGCAAAGATGTCACTTTGAGGACTAAGGTGCACCTAAAAATGTGCCTAAGGTATTTGACTGCTAACCAGAAGGCTGGCAGTTCAAACCCACCAGCCACTCCTCGGAGGGAAGATTGGGCAATCTATTTGTGTAGTGATACTGCCTCAAAAACACAAGAAGGGGTCCCTATGAGTCAGATCTGACTCAATGGGAGTGAGTATGGTTTTCTGTTTTTTTAATGGAAGTCATGGTATTTTCAATTGCCTCATACATGTGTGAGAATTGGACAATGAGTAAGGAAGACCAACAAAGAGTTGATGTCTTTGAATTATGGTGTTGGTGAAGAATACTGAAAATACCATGTAGTGCCAGAGAAACAAATCTGTCCTGGAAGAAGTGTAGCTGGAATGCTCCTTGGAAGCAAGTATGACCAAACTTTGTGTCACTTACTTTGGCCATATTTTCAGAAGGGACTATTCCTTGGAGAAGGATATCATACTTGGTAAAGTGGAGGGTCAGCGAGGTATGGAAAGACCTTCAATGAGATGGATTGACACAGTAGCTGCAATGATGGCTTCAAGTATAGCAAAGATTGTGAGGATGGCACATGAATGGGCAGTGTTTTGTTCTGTTGTATATGAGGTCACTATGAGCAGAAGCCAACTTGATGGCACTTAACAGCAACAATTATCTGCATAGCTATACTGAAAGTATTTTATTCTTAATAGTTCATTTCTATGTAATGAATCAGATAATTAAAAAAAAGTCCACATACAATTTCCAGTCTGTTACCTATACTGGTAAAAACCATGTACATTTAATTGTGTCAATAATTGAGGTATACATATATATTTTTTTAAATAAAGCCAAGTTAACTTTTGTTAATGGTATTTTAATTCTCACTGTTTTCTTTTTTTCACATTTTATAATGAGTGCCATTTGCTCTTGATAATGATCTATTTTAGTTTGTAAGTTAATTATGAGCATCCATAATAATTTTGTTGTTGTTGTTGTTATGTGCCGTCGAGTCAGACCCGACTCATAGCTACCCCTCCTTGGGTTTCCGAGGCAGTATCACTACGGAAGTAGATTTATTCTCCTTTTAAAAAATGCATCACTATGATTTTTGAGGCAAATTTTACATTTACAAAATTAATATAATCCTTCAAAATAATAAATTCAATTGATTGACTTTCTTTGAAGAACTTTTCTTTGGGTGAGTGGATTCCTGCAAAAACTAGCATCTGCTCTTCTGATCTGTTTGAAGTGCCACTTAAATAATAATGAGATAATTGTACATTCAGAAAAATTCTTGAGTGTCAGTTATTAAATTACAATATGCTAAATCTAAGCCAACATTTCTATATTTGTCTTTGTGATATGGGATCAGACCTCTGAAAACCACATTTTTGCTTTGCCAACTGTTAGGCTTTACCAATGAAG
>NW_006921855.1:3584559-3585289 GCF_000298275.1 Orycteropus afer afer
CATTTTGCAGGACCACTCAGCAGAGGTCCACAGAAACCTTTTCCAAACTCTAGAGGCACCAGCATTATTCCAGTAGCAAGGTCCTCTTCTTCAGAAGTCTTATTTTCACCTTTGTAGCTTCCTCCTACAAATCTATTAAATGTTAATAATCTTAATCTTGTCAGCTCTCTGTTACCTGCTTAGTGATATAAAATTTACTTGGTAGAAGTTGCTACTTTCACGGTACCTAGAAGTTCCCTTTTACTCTTTTTAGTTACCTAGTTGACAGCTTTATACCTAGGTAACAAATCTGTGTAATAAATTCCTTCACCTGTATACACCTGTTGTTGTTGAGTTGATTCTGACTCATAGAGATCTTATGGGACAGAATAGAACAACCCCATCAGGTTTCTGAATCTGTAATCTTTTTTTTTTTTTCAGGCTACTGGGGAACATGCCAGGTGAGACCTGTCTGCTCTCATCTGGGACCGGAGTAGAAGAGGATGAGGGAAGATTCATACATCCCCAATCGATTTTCTCTAACTCTCACCAATATCACAGAGGAAAAGTTAGATTTGGACAACTTGCTCTTGTAAATGTAAAAGTTGTACATCTTTAAAGCCTGCTTACTTTTCTTTTCTTTTCTTTTTTCATTTTGATTTGGGTGAAGATTTACAGAGCAAATTCACTTTCCATACAGCACTTCACATATACTTTGTCTCATGACATTGACCACAGTTTACCACAATGC
>NW_006921855.1:3590034-3594515 GCF_000298275.1 Orycteropus afer afer
AAAAAAATAAAATAAAATTTCAACCAGGGACAGGGAAAAGAAAAAATGCTGAAAACTAGGACCTGGGAGGGGAAGATTAAGAATAATAATAAAAAGGACAAAGTATTAATAATAATAGTTATTTTAAAACAGACAAATACAAGCAAACTAATCACCAAGAAAAAAAAGCGAAAAAGTGAAAATTAAAACAAAAAAAGAGAAGAATTGGTGGAGGATAGGGCAGGGCACCCAGGCTCTGTCTGAACACACAGACTATGATGGAATTCCTATGAAAGGTAGGTGGGGGTGGGGGATGGCTGCACTTCCGTTCAACAAGCTGGTGTGGGGGATAAGAGTAACAAGAGGAATGTCATACCTCTTCAGTCTTGCATGTCCAGACTGTCCTTGGGGCTGCTGGAAAGCAGAATATGTTCTTAAGCCCCAGGAATCTGCGAGAGTGCTGTCTCTTTATATATCCAAAATAGTCAAGCCACTTTTAAACCTTTAAAATGGCGGTGCCGTCGGGACCGGCAAAAGTCCACAGCTCAGCCCACCTTTCTCTTCACCTTCTCCATTTATTCCCCACCCACCATGCACAGTCCTCTGTGCAGTCTCTGGCTAGCAGGACTGATTTTTTTGGTTAATTCTTAGGTCCTACCACCACTCAGGAATCTCCACACTGTCTGTGCTGGAAGGATCGCTCAGCATGGCTGGCAGACTGCAGCTCCATATGTCTCCTTTTTTGGTATTTTCACACAAATTCTTCTGCTAGTTGGGGTTTAGTCCACTTCTATATCCTTCCCTTCAAGACTTAGGGGTCCAGGATTATCTTCTGTGTCTGTGTTAATTGGTTTCCCTTTTCTTTGTTGAAGAGGGTCTGTGCAGTCTTTCTGCCTAGTCTGCCATCTTGCCGCAAGATCTCCAAATCTGTAATCTTTAAGGGGCAGATTGCCATGTCTTTACTTCTGTGAAGCTGTTGGTCAACTTGAAATACTGACCACTAGGTTAGCAGCTGAGCACTTAACTGCTGCACCACCAGAGTCCCTTCCACCTCCAAAAATTAGATTTTTGTCCACTGGCAAGACTGTGACAGTAGCAAGAAATAGGAACATAATTCCTTTATTGAAAGTGTAATGCCAATTACACATAAAGGACCAGATAGCTGATGTTTACTGATGTATAGGAAAGCTTTGATTTAGATTCATATTTTATACTGTGAAATTGTACAGTATGTTGTTGTTGTTGTTGTTATGTGCCATTGAGTTGGACCCGACTCATAGCAACCTCTCCTTGGGTTTCTGAGGTGATAACACTACAGAAGTAGATTGCCCAACCTTTCTTCTGAGGAGTGGCTGGTGGTTTTGAACCACCAGCTTTCTGGTTAGCAGTCAAGTGTCTTAGGCAGTATGTTACCAGAGCTCCTATTGTACAGTATAACTCTTTTGAATGTTGAGAAGTTGAAAATGGTAAAACTTAAAATTAGGTTGTTTTACAAACCAGAGTACTTTTTCCTCCAAAAGTAATGACTAAAACTTGAATAGTTTTTGCATCAATTAGTGAATGAAAACATTTCTAGAGAGAATTCCAAAGCTGGGAAAACATCTTTAATGCTTATTGGCACATAGAAAGTCTATGGTCTGGGATTCCAGAATCCTGAGTGATTCTTAAAACTGACAGTCATTAATTTACAACACAGTAACATTTCATTTACTTATAAAGTTGGTATCATTGACCTTCTAGTTTTCCAGGGGTAGTGTTGAAATTTCCAAAATCTATGTTTACAAACTCTTATGATCTACTTCAGTGCCCAGTGTACTGTAAGAATTTATTGAAGATCACATGGCAAAAGAGTTAGTTTATTTTGATTAAGACCTGAATTTCAGGTTCCTTAGCATTGTGCCCTAACCATCCCAACAATTTTAACATTAATTTGTATTTTTTGGTATATTGAAGGGCTAGATTAAATTTCTTGGCTTGGATAATGCTTACCCACTTAGTAAGGAATTTTAGGTCACAGACTCTTAGAGGCAGATTAGAATAAACTTTGACTATAAAAGTTGCCGTAAGCCACTATCCATTAAGAAAATAACAGGAAACAAAGCATGCTAAATGAGGTGCTCTTTGGGATACTGTTGCTCAGAAATTATTACCAACTGAGCAATATTGAAATAGAGCCTAAAAATCTACTTAAATCTGCTGAGAGGGGAAGAAATAGAAAACAGCTCTTTAGACAAGAATAGAAAGGGTACAGAATAAAATATTTGATTAAAGAGAAAGAATACATAAAAGATATACATAAACAGCTTAAAAATAAGAAAATACTTAATAGTTCCCATTCAGATCTGGGGCATATTCTCACTTCTGAGAAAGATGATCAAAGCAATATATGGGCTTCTGTGTATTTTTGGTTTGCTTCACTGTTGCTGATTTGGGGGTAGGATAGAGTAGGGATAAAGAATGCAAACTTGTAGTTGTGTTTATCCATTGTGGCTTTTAATTTTTATATTTAAATATATATTGTTGATGTTGTTGCTATGTAGTGTCGAGTAAGACTCGACTCATAGAGACCCATCCTTGGGTTTCCAAGGCAATGTTACTACGAAAGTAGATTGCCCAACCTTCTTTCTGAGGAGTAGCTGGTGGGTTTGAACCGCCAGCCTTCTGGTTAGCGGTCAAGTGCCTTAGGCACTAAATTACCAGAGCTCCTAAAAATATGCATTATGAGAAAATATTATTCTTTTGTTTTCTTTTATATCTGTGTCATGTGGGTCCCTCTTTTTCCCTTTAGAAGGAGAAGGCAGTATTTAGAGCTATTACTTCACAAACCCAGATATGGAGAAATATGGAAATAAAAGGCTGTGAAAGTAATTTTAAAAGTTTATATTATAATGCATTTGCTGCACGGAAGCATAATTATTTTGGAATTTTAATTAAATGTTTCTAAATGCTTCTTAACCTGGGAGCTTTGTGAATTGAAAAGTAGCATCAATGATGCAAATATGTCTGGGACTGAGTGAATTACTGAATACCCTTTAACTGCTGTTTCAAAAGTATAGACATCACACATCCTTTAGTACAGCTCACAAAAAGAGAAGTCCTTAGGTTATTTAATATTTAGATTGTGCCTCCCATCTTTCATGACCATCTCAATACCAAAATGATGAAAGAAGTAGAGCCTACAGTCAAAAGAGAATAATTTAAGCTTTCTTTCCACATTGACTGTTCTACTTGTTAAACTGTCAGTGATTGAAAAGAATTGTTTTCCAGGGGTAAATTTTTAAGAAACCCTACCTAGGTTATGAAAATCATCAGAGTCTTGGTAGACTCCTGTAGGAAGATTACAAGGATTAGGAAATACATGATCAAATACAAGAATATGAATGTTAGGCTTGTCTACCACATGTTTATCTGTAGCAAATAAGTAAAATACATTGTATTTACTAGAAAACTTTTGTGATCTATTAATTCTATTGAATGTGGCATTGTGCCTAAGGCATATGACTACTAACCAGAAGATTAGTGGTTCAAACTAATCTCAGGAAGATGAGGCAATCTACTTCCATAAAGAATTACAGCCTTGGAAACTCAATGGGAGTTTCTATGGGTCAGAATGTAGTCTATAGCAATGGGTTTGGTTTGTTTTTTTGGAGTCCTGGTGGCACAATGGTTAAATGATTGGCTGCTAACTGAAAGTCCTACTGTTCCATTCTACCAGCTGTTCCATGGGAGAAAGAAGTGGCAGTCTGCTTCTATAAAGCTTTATGACTTGAAAGCCCTATAAGGCAGTCATTCTACTCTGTCCCATAGTGGTGCTATGAGTTGGTCTTGACTTGGGAGGCATTTTTTTTTTTTTTTTTTTGCATGAAGTTCTAAATGGCACAAATCATTAAGTTCTTGACTACTAACCTCAAGTTTGGCAGTTTGAACTGATTCAGAGATACCTTGGAAGACAGGCCTAGCAATTTGCTTCCAACAGGCTGCAGTGTTGAAAATCTCATAGAGTAGTACTAATCTGTACTCATAGGGTTGCCATGAGTTGCAGGTGAATCCACAGCAGCTAAAAACAACACATAGTTTACATCTGGCAAATAAATGTTGTTTCTGTTCTATAAATGTGTAACATGAATTACATTTTTTTTTCTATTTCTTATTTGTTTATTAAATAAAATAATGCAAAAGAAGGCTCAAATCACCTGCAATCCAAGAAACTAACCTACTGTTATTTTTTTTATGCCTTCAGGTTGCTTTCATTTATTTTTACATAATTGTAATTATAATGAAAATGCAATTTTATTTTACAAAATGTTCGTAAATAAACATTTTATGTAAATCTTCATTAAGAATAATATAATTACATTATTATATTATAACATAACAGAATCTATTAATAATTATATAACATACTACTATATGAGCTCTGGTAGCATAGTGGCTAAGACACTTGCCTGCTAACCAGACTGCTGGCGGTTCAAACCCACCAGCCACTCCTCGGAAGGAAGGTT
>NW_006921855.1:3595080-3603186 GCF_000298275.1 Orycteropus afer afer
CTACGGAAGTAGATTGCCCCATCTTCCTTCCGGAGAGTGGCTGGTGGGTTTGAACCGCCAGCCTTCTGGTTAGCAGTCAAGTGCCTTAGCCACTATCTGTATTTCACTATAACTCCTCACAGAACTCACAGACACCCAAGGGTTCATCTCACGTAGTAGTGGTGGAGGCTGGCAGGCTGGAGAGTCCTGGGTCCGTGAGCAGGTCTGGCGGATCCTCCCAACTCTTGGGGTTTGATGAACCTCGATCAGCAGATCGGATGATGGCTGCTGTCCCAAATCCAGGGGTGAGGTGAGGATGATCCAAGACACAAAGCCAGAGCAAAAGGAGAGCGAATCTTCCCAGGAGATTCGTAGTTATACCCTCAGGGAAGCTAAAGGTGGTGACTTGAATTATACCCTCCAGCAAGGCAGGACTCAAGATACATTCCACCTGTGTAGCCCCAAGAGAATTAACCTAAATCCCATCACCAAGTTGATACCTGACCTTAACTACCACACCACCCCAAACAGGCATGGATAATGGGATTTACAAAACATCACAGAATGGAGGACAATGGCTAGAAGGGACACATAAAGCAATTCATTTCAGCCCTCTAGTAGATTCCAATTTATAGAGACCCCCATTGGGTATCCAAGGTTATAAATCTTTATGGGAGTAGATTCCCTTATCTTCCTCCTGTAAGTATCTGGTGGGTGGGAACTGCTGACATTCTGGTTAGCATTCAAATGTCTTACCCACTATGCCAGAAGAAATCCTAATATTATAGCTATATACTTCATTATTTTATATATTATATTATCTTTGTTGGCTGCTGTTAAGTTGACTCCAACTCATGGTGACATTATGTACAAAAGAAGCTGCTAGTAGATTCAAAGCTACAGTCCTGAATCATGTTCATAATCGGTAATATATTTGAGTCCATTGTTGCACCCAATCTATCTCAATCTACCTCATTGAAGGTTTCCCTCATTTTTTTCTGCTACTCTACCAAACATGATGTCTTTTTCTAGCAACTGGTCTTACTGATGATGAATTCAAAGTATGAGAGCCAAGATCCCACCATCCTTGCTTCTAAGGTATATTCCTTATAAGATATATTATATGAGACATTATATTTCATATACTATAAATGGTACATAAAAACCAAAACCATACCAAACTCACTGCCATAGAGTTCGATCCAACATATCGAGTGACCCTTCTTTGGGTTTCCAAGGCAGTGTCTTTATGGAAGTAGATCATCCAATCTTCCTTCCAAGGAGTGGCTGGTAGATTTGAACCACCAGCTTTCTGGTTAGCAGTCAAGTGCCTTAGGAATTACACCACCAGAACTCCCAACACGTGTGTAAACAGTACATACTATAGAATAATTATGAACTGTAATTTAGTTAACTACACCCACTCATCACTTATCTCAATGGTTAGGTTCTAAAGTCTAAGTCTTTATGAAAAATTGGCATTATGCAAAAATGGAGGATGACCACATCAGATGACAAAATGGAGAATGACAACATGGTTACATAACTGCCAAACCATTGAGAATCATGGCTCAGCCAAGTTGACACATAACTTGAACCATCACAGCCAGTGTTATGTTTGCCTGCCACCTCAGTTTTTGTTAATGCCAGACATACATTGCTAATGACCAGAGTTAGATAATAGATTTTTTTTTACTATTGTGATAAATGCAAAATGTTGGATGATAAAATGGTTGATAAGTGAGAAGTAGTTGTATTCCATGTGGCTAGAAAATAAAGCTTCCTTTTTTTTTTCTATCATAAACAATGTGTATATGAATACTTTTGTTCATAAATCTTTTGGGCTACCAGCTTTTAATTGCAACCGAAGATAACAAAGATAAAAGGCCTACATGGGCATGAAGCCTGTAGTTTGGAACGCATCAATGCATTGATTGAATTAACCAATAAACGTTGTTGTTGATATGTCCCATGGAGTCGGACCGACTCCTAGCGACCCCTCCTTAGGTTTCTCAGGCAGTATCACTATGAAAGTAGATTGCCCAAGCTTCCTTCCAAGGAGTGGCCATTAGCAAGTTGCTAATATATTTTTCAGGAGCTCTGGTAGCATAGTGGCTAAGTCACTTGCCTGCTAACCAGACTGCTGGCGGTTCAAACCCACCAGCCACTCCTCGGAAGGAAGGTTGGGCAATCCTACTTCCGTAGTGATACTGCCTTGAAAACCCAAGGAGGGGTCACTATGAGTCGGGGCCGACTCCACGGCACATAACAACAATGTATTTTTTTAGTGAGCTGATGCTTTCTCTAAGAAATCCTTCAGAGATTTATGTGAAAGGAGCAAGGGGACCTTCAGGGTGATTCTTCTTTCTAATTCGTTTCTGACACAGGATAGTCTATTTTTTTGCCTGATGGAGAAGCCTGGGTAAATGTGATAATTGACCATTATGGAAAATAAAAAAAAAATACGGCAGTGGTGGGCTCTAAAGTATGTGGATTTGGGGGCAGGCTGTTAGTGGGCTCAGGGCATGAGTGCAATGTGAATGGGAAAGAAAAATGTAAGCAAACAAAACCAAGAAATTCCAGTGATGGTAGAGAAAGCCTAATGTAAGAAAAATAAATTCAAAGAATTCTTTCTTTAGAGAGACTTTTATGTTTCCTGATCAGAATGATGCTAAAGGAAGAAAATTAAGAAGACATTATTGGTTCAATTGCAGTATCTCCAATTATCATTAGAGATTTGAGGGTGTGGAAAGTTAAGTATGATCTAAGTACGGTGTAAGTAAGAAAAATTAATTCTGATTCAACAGGGACTATTTAAAATGAATCTCTGACTATTACATAGTAATCTTGGAGCCACAAAATCTGTTTTTGCTAGTTTATTATTAGCTCAACTTGAATCAAACTGCCAAAATGTTACTTTAATAGATTTTATTGAAGTTCCAACTCTGAGTTAAATATAAACATATAAGCCCATTTAACCTCAATCTGGTCTTATTTATAGTATTCATATGGTTCACATAAATAAAAGAGCATCTTCTAGTTACTGAATATGTTTTTAAGATAATTTGAACTGGAACATATTTTAACCAAGAAAGATTTCTATGGATTTTTTCTTTTTAAAAAACATACTTAAACGTGCCCCCCAAAATAGGACATTATTAAAATATTCTTCTTGATCCTTTCTGGTCTCTTTCTAAAATAAAAATCAAAACTTAGTTTGACTTTTGTATCATATATTCACCATGTATTCCAAAGCCAAATTATATTATCATCACAAATGAAACATTTAATAAAACAGCTTCCATGGATAACTGATTTTGAATGGGACATTCCAGAGTTTAGTGTTATCTTTAGCATCAGCATGAAATAACAGTTGAGCTCTACCAGAGTAAGTTGTACTCTAATTGGCACTTTTTATATTTATTTTGCAATTTTATGTTTTTTAATTTTTGTCTGATTGAGGTAGTATTATTTAATATGATATTAAAAAATACCACTTTATTACTTAAGTGGAGTTTTGGCTAGAATATTTTCCTTCTGAAAAAGTTTTTTAAAAATACAGGAATCTGTAAAAAGGCGTTTTAAGCTATTTGAATGTATTCTTAAAAATTTTAATTTGATTCCAATAGAGAATTCTTCTATTGATATAACATGTACTTTTAGTTAGCTTTAGTATTTTTATATCTTCTGCAATTACAGGGAGCATATTAACATTATGCCATTTTGGAAAGATGGTCTGTTATTTGACTTTGCAACTTTCACCAGGCTGCCTGATCAGTAGCTTTGGGATCAAAATATTCTCTGATAATGAAGGCTGGAAACCGACCTTCCCTCTCTCCGGTTTTCTTTTCTTCCTTATCATGGAGACTCCTTTTTGTCTCAGCCTTAGTGAGTACCTCTTTATCTTGTCCGTACATGAGGTATATATGACACCTGGTTAACCCTACAATTATATCTGTTCCCAGTCAGGAGAGAATATGGTCTCTTAACTACAACACAAGAGGTATGTCTGCAGACCACCAGCCCAGAAGTCAGCTGCAGTGAGTGATTCAGTGGCCATGGCAGACCAGTGCCTACTAGTGAAGCTGAGCTTGCTCTTCTTCTCTATGTGAGTAAAACTTTGTTCCAACCAGTGTCTGTGAATAAGTCATGCCTTTTTTGGTAAACACAGACCTTGACTTGACATGACATATGAAACCTCCTTGCCCATGTTCTGGTACTCAGAGTGCTCACAAGGGTGGACTGGTACAGTGATTCAGATAACTACTCTGTGCTACTCTACTGATGGGAAGTTCAAAAGCTGGTGGGGCCACATTATTGAGGCAGAAGTGTGTTTTTATTCTTTTTAAAAAATAATATCTCCAATGATATGATAAAATTATGAGTAAGGCTTCTTTTTAAGAGGAGGGAGGAATGATACTGATTTTCTTATGAATTTCTTATACCTTCCCAGATTGTAAGTGGATCACTTCTCATTGGAATTTCCCCATAGTATTATTCTTACTGTTATTAGCTGCTGTTGTGTTAGCCTCTGTACTCATGATGACCCCATGCACAGAGGAAGAACATGCTGTTTGTCTCTATGCTGTCCCCATGGTCAGTTGCTGATTGGGCCATTAAAATCATAGGATTTTAATTGGCTGATTTTTCCTTCCTTTTTGGTCTTAGTCTACAAACTCCAATTAAAACCTGTTCTGCATCATAACAACACACAATTTCTATTGACAGATAGGTGGTGCATGATGTTGCACATGGTCTTCCTCATGGAAGGCAAAAATTCTACCACCGAGCCACCAGTGTCTCTCTAGAGATGTTCATATAGTATACAGATGTAGGAGTTATAAGATAATGGTAGCTAATACTTATATAAAATATAAGCAGCATTTTAAATATATCATCTGAAGCAGGTGTGGAGTATTATTACTTCACACCTGAAAACAGGCTATGCTCAGAGAAGTTTAAGTAACTTGTTTGAGATCACCTAGCAGTGAGTGGCAGAACTGAAATACAGAGTGAAAGCTAATGTCACCAGGCCTGTTTAGCTGCACCGTAACTGAGGTACAACATAAAAAAATCTTCGATGAACTCCTAGGTTGTAACCTATTTCCAAACACCCAGGAAGCCATTAGAAAAAGGGTACCAATAACCAGTATGTATTGCTCTATTTATTTCATATCTTCCCAATTAGTGCCTGAGTACATGTTAGCACATGGAAGGCAGCCTTTTATTACTTTTATTTTATTACAATAAAAAGTGGACAATATAAATAGATGAGCACTCCCTCTGACTCAAAAGCTGTCTGAACAGAGATGACAACTTCCATAAGCACTCCACTTTCTGTTGTGGGTGGGAGACTTAACATGAGACAGTTATAAGATGCACTGATCTCCTCTGGCTCCTGGAAACTATCCCAATGGAAAAAGATTCTTCCAATGCCTGTCCTCCAACTGGCATTATGGCTGAAGGACTCAGTGGGAGTCTGTCTACTGTCAGACTCCTTGGAGCCTACCCTCTGCTGTTCTTCCTGTGGTCAGGTAGATCCAAGTAGATGGGTTGTAAATTTATTGCTATGTGTGTTACCCATTAACATTATGGCTGAGGAGATCAAGAAAAATCCCTCTCCCAGCTATTTTATACCCCTAATGCCTGTGGCCCATTACACTGAGGATTATCCCACCTAACCACCCTACAAAGAGATGATCAAACCCCTTGACATCTCATTCTGGATTGCATCTCTTTAGTCTATCTGACGTATAGAGAACTGATTAAGTTTGGGGTAGGGAGTGTGCAATGATATGTCTCTGAACCCCAAAAATGCTAGCAGTGGGAGGAACAGGGAAGAACATAGCTTCTAGGCTTATCTGCAGGACTGCCTCCTCACAATCAGGTAGTCTGGCTCTGAATCTATGTATTTAATCACCATGGTATAATAAATCTAAAAAGCTGTGTTGATCATTAGTATTCGGTAGTTTGCCCCTTTTTCAGAAACAGATTTAAAAATATCCTGGATTTTTCCATGGGTATCTTTCAAGAAAGACTGGAGGAAGACTCATGAACAATTTGTGATAAGCAGATGACACAACATTGCTTGCTGAAAGCAAAGACTTGAAGTATTTACTGATGAAGATCAAAAGCTATAGCCTGCACTATGGATTGTGGTTATTATCAGATGTCACTGAGTCATTTCCAACTCATAGAATCCCTATGTACAACAGAAGAAAACACTGCCTGGTCCTCCGCCATCCTCACAATTGTTGCTATGTTTGAGCCCATTGTTACAGCCACTGTGTCAATCCATTTCATTGACGATTGCCCTCTATTTTGCATACTGCTGGTAATTCTATCCTGGAATTACAATTTGACAAAAAGAAAATGAAAATCCTCACAACTAGACTAACAATGTGATGTTGTTGTTTCTAGATGCCATCAAGTTGACTCCAACTCATAGTGACCCAATGTACAAAAGCAGGAAACATGCCTGGTTGTGTGCCATCCTTACAGTCCTTGTTATACCTGGAACTATCATTGCAGTCACTGTGTCTATCCATCTTTTTGAAGGTCTCCCCCTTTATTGCTGAATCTCTACTTTGTCAAGCATGATATCCTTCCCAGGGAATGACTCCTTCTGACAACATGACCAAAGTAGGTAAGACAAAGTCTGGCTATTCTCCTTTCTAAGGAGAATTCAAGCTGCACTTTGTCTAGAACATACTTGTTTGTTCTTCTGTCAGTCTCTGGTATTTTCAATATTATTCTCCAACACCATAATTCAAAGTATCAACACTTCTTCAGTCTTCCTTATTCATTGTGCAGTTTTCACACTGCCGTCGAGTCGATCCTGACTCATAGTGACCCAGCTTTGCGTTTCTAAAGTGGTAACTCTATGGAACTAGATTGCCCAGTCTTCCTCCCAAGGAGTGGCTGGTGGGTTTGAATGGCCACCCTTCTGGTTAGTGGTCAAACACCTTAGGCATTATGCCACCAGAGCTCCCACAAGCATATATGAGGCTAATAAAAACACCATGGCTTGGGTTAGGCACAATTTAGTCTTCAAAGTGACAACTTAGCTTCTTAACACTTTAAAGATGTCTTTTCCAGCACATTTACCCAGTGCAATATGATGTCTGATTTCTTGACTGCTGTTTTCAAGGGTGTTTATTGTGGATCCAAGCAAAATGAAATCTTTGACTAGTTCAATCTTTTTTTCCATTTATTGTGATGCTGCTTATTGGTCCAGTTGTGAAGATTTTTGTTTTCTTTATGTTGAGATGTAATCCAAACTGAAGATTTTAATCTTTGATCTTCATCAGTAAGTGCTTTAAGTCATCTTCACTTTCAGCAAGGAAGGTAATGGCATCTGCATATTGCAGGTTGTGAGCCAACAGCCTGCCATATTACCTGCCGATCTTGCATTTGTTAGCCTGCAAAGTCAGCAGTCTGCTGTATTGACTACTGATCTTGGTTTCCTCAAGGGGGGGCTCTGGTAGCATAGTGCCTAAGGAAGTTGACTCCTAACCAAAAGTCTGGTGGCTCAGACCCACCAGCCACTCTTCGGATGGAAGGTTAGGCAATCTACTTCCATAGTGATACCACCATGGAAACCCAAGGAGGGTCACTAGGAGTGGGGTCCAACTTGATGGCACATAACAACAACACCAACTTGGGTTCCTCAGTCACTACAACTACATGAATTAGGAAATGCCTCCTGCTTGACATCTCACCCATATACTTGGGACTTGCCAGGCTCTACAGATGCATGAGCCACTTCCTTGACATCTCTCTCTTTCTCTCTCTCTCTCCATATATATATATACACACACACACATATACATATACATATACATATATATATACATATATATACATATATATATATGTATATATACATAAACCAAAAAATCTTACTGCTGTTGAGTCATTTCTGACTTATAGTTTCCCCTCCTTGGTTTTCCAAGGTGGTATCTCTATGGGAGTAGATTGCCCAATCTTCCTTCTGAGGAGTGTATGTATATGCATGTGTATATGTATGTGTGTGTGTGTGTGTGTGTGTGTATATATATATATATATATATATATATTCCACTGGTTTTGCTTCTCTAGAAAACCCAGCCTAAGACAAAACCCCAG
>NW_006921855.1:3608560-3610409 GCF_000298275.1 Orycteropus afer afer
ACCAGGTTTGCTGGTCCTATAGATTCTGGTGGAACCACTGAGACTGTGGACCTAGCTGCCCTTCAGGTCTGGAATTGAACCCATACCTATGGTTTCCAGCCAAACAGAAGACAGGCATATGAGTTGAATATTTATCTGAGGTAGATACACTCCTTGGAGAGAACAATCATTGAGAAAGAATGGCTGCCTATGTACAGGGAGACAGCTCAGGAGGCAGGAGTCCATGGAGGGATGGACACTGCAAAGAGTTAACTATGGGGAGGAAGTAGGAGGGGAGCTGTTGCATTGTGGTAAACTGTGGTCAATGTCACGATACAAAGTATATGTAAACTGCTGTATGGAAAGTGAATTTGCTCTGTAAATCTTCACCCAAATCACAAAAAAATAAAAGTAGAACAGACTTTAATGATATGGATAAAGTAGAGCTTTTGGGACCTCCATTTGCTGATGTGGCATGACTCAAAATGAGAAGGAACAGCTACAAACATCCATTAATTATTATTATCCATTAATAATCAGAACATGGAATGTATGGAATATGAATCTAGGAAAACTGGAAGTTGTCACAAATGAAGTGGAACACATAAAAATTGATATCCTAGGCATTAGTGAGCTGAAATGGACTGGTTTGGGACATTTTGAATCAGACAATCATGTGATTTACTATGCCAGGAATGACAAAATGAAAAGGAATGATGCGGTATTTATCATCACAGAGAATGTTTCAAGATCTGTCCTGAAGCACAATACTGTCAGTGATGAGGTAATATCCATGTACCTCCAAGGAAGGCCTGTTAATACCACTATCATTTAAATTTATACACTAAGCACCAAGCCAAAGAGGAGGAAATTGAAGATTTTTACCAAGATCTGCAGTCTGAAATTGACCAAACATGCAATCAAGATGTGTTGATTACCACTGGTGATTGAAATGCAAATTTAGAAAAAAAAAAGAATCACTGATAGTTGGAAAATTTGGCCTTGGTGATAGAAATAACACTGGCATGATAGTATTTTTGCAAGATCAATGACTTATTCATTGCAAATACCCTTTTTTAACAACACAAATGGCAGCTATATAGATGGACTTCACCAGATGGAGTACACAGGAATCAGATTAACTACATCTATGGCAAGAGGTGATGGAGAAGCTCAGTATCTTCAGCCAAAGGAAGGCCAGGAGCTGATTGTGGAACGTACCATCAACTGTTCATATGTAAGTTCAAGTTCAAGTTGAAGATAATTAAAACAAGTCCACGAGAGCCAAAATATGACCTTGAATATATCCCTCCTGAATTTAGAGACCATCAAAAGAAGAGATTTCATGCATTGCCCACCAATGACAAAAACCAGAGGAATTGTGGGATGACATCAAGAACATCATCCATGAAGAAAGCAAAAGATCATTAAACAGATAGGAAAGGAAGAAAAGACCAAAATGGATGTCAGAAGAGACTGTGAAACTTACCCTTGGAGGAAGAGTACCTAAAGAAAATGGAAGAAATGATAAGATAAAAGAGCTAAACAGAAGATTTTAAAGAGCAGCTTGAGAAGACAAAGTCAATTATTATAATGAAATGTGAAAAAACAGAGTTGGAAAGCCAAAAAAGAACATGCTTAGCATTTCTCAAGCCAAAAGTACTGAACAAAAATTTAAGCCTTGAGTTGCAATATTGAAAGATTCTATGGTCAAAATATTGAATGAGGCATCAAAAGAAGATGGGAGGAATACACAGAATTGCTGTACCAAAAAGAATTTGTCAATGTTCATACATTTCTAGAGATGGGATGTGATTAAGAACCAAGATTATTGAAGGAAGAAGTTGAAGCTGAAGGAAGTGGCAAAAAA
>NW_006921855.1:3610974-3612712 GCF_000298275.1 Orycteropus afer afer
CCAGCCTTCTGGTTAGCAGTCAAGTGCTTTTAGCCACTATGCTACCAGAGCTCCTGAGAAAAGGACATGGAACGAGGATATCATTGCTGATGTCAGATGGAGCTTGGAGAAAGCAAAGAATACCAGAAAGATGTTTACTTGTGTTTTATTGAAAATGCAAAAGTATTTGATTGTGTGGATCATAAAAAATTACAGATAACATTGAGAAGAATGGGAATTCCAGTACACTAATTGTACTAATGAGGAAACTATACATAAATCAGGAGGCTGTCATTCAAACATAACAAGGAGACACTGCACGGTTTAAAATCAAGAAGGGAGTCTGTCAGGGTTGTATCCATTCCCCATACTTATTCAATCTGTATTGAGCAATTCAATTTGTATCTGAGCAAATAATCTGAGATGCTGGACTATATGAAGAAGAATGTGGCATCAGGATCAGAGGAAGACTCATTAATAACCTGCGATATGCTGATGACACAACTTTTTTTGCTGAAAGTGAGGATGACTTGAATCACTTGCTGAAGATGATTGAAGACTACAGTCTGCAGTATGGATTATACCTCAATATAAAGAAAATGAAAATCCTCACAACTGGACCAATAAACAGCATAACAAAAAATGGAGAAAAGATTAAAGGTGTCAAAGACTTCATATAGCTTGGTTTTACAATCATCACCAATGGAAAGAGCAGTCAAGACTTCAGACGATTGGCAAATATGCTGCAAACGATCTCTTTCAAGTGCTGAGGAGCAAAGATTTCTCCTTGAAGACTAAGGTCATGGTATTTTCAGTCCCTTCATATGCATGTGAGAGCTGGACAATGAATAAGGAAGACCAAAGAAGAGCCAATGCTTTTGAGTTGTAGTGTTGGCAAAGAATACTCAAAGTACCATGGATTGACAAAAGAACTAATAAAATCTTTTCTAGAAGAAGTGCAGACAGAATGCTCCTCAAAGGTGATAATAGCCAAACTTCGTCTTACCTATTTTGGTCATGTTGTAAGAAGGGACCATTCTCTGGAGAAGGATATCATGTGTGGTAGTTATGTTTGTGTGTCAACTTGGCTGGGCCTGGTTGAGTGGCTAGGCAGCTGGTGGTAGTTATTCCCCATAATGAGACTGGTAATCAGCTCTATGGTGGGATCTACCACAAACAGCTGAGTAGCTGCCTTTGGGTATGTGGTCTGCTTCCTATATATAAGGAGAAGCCTTGGGGATGGTCTCTAGCTTATGGCGCCTTGAACGCTGCATGTAGCTGTGTTGTTGTTCAGCAGCCTGCTATGCTCTGGTGACCTTGGGACTTAAAATGGAGTTAAATTAATGGTCTGCTATATGGTTTGGTAACATCAGAACTGTGACTTTTTACTTGTCAACCTTGAGCTTCTCAGCCTCAGCAGCCAGCAGCTGTCTGAGTGAAGAAAAGCCTCTAGCTTCAGTGGGCCAGGAGCTGAAGGCAGAGCTGAAACCCCAGGCTGAGGGGCTTTCACCCAGCCCCTAGAGTCTGACACTTTGCACTTGGACTTCTAGCCTTCTGAACTGTAAGAAATAAATTCCTGTTTGTTAAGACCATCCCATTTGTGGTATATTCTTGTCAGACTGGCACTAGGTAACCAGAACATCATGCTTGGTAAAGCAGAGGGTCAACAAAAAAGGGAAAGGCCCTCCACAAGTGGCTGCAATGATGGGCTCAGGTATAGCAAGTATCATGGGGCTGCCACAGGACTGGGCAGTGTTTC
>NW_006921855.1:3614148-3614954 GCF_000298275.1 Orycteropus afer afer
ACATTCTTCTTCATATAGTCCAGCCTCTCACATTATTTGCTCAGCATACAGATTGAATAAGTATGGGGAAAGGATACAACCCTGATGCACCCCCTTCTTGATTTTAAACCATGCAGTGTTCCCTTTTTCTGTTCGAACAACAGTCTCCTGGTCTATGTACAGGTTCCTCATGAGTACCATTAAGTGTTCTGGAATTCCATTCTTCTCAATGTTATCCACAATTTGTTATGATCCACATAATCAAATGTTTTGCATAGTCAATAAAACATAAGTAAACATCTTTCTGGTATTTTTTGCTTTGAGCCAATATCCATCCAAGATCAGCAATGATATCCCTTGTTCCACATCCTCTTCTAAATCCAGCTTGCATTTCTGGACATTCTCTGTCAGTATACTGCTGCAACCATTTTTTAATTATCTTCAGTAAGACTTTACTTGTATGCGATCTTAATGATATTGTTTGATAATTTCCACATTCTGTGGGATCTCCTTTCTTTAGAATGGGTAGAAATATGGATCTCTTCTGGTCAGTCAGCCAGGTAGCTGTCTTCCAAATCTTTTGGCATAACTGAGTCAATGCCCCAGTGGGACATCCATTTGTTGAAACATCTCAGTGGGCATTCCATCCATTCCTGGAGCCTTGTTCTTCACCAATTCTTTTAGTGCAGCTTCAAATTTTTCTTCAATACCATTGGTTCTTGAACATATGCTACCTCCTGAAATGGATGAAGATCAACTAGTTCTTTTTGATACAGTGACTCTGTGTATTTCTTCCATCTTCTTTTGATGCTTCCTGCATTATTCAA
>NW_006921855.1:3616144-3621311 GCF_000298275.1 Orycteropus afer afer
CTGGCATAGTAGATTATATGGTTGTCTGATTCAAAATGCCCAAAACCCATCCATTTCAGCTCACTAATGCCTAGGATATTAATCTTTATGCATTCCCTTTCATTTTTGACAACTTCCAATTTTCCTAGACTCATACTTCATACATTCAATGTTCCTATTATTAATAGATGTTTGCAGCTGTTTCTCCTCAATTTGAATAGTGCCGTGTCAGCACATGGAGGTCCTGAAAGACTTACTTTATCCATATCATTAAGGTTGGTTCTACTCAGATGAGGCAGCTCTTTCCCAATCCTATTTTGAATAATTTTTAAACCAAGGGGTTTCTCTTTCTGCACTGTGTCAGACAATGTTTCCAAGCTATTCATAAAGTTTCCCAGTAATGCCCAGTGTTTCTCTGCTTTTCATAAGTTTTTCCCTGAGCAATTGTTTGAGAAGTGGATGGTCTCTTCCTTCCTAGTTAGTCTCAGTCTGTAAACTGTGTTGAAACCTGTGCACCATGTGCAACCCTGCTGACATTAAACACTGTTGACACAGCCTCAAGCCTACAGCAGCATGCAAGTCCCACAGGATGACAAACTGACAGACAACTTTTTATCCCTTAGCTGTTGGAAACTTCTCTGCCCTTCCCTTACCTAATTCCTACCTGGATCCTGCCCTTTGTGGTTCCCGGCTGCTCTGCTCCCTCCCTTTCCTGGCTCTAGGGAGCTGTGTTCTAGCCTTGCCTCCTACCCCTTATGTGGATCCTGCCACTCTTCCCTTAGTGGAGGCCAATTTCTCAGCCTTACCTTTTAAGATTTATGCTTGTGAAAGCATTTAGCATAAAACCTAACTCACAATCTTGCACCATTCCTGACTTTTATATCTAAGAGAAGTCAAGAGCTATGGTTTGTTCTAAAGTCAAAGACTAAGTGATTTATCCTTGAGCTATGTTTGTCTAAAAAGCACATTGTTTTTATTTAAATTTCATATATAGTTTGTGGTGTATTTGGTAAAGTTTTTACATCCATATCTGTTACCAGAGAGTTGACTCCATCTCATAGAAACTCTATAGAACAGAGTAGAACTGCCCCATAGATTTCCAAGGCTGTAATCTTGAGGGAAGCAGATTGGTCTTTTCTCCTGTGATGCTGCTGGTGCATTTGAACTAGCAACCTTTCAGTAAGCAGCCAAATACTGAACCACTGAATCACCAGGGCTCCTTTTCTTTCACATTAAATATTGTTTTTTAAATACTTGGTTGATTTATGTGAACTGATGGCTACAACAAAGTTATAGTGGAGATTGGGTTACTAATTCAATATCTACCTGTCCCTTCCTCTATTGTGTAGCAGCCCTGGTAGTACAGTGTTTAAAGTATTTGACTGCTACCCCAAAGGTTTCATTTGTGGAAGAAACAAGTGATAGTCTGCTTCTGTAAAAGTTTCCAGCCTTGGAAACCCTATGGGGCAGTTCTACTCTGTCTTATAAGGTCACTATGAGTTGTAATTGCCTTGACAACAGTGGGTTTTATATCATTTTTTATATAATTTTTTATTTGGGTGTGATGGTCCTTTCTCTAACCCCAAGGATGCACTATGATTAGTCTAAAGCAGTGAGCACAATCTCATCTTCTTTTGCCACAGTGATTCTGAGATGGCCAAGGAATCTAGACAGAAGCTAATCCATGCACAGAGTCAATGCCATTGGTTCACAAAAGGCATCTTATGAAGAAAGAACCAATTAGAATTGAACTTGGAACTTTTTTTTTTTTTTTTTTTGATGGTTGTGACAAGCAATATCCTCTCGTTCCCTGAATATAAATGAGATATAAAATATCCAGGAATACTTTTCTCTTCCCATATAGAAATATGCACTGAAGATGAAGCCAAGAGAATTAGAAGAAAATAGAGCATAAACCCTTATCAAATCAAGCCTAAGATCTATCTTCCTAGGCCGTCAGTGACAAACATTAATAAATACCTGGATAAATTAGGACTGGTTTGTTGCTTTTATTACTTAAAACCAAAAACATCATAACTGTTAAAAGAATGTATAACCAATTCTGTTTTGGCATACTTTCATAAGAAGGATATATTGTCTTATTTTAGATGGGGAACTTTGAAACTGCTTTTCAAGAATTAAAGATAACCAAACTATGGTACATACACACAGTGGAATACTACGCAACTCTGAAGAATAACATAGAATCTGCAAAACACTGCATAATGTGGATGAACTTGGAGAACTTTATGTTGAGTAAAATAAGTCAATCACAGAAGGACAAATACTGTATTAGTCCATTATTGTAAAACGTCAAGGAAAGGTTTATATATGGAAGGAAATTTTCTTTGTTGGTTACCAGAGGTGGGAGGGGAAGGTAGGGAACACTGTTATATAGGTAGAGATAAGTATTGATTTGGGTGAAGAGAAGGACAATGTACCAAATGTGAATGATCAACATGGTGGTACTGAGAAAGAGAAAGACATAGAGAGGTATATGGGAGGTACAGACAACAAAGATGAACCCTTTTGCACATACAGTACTGTGTTGTCAGTGAAGGCAAACATGGGTATACAAGTGGATAGATGGGTGGACAAGCTTAAATATTAAGTATGTCTATGGCAGTGGGGACTGGAGCCAAGACTATGTATAGGGTTGGCAGACAATGGTTCTACAAGTGTATTTGTGCCTTCTGTACAAATTCCCAGGTGTATAGTAGAGCTGACAAGGGACAAGATTGTAGTCATTTCTAAGTCACAGCCAGCTACCCAGAGGGAGTGAGTGGTTGAACCTGTGGGCTTAGGACCATAGTCGCAGGAGACATCAAGCTCAATTGGCATAACATACTATACAAAACATTGTTGTACCTCCTACTTTGGCAAATAACGACTGCAATCTTAAAAGCTTGCAGGCAGCCATCTAGATGCAACAATGGGTATCTCCTCTTCTAGAGCAGAGAAGAATGAAGAAAACCAAAGATTCATGGAAACAATTAGTCCTAATGACTGGCACATCATACGATCCACAGCCTATATGACTACAAGACCAGAAGAATTAGATGGTGCCCAGCTACCACTCTCAACCACTCAGAGGGGAATCTATGTAGGAGATCCTGGATAGAGAGGGAGAACAATGTGAAACAAAACTCAAAATCATTTGGGGAAAGAAAAAAGAGGGGGAGACCAGGTTTGCTGGTCTGATAGAGCCTGGTGGAACTACTGAGACTATGGCCCTTAGCTGCCTTTCAGGTCTGTAATAGAACCCACACATGTGACTTCCAGCCAAGCAAAAGACAGACATATGAATCGAATATTTACCTGAGGTAGATACACTCCTTGAAGAGGACAATCATGGGAGAAAGAAGGGCTGTTTATGCACAGGGAGACAGCTCAGGGGGCAGGAGTGCATGGAAGGATGGACACAGGGAAGAGGTAACTATCGAGAGTAAGTGGGAGAGGAGCTGTTGCATTGTGGTAAATTATAGTCAATGTCATGAGACAAAGTGTATGTCAACTGCTGTATGGAAAATGAATTTGTTCTGTAAACTTTCACCCAAATCACAATTAAAAAAAAAAAAAGAATTAAAAAGTATTTTCTCCCAATACACTAATCTTCAAGATGGTTTGTGCAGTGGCAATTTATACTTTTGTGTTTATCCTAGCTTCAAAAGGAAATTGTATGTAGAGATACATAAACATTTTGTTGTAATCACTCCATAATTACATAAAGTTGAGAAATTGGACAAGTGACTGTATAAGAAAATTGAGGGGAAAAGGTGAGTAGAATACATTAATTTAAATGGAAAAAAAAAATGTTAAGTCAAACAGAGAAAAAAGTCGTTTCTTTTTTCTTCTAATGTTACTTTTATTGTTACTAAGTTAGAGAAAAAATATACAGGTAAGATCTTATCCTTAAAGAGAGAATGTTTATATCTTTATTTAGTCTCATTTTAGTAACTCAAAGTCCACAATGATTATGCCTTTTCAAGTTCAATATACTGAAATGTGGATTTAATAGCTGGATACAAAGAGTATTTATAGTTGGATGATCAGAGGATATTAATAAGTAGGATGAATTTATTAATATCATGTCTGTTTTCTGAATTTTTATGTTTATCACATTTACTTATTATTAATGAAGAAATAATAGTACTTTTCTCTTTTGGTTGTCCATTAGCTAAGTTATTTAAAGGAATCTTTCCATATAGTGACATTCCTCTCCAGTTTGGGACTAACCTGAGGCATTCCTACTAATTACTGGGATAAGCCTCCATCAAGGACTGTGCCCACTATAATTCAGCCCCTTGTTGTTAGGGCTTCCAAGTTGGCTGTGACTCATGTTGTTGTTGTTATCTGCCGTCGAGTCGGCCCTGACTCATAGCGACTCCTCCTTGGGTTTCTGAAGTGGTATCACTATGGAAGTAGATTGCCCAACCTTCCTTCCGAGGAGTGGCTGCTGGGTAGCAACCCTATTTACAACAGAATGAAACACTGCCCAGTCCTCTGTGAGCCTTACAATCCTTGGTATACCTGAGCCCATCGTGGCAGCCACTTTGTCAATCCATCTCGTTCTGGGCCTTTTCAATTTTCACTAACCCTCCACTTTACCAAGCATGATATCCTTCTCCAGGGAATGGTCCCTTCTGACAACATGATCAAACTAGGTGAGGTGAAGTCTGGCCATTCTCGCCTCCAAGGTGCACCCTGGCTGCACTTCTTCCAGGACAGATTTGTTAGTTCTTTTAGCAGTTCGTGGTACTTTCAGTATTCCTCTCTACCACCACAATTCAAAAATGTCAACTCTCCTTTGGTCTTCCTTATTCATTTTCTGACTCTCAAATGCATGAGGCCCCCGAAAATACTATGGCTGGGGTTAAGTGCACCTTAGTCTTCAGAGAGTCATCTTTGCTCTTTAGCACTTTAAAGAGGCCTTTCCCAGAAGATTTGCCAATTTTAATACATTGTCAGCTGTCTTAACTGCTGCTTCCATTGCTGTCAATTGTGTTGTTGTTATTGTTGTTAAGTGCCGTCGAGTCGTTTCCGACTCATAACGACCCCATGCACAGCAGAACGAAACACTGCCCAATCCCACGCCAGCCCCACAATCCCTGCTATACTTGAGCCCATCATCGCAGCCACCGTATCAATCCATCTCCTTGAAGGCCTCCCCCTCCTTCATCGACCCTCC
>NW_006921855.1:3627147-3633384 GCF_000298275.1 Orycteropus afer afer
TGTAGAACCAAGTAATATGAAGTCTTTGACAACTTCTTTTCTCCATTTATTGTGATGCTGTTTATTAGTCCAGTTGTGAAGATTTTCATTTTCTTCATGTTGAGATGCAGGTTGTAGTCTTGAATCTTCATCAGTAAGTATTACTTTTAGCATGGAACTAGAGCCACAAAGCTCTGCTTTAAATCTCTTGAGCTGTGGTTCATTGGTAGACAGCTAGTCCTTTGCTACAACTTTCCATCTTGAAAATGGCTAAAATTAGAGTACTCAAAAGTCCGAGGTATCTTAAGAATGAGTACTCAATTCAAGCTGAGTTTTTTATGGATGAAAAGATAGGCAGTACTCTCAGGAATACGTAAATTCTCTCTTTTTGATAAAATATGGACAGGTTTAGACAAATAGACATGTGTCTTTTTCTGTCATTGTTCTCAGTTGCAAAATATTGTACTTCTGTTGGTGGCCAATACCCAAATTGCATCCTTATCATCTAAGTCTGCCAATTGAAATTCTTTTCTCATTTATATTAAGTGATGTTTTATTTTATGAAACTTGTTCAGATTTTTCATAAGAAAAGTTGTCTTATTTATGATGTCTTTTTTCACTTTAATGCCTTTAAGGTAGAATGAACTCCTTTTTAAAATCCCTTAAGACCTTTCATGTCTGGCCACCTTTTGTCGTTAGTTGACGTCAAGTCAGTTCTGGCTGATGACAACCTCATGTGTGCAGAATAGAATAATTCCATAGGATTTTTTATGCTAAGACCTTTCAGAAGCAGATTGCTAGGCCTATCTTCTAAGATCCTTTGAAAGGGTTTGAATCACCAACTTTTAGCTAGTCAACCATTCCCTAGATAAGGATATCATGCTTGGTAAAGTAAAAGGTCAACTAAAAAGGGGAAATCCCTCAATGAGATGGATTGACACAGTAGCTACAAAAACGGGCTCAGGTAAAGCAAAGATTATGAGGCTGGCATAGGACCAGGCACTGTTTCGTTCTGTTGTACATAGGGTCACTATGAGTTGGAGCTGACTCGACAGTACCTAACACCAAAGACAACACCACCCAGTTACTCCTATGTCTGACCACACTTAATATTAAATCATATCGATATTGGTCAAAAAGAGGAATAAAAGCTTCTTCTAAGTCATTAATTATATTCAGTGACATTTACCATTTATTGACTTTGGGCACTAGAAAAGAAATTGGCAATTGTATATTAAAGCTTTTGCTAAAATGCCTGTCTTCAAATAACAAATACAAAATAATTCTTATCTATGACTTTGACCAAAGAGTTTTCATAGTCCAGGAGATAGTCCATGGGGTGAGAGGTAGGGAGGTCCAGTAGGAGTTTTCTGAGGTCTAGGGAGAAGCAGTGCTATTAATTGAGGAAGAGCCAGGAAGAGAAGCTGGGGGAACATTTGGGGAGTTAAACAGCAAATCACAAGTTTATGTTTTGTTACATTGAATTGGCATGTCCAAGGAACATAGGGTGATATGAGTCAGAACTTGCGGTCAATTTGGGGTAAGACTAGATATTTTTATCTGGTAGAGTTAAGGTTTCATTTCATAGGTGAGTTTCAGAGATAGATGATATCAGATGGAGAATAGTGGTCCAGGAACAATCTGTGGGAAGCACCAAAATTCATGGAAGCAGAGGAGATGCCAGATACAGAGCAGCCATTGAAAGAACAGAGCTTTACATTGTGAATTATTCTCAGTGATTGATAGCTGTGACTGCTAACTGGAAGGTTGGAAGTTTTAGTCCACCCTGAGGCACATTGGAAAAAAGGGCTGGTGACCTACTTTTGAAAAATCAGCCATGGAGAACTCTATATGGCACAGTTCTACTCTGACAAAGATAGAGTTGCTGTGTGTTGGAATTGATTCAGTGGCACTGGTTAACATGTATATATATTCATCCTTATATATGTAAGATGCAGAATCTATTATATTATGAGTGTGATGCATGCTAGAGCTGCTGCTTATGAATAAAAGAGAAATTCCAAGTTAATAAGTGTTTGTCATCTTGTTGTTGTTGTTAGGTTCCATCAAGTTGGTTCTGTCTCATAGTGACACTTTGTACAACAGAACGAAACACTACCCAGTCCTGCACCATCCTCAGAATCCTTGCTATGCTTGAGCCCATTGGTGCAACCACTGTGTCAATCCATCTCACTGAGGGCCATCCCCTTTATCGCTGACCCTCTACTTTCCCAAACACAATATCCTTCTCCAGGGACTGGTCCCTTCTGGCAGCATGACCAAAGTAGGTGAAAGGAAGTCTGGCCATTCTTGCTTCCAAGGAGAATTCTATCTGCACTTCTCCCAGGACAGATTCCTTAGTTCTTCTGGCAGTCCATGGTATTTTCAGTGTTCTTCTCCAACACCACAATTCAAAGGCATTAACTCTTCTCCACTCTTCCTTATTCAGTACCCAACTTTCACGTGTATAGGAAGTGATTGAAAATACCATGGCTTGGGTCAGGATCACCTTAGTCTTCAAAGAGTCATTTTTGCTCCTCAATACTTTAAACAGGTCTTTTGAAGTCAAGTTTCCCAGTGCAAGATGACATCTGATTTCTTGACTGCTGCTTCCATAGGTGTTGCTTGTGGATCTAAATAAAGTGAAATCCTCGATAGTGTCAATCTTTTCTCCATTTATCATGATGTTGCTTATTGGTCCAGTTGTGAGGATTTTGTTTTCTTAATGTAATTTCTTCAGTAATCCATACTGAAGATTGTAGTCTTTGATCTTCATCAGGAAATGGTTTAAATCATCTTCACTTTCAGTGAGCATAGTTGTGTTATCTGCATATCACAAGTTGTTAATGAGTCTGCCTCCAGTTCTGATACTGCATTCTTCATATAGTCCAAAATCTCTGATTATTTGCTCAGCATACAGATTTAATAAGTATGGTGGTAGGATACAACCTGATGCACACACCCTTCCTGAATTTAAACCATGTAATATTCCCTTGTTCTGTTTGAAGGACAGCGTCTGGGTCTATATATAGCTTTCTCAAGAGCACAATTAAGTGTTCTGGAATTCCTTAGTCACCAGTTTTGCAGGCCAAACTTTGTAGTAAATATCCTTCACATAGTAGGCAATGTTACTGTTTTACTCAGATTTCTAGGATACAATTTGTGTTTTCTTTGATGGAAGTGCTCTAACATGGATTTTCCATGGCTACCACCTGAAGCTCCTCTTTTGAAAATTCCTTGGGGATATTGAAGCAGCTTTGCCAGAAATTCACTATCTTACCCTCTTTTCCCCAGGATGTTAGGTATAAAATTGTGAAAATCTAGCTTCTGCAACACCAGCTGGGGTGGATCTAGATGTAACTTACATTTCAAGTTTGTCAGTGGGATCAGGATGAAACTTACCCATTATGGGACTAATGCCTATCATCACATCTTTGCTTTGCTTCCTCCCTTTCCTGACCTTCTTCCCCTACTTTCCTACTTGTTTCTCCTTGGAATACTTTCTTTATGAATCAGTTGCAAATGAATTCTCATCTAAATATCTACTTGTGGAAGACCAAATCTAAGGCATTTTTTCCAAGTACATTTGTCATTCAGGAGATGCTTATTATATTACTTTCCTTAAAATACAGCAAGACCTTGGACAACCCCAGACTAATCTCTTAAGTTTTTTCATATGAGAAAACAAAAGTAGTCAACCTATAAGGAAAAATAAGTGCAATTGTGTCTTCAAAAAATTCATAAACATTATTAACTACTAAAACAAGTTTCAACTATAGATGTTGTTTTTTTCAAAGTACAGTGCCAAGTTCTCATGAAATGATATGATAGGTCTGTTCAAAGTAGGATATTGGCTTCATCCCTTCCTTTCCTGAACTGCTCACTCAGGCAATGTAGCTAAGACTAAATACCTTGAGGGTTGCTTTTTTTTTTTTTAAAAATTTAGCTTTCTCTGCCAATTATAGCTGGTTTTGTACTGTGCACCATTGTTCATAAAAAACAAGTTTAAAGCATTTATTATCAAACAAGTGCCAACCAAACAAACTGGATAATGAAACTCTAGGCATTGTCCCAGCTCCTCCCATTCTTTCCTCATGGATAAGTGGTGCTTAAGAAATAAGACTCATAAATAACTTATGAGCCCCTTCATTTACTTTCAGTAGTCACACTTGAAAGCATGAAATTAAACCAGATTTTAAGGAAAACTCTTTTTTTTGCTGCCATAAGTTTGGTGGTCTCTGTTGACACTCTTTTATTATTCCAACCAGCTTTAGGGTAGTCATCTGCTATAATACATGCTAGCACAAGAGCATGCTGTACAGAAATGATGCTTGAGACAAGGCCAGGTACATAACTGAAGTATTTATTTTCTACAGAATGCTAGTTCTTTTTGGTGATTTATAGTCTCTATACAAATTATGGAGTCCCTGGGTAGTGTAAATAGTTACTGGGTTCAACTGCTAACAGAAAGATGGATGGGTCAAGTCCTCTCAGAGACACATTAGAAGAAAAGCCTGGAGATCTACTTTGATAAACTAGCCATTGAGAACCCTATGAGCACAGTTCTACTTTAGCACACAAGTCAGAATTGACTCCACATCAAACAGTTATACAAATGGTAGTGTACACAAAATGTACAATATAACACTTATTGTATGTTCCCATGAACTTCTTCAGGGGAAGAAATTTCCAAAACCTGAAAGTGTGCAATTCATGAGTTTTGTCCAATACACCTCTGTAGCCACTATGCTATCATGATATAGGATTATAACTCTGGAAATTTCCCTTGTTGTCTTTCTAGACAATCACTATTCCTTCCCTGATCAGAGACAACCAAAATTATGATTGTTTCACCACAGATTACTTTTGCCTGCTTTAGAAATTCATATCAGTGGAATTCCACAGTGTATACACTTTTGTATCTGGGTTTCACTTAGCTTAATGTCTGGGGATGCTTGTGTGCTACTGAATGTGGTAATCATCTTTTTTTTTTTTTTTCCCAACAGTGGAGGTGTTTTCCATTGAATGGACATATCATAATTTATTTATGCATTTTCCTATTGATGGACATTTGGGTTGTTTACAGGTGAGAGCTATTATAAATAAAACTTCTGTGAACATTCTTCTGTAAGTCTTGTGGACATATGCTTTAATTTCTCTTGTGTATATGCATGTGAGTACAATTGTTTGGCCATAATGTAAATGTATATTTAATCTTATAAGAAACTGCCAAATATTTTCTGAAATTATTTGTGGTATTTTACATTCTTGTCAGTAATGTATGAAAATTCCAGTTGCTTCTCAATCTAGGATATTGTCAGCCTATACTTTTAAATAATTCTCATTATTTTATGGTATTTAATCATGGTTTTTATATTCATTTCCCCTATAACTAATTAAGCTGAGTGCTTTTTCACTTTTCTTTTAGTCATTCATATAGTCATAGTCATTTTTATATGTTGTTTCAAATTTTTAGTGCATTTACAATAAATTGCATTATTTGTACTTTGATTATTAAGTTGAAGGAATCATTTATATAGTTTAGATTTTTTTAGTTTGATATTTTATGAATATTTTTATATTTTCTGTGGTTTGCTGTTCATTTTATAAATGGAGTCTTTCAATAAGCAGAAGTTTTTAATTTAATAAAATCTATTAATGATTTTACTTAATAGTGCTTGCTTTCCATGTCATATCTAAGAAATCTCTGTCTACCTATAGGTCAGGAAGATATTATCCTGCAGTTTCTTCTAGAAAATTTATAGTTTCTGGCTTTACATTTATGTCTAGAATCCATCTTGAATTAATATTTTTGTGCATGTTATAAGGTAGGAGTTGAGGTTTACTTATTCCCCTAGAAACTACCCCAGTATTTCACCAACATTTGTTGATAAAACGTTCTTTGGATTTTAGGACAACTGAAGGTAATGGTGGATGAGTAGGGCCCTGTCTTTCAATATTTCCTCCCAAATAGTAACAAACCAAGAACGTAGACAAAAATCTACCCAAATATTATGCCCTCAGTAGAACTCAAGGACCAAAGAGACTACCCATATCTCAAAATAAAAGTAAAAGTATCAGATTCCAGTGAGCAATCTCTTACTCTGTACAGTGTAGTAAATTACTTAGTATGGCTTTTCTACCCATAAGTCATTGTAAACTCAGTGGTGGAATGAGCAACTGAGGAGCTCCTGATTATAAATGTCATCTACCTGGATTATTTCTATTGGGAGTGGCACAAAACAATGTTCCAGGAGG
>NW_006921855.1:3633509-3636548 GCF_000298275.1 Orycteropus afer afer
GGGAAAGAGATGCAAGAGACATGCATTGCTGAGTGAGACACCAAGGAACCAGCACTGCTGGGAAAGAGACTGTAAGAGACTGTTGGCTGAGGGACGGTGGGCTGGGAGAGAGACTAAGCATTTTTCCTGAACTTGAATTGTAGCCTGTGGTGCTTCCCTAATAAACCCCATAATCTGTGAGCTCTGTGTGACCACTGCAGTGAATTATTGAACCCAGGAGAGAGGTGGTGGTGCTTTGGGAGGAATGGTTGGTGAAAGAGCTGGAGGGAGGCAGCATGTCTGGCCTTGTATCCTGGTGGATCAGAGCATGGTCTGGTGGGAAGAACTGTAAAATGTGCATGCTGTGAACTGACTTTCTCGGAAATGCACAGCTTCTGGAGGAGGCAAAGAAAAAGGAGGAAAGAAGAAGTCATTTGGCAATTAGATAATGAAGAAGAAAACAAACGAAGGAGAAAAATTGTAGAGTCCTGTAAGACAAATTCTCAGGTAACAAACAACTCTTATTCCCTACCAAAAATAATCCAGCATGCTATACTGAATGAAGGCAAATTAAAAACACAAAACAGTTGCTGTTGAGTGAAATTGGACACATGAGGCTTTACGTGCATTACAGCAGAATTGTGCTCCATAGATATTTCAGTGACAGAATTTTCAGATGTGAATGACCAGGCCTTTCTTTTGAAGCACCAATGGTTAGACTTGTACTGCCAGGCTATTGGATAGCAACCCAACACATCAATGAATGAGAGTAATCCTGATGAATTAGGGATTTACTGATTGTTTTGTCAGATGATGTGGAGTTAGCCTCCAATTTCTGCCTGTTCCTTCTCCATCCCATGACTGGTCCCAGATTAGATTATTAAGATACAGAGGATTTTTACTGGCTAAATTTTTGAAGAAGATTGCCAGGCCTTTATTGCTAGTGTATTTTAGTCTTAAAGCTCCATTGAAACCTGTTTAACATCATAGCAACATATAAGCCTCCATTTATAGACAGGTGGTGGTTGCACATGAGATGCGTTGGCCAGGAACCAAAGTCAGATATCCTGCATAGAAGACCAGAATTCTGCCACCTAACCACCACTGCACTCAATAATCTCTTACAGTTCCCCAAAATCACACACATGAAGAAAAATAACAAAAAGATGAATATATCCCTATGGAGTTATTACAAAATATTAGAAAATAAATTTCAACATTTATGAACTGATGAGACATTCCCATACACAAAAAGCTATGAAGCAGCATCAGAAAAGTACCATAAGATGGTGTGGATTGTAGGTCAAGAAAGCCATGTTCTTATGGCAGCCCTAAAATATGTTACTTTGAGCATAGTTCTGAACTCACTTTGTATTGAGAATTTTAATAACTAATTTGATCTTTGTTAATTAAGGCTTACTTATTGGTATTAATATAATGACTCCAATAATATTCCCAACCCACAATTGTACATTATTAGTACAATATTAGTAATGCTAATATATTTATTTCTGATTTATATTTTATGAAAGAGATGTGGATTTTGAGGGATCTCTTCTCTGGTAGCATAGTGCCTAAGTAGCTTGACTGCTAACCAAACAGCTGGTGGTTCAAATCCACCAGCCTCTCCTGGGAAGGAAGATGGGACAATCTACTTCCATAGTGATACTGCCTCAGAAACCCAAGGAGGCATTTCTGTGAGTCGGGTCCAACTCGACAGCACATAACAACAACAACTTCTACTAAGGGATGATGATCTCTTAGAATAATTTATTATTTAGCTTACTGATTTAATAAGTTTATGATTTAGCACATATTAATACTGCTCTTAGTATTAATTTTAAATAAATCTTTGTGCATTTTAAGTCCTAATTTTTCAGTGGTTATTGCTTTGAATTAACAAATATATGCTGCATTTTCTAGGAAAGGAATTAGGTATGATCACGATGGATGTTAAGGAAAGGGGAAAATTATATATGTCACTATGATTAGGTACTTAAGGTCAAATTTTTTAAACAATGATTATATTTGTTTTTCTCCTGAAAATATGGTCAAAAATTAAATGAAAGGCCTGAAAAAAAAATGATGCTGGAATAAAAATTCTAGAGCTATAGGTAGAAGTACCACATACATAGTAATAAGATGTTCTGTAAATGCTGCAAAGACTCCCACCTAAAAGAATTTAGAATATTATGCTGCTACTGAAATTTGAGATATTCATATTGTGATAATAGATTTAATATCAGACATTGTAACATGGATATTTCTAAAGGCAAAAATCAAAAAATGGTTTTTATGTGATCTGAGAAGGCACATTTACACTAAGAATTTGTCAGCATTCCATAATACTAGCTAAACAGCATTCTCTTTCCTCAATTTGGAGGACACAGTTGTTCAAATCACTAAGCAGTGTACTCTTTAAGGAAGAAGGAATTTTCAACTCAGAGTATTACATTGCCTAATTAACTGTTACGTAAGAATCCTATCTTCCTGTGCTGACTGAACGTACATTAAACAACCAAGGCTGAAAGCCTATTAGAATATAAGGACTTAAATGTTGGTTTCTCTTGTAGTTGTGCCAAGGTTCAGTGGGATCAACAAAAGACACAAATCACACACAGACATTGGAAAAATGCTTTACACAAAAAGAGACAGAGTAAGGTCAGTTTCACTTGTGTGGGGAGTGGTGTCCCATGGAGAGAGACTCTTTACCAGTAGTCAGTGCAGGACACCTATTGGGCACAGACCTTTCACACTGCAATAAGAGGGATATAATTCCCTCCCCTCCAAGAACAGATATAGAAGTGGTTTGGCCAGGTGCTGTATGTTCCCTGCACATGAGCAAGAGACAGAGAAAGTTATTGTGTGTTCAGACAGGGAAAGAGACTTCTCTGGTATGGAGAAGGGACTGAGAAAGAGAGAGAGACCCACTGCCTAGTCTCCTTATTAGTGAATACACAAGGCCCACAGCCTCTATGTAGGCAGTCTGGATGGGAAACACAAAGGCAGGCTGTTTACCCAACAAGTATGGAAAGTATTTAGAAACTAGTAGTCACTCAG
>NW_006921855.1:3636648-3647238 GCF_000298275.1 Orycteropus afer afer
GGTGAAGAATTCTTGGTTAGCAACTGTATTCCTTCAATATTTTATATACATATAGTGCCAGAGTTATGAATATCTGACTTACAGACAACTCCTACTTTATCTTTAAATCCTACTGTTATTGTGGATTTCTCTATTTCTCTTTTCATATTAAAAAAAAAAAAAAAAACCTGACTGCCATTGAGTTGGATCCGACTCATGGCAACCCCTTCTTGGGTTTCCGAGGCAGTATCACTATGGAAATAGATTGCCCAATCTTCCTTCCAAGGAGTGGCTAGTGGGTTTGAACTACCAGTCTTCTGGTTAGCAGTCAAATGCCTTAAGCACTACACCATTTGCATTTTTTATCTTTATATATCTACCACCTGGCACATACTAGGAATTCAATGAATGTTTATTGAATGAAATTCTTAACCAACATTCCTTGGAAGTAGGGGTTAGAAACTATAAAATAAAAATAGAAATATACCATAAGATGGCATGGATCATAGATCAAGAAAGCATGTTCTATGGAAGGCCTAAAATATGATGTTACTTTGAGCATAGTTTTGAATTCACTTTTTGTATTGAGAATTTTAATAACTAATTTGATCTTTTTAGTTAAGACTTACTGGTATTAGTATAATGACCTCAATAATATTTCCAACCCACAATTGTACACTTAGTAAAGTTAATATTTTTATATCTGATTTATATTTTATGAAAGGGAAGTGGATTTTGAGGGATCTCTTCTACTTTTGAAACTTTGTATTCCATCTACAAATGATTCCTCTTTGATTTGTGCCTTCAATTTTCCCTTCTCTCAGTTCTGGGTCCATAAGTGCTACTGACAAATAGATATATTCAATTTCACGCTTCAGGAAACATACCAGACTTCTCCTATGTGAAATTAGTTATCCTCCTCCAGCTTACTCTTCATGGCTTTACTGTTAAAATGCCAATTAATGGTGACAACAATTACCAATCTAGTAATGTTCAGAGTCATTCTTAACATTTCCAACTGAATTACCCTCCACTGGGCCTAGAGTAAAATATGCTAATAAAGAGTAATATGGTACCCAGAAAGTGTAAAGTCCCAACATTCAAAGAAACCTTTGCCCCTTTGCCAGTATCTCTCACCATCCATGAGAGCCTCATCCATGAGCAGGATCACACTGCTGTTCCATTTAATTCTCTGACAATGTCAGGTTTTGGAGTTGATAATTATTATGGTTCTTCTTAACATTGTGGTATTTCTAAACTGCTCATAGATCTCTCTGAGATGAATCAATATCTAAGTTCATTTAGTTATTAAGCATAGTAGACTATAGTAAACTCATATTTATAACAGTAAGATGTAAAATGCTTAACTTGCTCAGGAGGAAGGTAATCTCCAAATTCTCCTCAGAGCCATTGGCTGTTTTAGCATTTTCCTCTCACTAGATAGTAATTCCTCTCACTTTGATGGCAATAGTTTCTCTTTTCTATCTATTGAACTATGATCATTTCTTCAAGCCTATTACTCAAATCTTCCTTGGGACTTTGCCACAAGTCAGTTCTGTCATTTACAAGGCCCTTATCATACACCAATTTGTATTAAAAGTGTTTGTAAATGTTCTTGGATATTAAGTTTTTCAATCAGAGATGATGTTTTATATACTGCTGGATGTGCTGCAGTTGCAGAATTTACACAAAATAAAGATGCATTCAATAAATAAGTTACTGATTGAACAGTTTTTTTTTCATTTGTTTGTTTATTTGTTTTTCAGGGATTGTGTCTTAGGCTGGGTTCTCTAGAGAAGCAAAACCAGTGATACACACACACACACACACACACACACATAAAAAGATAGACAGGGAGAGAAAAATTTATCTCAAGGAAATGGCTCATGCAGTTGAAGAAACAGGCAAGTTTCAAGTCTGTGGGTCAAAGATCAAGTTGGAAGCCTCTAGTGACTTACTCAGATACAGGGGCTGGCAAACTCAAAATCAGCAGACAATATAACAGGCTGCTTGTTTCAGAGGCTGATGAATCCAAGATCAGCAGGGGAAATGACTAATTGTTATTTTACAGGCTGCAAAGGCAACAATTCCAATATCAGCAGGCAATGTAGCAGGCCACTGGTTTAAGTCTAGGAACTAGGATGATGATGAGCCAAATGCAGGGTCAAGATCTAGCAAAAAGCCAGAGAATTTTCCCTAGATGTACATGTATACATATTGGAAGCAAGCTACACGCCTTAGGAAACTCTCTTTCAACTGAATGGCTGCTCATATTGTATCTCATCATGGAGATGATGACATATCAGATCTCATCATGGGGGGTGATTACATTATAACTTGTAAACCACTTATAATCCTGGCTCAGCCAAGTGGACACAACTATCATAACCCACCCCTTGCCAACTTGGCACTTGTACACATCTCCTTAAATCTCATATAATCTCTAAATAAAGATGATTATAAAATCATTTGTGTGCCTACCATGATACAACTAACCCACTTATAACTGAAAACACATTAGCCCTGTTTACAAGTTATATTTTATAATGGAAGAAAACAAAAATAGTTGATGTACACTTGCAAGGAAGGATTACTCATAAAAATCACTGTCTTCATTTCTGTAACTAGGCATGTGGTAATAGCTGGTATTTAGAACTACCTTCTTCTACCACCTATTCAATATTCCACTTGCTCTCAGCAAGCACCTCAGGTGGTCATGGTTTGAAGCCTGTGGTTTATCCAAAGCTTCATTCTTGAAGGATCTGTGCCATTAGCTATTATAATTGAGTTGCAGTAGTTTTCCATTGACTTTCATCACAGGATGTGTACAGAAGATGTCCTAAGGAATTTCCCCTCGTGTGTCAATTTGCAATACTGTCATGGCTTGCATGTTGCTGTGGATTTCAAATTCCAGCAGGGTCACCTATGGTGGACAGGTTTTGGTAGAACTTCCAGATAGAGAAAGATTGGGAAGAAGGACAGGGCTATCCATTTCTGGAAAAAAAAAAAAAAGAAAAAAAAAAAGCCACTGAAAACCATATGAATATCAGAGAAATAATTTCCAATGTATTACTGGAAAATTTTATGAAGAGCCATGATACACTACCCTATATAATGCCAGAAGATGAGCCTCTAAAGGCACTCAAAAAACAACTAGGGAAGAGCTTCTTCCTCAAAGTAGAGTTGACCTTAATGATGTGAAAGGAGTGAATGAAGGATCTTCATTTGCTGATGGGGCATGAATCAAAATGGGAAGAAACAGCTGCAAACATTCATCAATAATTGGGACATAAAATCATGAAATATGAATGTAGGAAAATTGGAAGTTGTCAAATATGAATGGAACACATAAAGAGCAATATTTTAGGCATTGGTGAGCTGAAATGAACAGATATTGGTCATTTGAATCAGACAATCATATGTTCTGCTACACTGGGAATGACAAATTGAAAAGGAATGGTGTCACATTTCTTGTCAAAAAAGAAGATTGTCAAGATCTCTCCTGAAGTACAATGCTGTAGTCATAGGATAATATCCATATGCCTACAAGGAAGACCAGTTATTACCACCATTACTCAAATTTACACATCGATCACCAAAACAAACTGCAGAAATTGAAGATTTTTACCAACTTCTGCAATCTGAAATTGACCAAACATGCAATCAAGGTATATTGATAATTACTGGTGGTTGGAATGCAAAAATGGAAAACAAAGAAGAATCATTGGTAGTTGAAAAATAAGGCGTTGGTGATAGAAATAACCCCAGAGATTGTACAATAGAGTTTTTCAAGAGCAATGACTTAATCATTGCAAATACTTTTTTGCTGTTGTTGTTTTTCAACAACATCCTATAAATATAGACTTAGCCAGATGGAATCCACAGAAATCAAGTTGGCTACATCTGTGGCAAGAGGCAATGGAGAAGCTCAATATTATCAGTCAAAACAAGTCAAAGAGCTGACTGTGGAATAGATCATCAATTGCTTTTATGCAATATCAAGTTAAAGCTGAAGAAAATTGAAACATGTCCATGAGAGCCAAAATATGACTTTGAGTATATCCCACCTGAATTTGGAGACCATCTGAAGAACAGATTTGATGCATTGTACATCAATGACAGAAGACCAGACCAGTTGTGGGAAGACATAAAGAAAATAATATATGAAGAAAGCAAATAATGGTTAAAAAGACAGACAATGAAGAAGAGACCAAAATGGATGTCAGAAGAGACTATGAAACTTGATGTTGAATGGAGAATAGCTAAAGTGAAAAGAAGAGATGTTGAAATAAAAGAGCTGAACAGAAGTTTCAAAGGGCAGCTTAAGAAGACAATGTAATGTATTAAATTGGAAAGTGCAAAGACTTGGAATTAGAAAACCAAAAGACAAGATCATGCTAAGCATTTTTCACACTAAAAGAACTGAAGAGAATACTCAAGCCTCAAGTTGCAATATTGAAAGATTATGGCCAAAATATTGAACAATGCAGAAGCATCAAAAGAAAATGAAACAAATACACAGAGTTGCAGTATCAAAAAGAATTAGTTAAGTCCAACTATTTCAGGAGGTAGAATATGGTTAAGAACAAATGATATTGAAGAAAAAGTCCAAATTGCACTGAAGGAGCTGGAAAAAAAGAAGGCTCCAGGAATTGATGGGATATACACTGATATGTTTCAACAAACACATGCAGAGCTGGGGGTGCTTACTCATTTATGCTAAGAAATTTTGGAAGACAACTGACTGGAAGAGATCAATGTTTGTGCCCATTCCAAAGAATGATGATCCAACATACAGTGGAAATTACTAAAAAATATCATTAATATCACACACAAGTAAAATCTTGAAAATATGTGAATATAATTCAAAAACAGTTGCAGCAGTATACAGACAGGGAACATACAGAAATGCAAGCAGGAGTCAGAAGAGGATGTGGAATGAAGGATATCATTGCTGATGTCAGATGAATATTAACTGAAAGCAAGCAATACCAGAAAGATGTCTACCTGTATTTTATTGACTATGCAAAGACATTGACTATGCAAAGATATCCATAATAAAAAATTATGGATAACTCTGCAAAAAATGGGAATTCCAGAACACTAAGTTGTTCTCATGAGAAACCTGTACATAGATCAAGAGGCTGTCATTTGAAAAGAATAATGGGATACTGCATGGTTTGAAATCAGGAACATTACATTAGGTTTGTGTCCATTCATCATACTTATTCAATCTGTATGCTGATCAAATAATCTGAGAAGCTGAACTATATGAAGAAGAATGTGGCATCAGAATTGGAGGAAGAACCATTTGGCAACTTGTGATATGCAGATGTCACCTTGCTTGCTGAACGTGAAGATGACTTGAAGCATTTACTGATGAAGATCAAAGACTATATCGTTTAGTATGGATTACAGCTCAATATAAAGAAAATGAAAATCTTGATAACTGGACTAATAAGCAACATCATGATAAATGGAGGAAAATGATAAATGTCAGGTATTTCATTTTACTTGGATCCACATTCAACACCCAGAAGCAGGAGTCAGGAAATCAGATGTTATATAGCACTAGGGAAATCTACTGCAAAAACCTCCTTAATGTGTTAAGAAGCAAAGATGTCACTTTGAAGACTAAGGTGTACTGACCCAAGCAATGGTATTTTCAATTGCATCATATGCATGTGAAATCTGGACAATGAATAAGGAAGAATTTAGAATAGCTAATCCTTTGAATTGTGATATTGGTGAGGAACACTGAAAATATCATGGACTGCCAGAAAAAAGAACAAATCTGTCCTGGAGGAAGTGCAGCTGGAATGCTCCTTAGAAGTGAGAATGACCAGACTTTATCTCACTTACTTTCATCATATGTTGTCAGAAGGCACCATACCCTGGAGAAGGATATCATGCTTGGTAGAGTAGAGGGTCAGCTAAGTATGGAAAACCCTCAATGAGATGGATTGACAAAGTGGCTGTGATGATGGGTGTTTTGATTACCTAAGTGCCACTTTGACAAGAATATACCACAAATAAGATGACTTTAACATAAACAGGAGTTATTTCCCTTATAATTTTGGAAGTTAGAAATCTGAGTTCCAGGTGCCAGGGTTTAGGGGCTGGATGAAAGCCCTCAACCTTGGCCCTCTGTGCTGCGTCCGGCTCTAGGCCCATTGAAGTTGGAGGCTTTTCTTCACTCATACAGCTGCTGGCTTCTGAGGCTGACAAATCCAAGGTCAACAAGTACAAAGGCATAGTCCAAATGTTACCAAACAACACAGCAGGTCACTAATTCAAGTCCAGAAGACATCCCAAGATTGGCAGGGCATTACAGACTGCTGAACAACTACTTGGGTACATGCAGGGTTCAAGCATGCCAAAAAGCTGGAGACCTTCCTCAAATTTGTCTCTTATATATTGGAAGTGGCCTACACCCCTAAAGTAGCTACTAAGCTGCTTCAGTGGATTCCACCATGGAGTTAATTACCAATCTCATCATGGGGAATAACTACATCAAGCTGCCCAGCCACTCAATCAGGCCCAGGCAAGTTGATACACAACCTTAACTACCATAATGTGCTCCAGCATAGCAAGGATTGTGAAGATGGTGCAGGATGGGGCAGTGTTCCATTCTGTTGCACACAGGGCTGCTATGAGCTGACTTGATGGCATCTAATAACAATAGATAACTAAGATAGATGGGAAGATTGTTTTTAATTTACTGTGTTTACAACCTTTTTTTTTTTTTTTTTTGCTTGTTTCTTTCTGTAAAATGTGGTTTGAATTTGTTGGATAGCTCACTAAAATGAGTGGTATATCATGTGGCCTCAGAACAGAGTGAAGTATGCTGCTGAACATAGGATTTGAAACTGTGACTGTGGCATAAATGGGTCTGTACTCAAACATGTAGAGCTACCAAGCCATAGTTGGGAGAAATGGTATGTAACTTGTGAAAAACCATTTTCTGTTTTGCTATAAGAACAATTCAGATATAATTTTCATTTTTGTCCGTTCTAAGTACTATGTTCATGGTTACTATAGTTGTAGATCTCTTCTTTTCCTCAGAAAAGATTAGTCTAATTAAGTTTCAAGAATGGATTTACAGAGCTTTGAAATATTGCTTGTAAAAAAATCCTCAGTGTAATCATGAGTATAATTATCTAACCTTATTCAACAACTAATTCTGTATATGTTTTTCAGGTCTTTAAATATTTACTTTTTAATAAGCTAATTGGTTTAATGTTAACAATATGCAGGTCATTTGTTATAGTTACATGGGATTTTGGATATATATTTCAACTTGAGTAATTGATGGAATACCAACTGAGAGGCCTCAATAAACAGATGCAACGCTGAAAGTGCTCACTCATGTATACCAAGAAATTTGGAAAATAGCTTTCTGGCCAACTGAATGGAAGAGATCCGTATTTGTGTCTATTCCAAAGAAAGTTGATCCAACAAAAGGCCAAATTATCAAACAATATCATTAATATTACACACAAGTAAAATTTTGCTGAAGGTAAGTAGAAATGATTGCAGCAGAACATTGGCAGGGAACTTCCAAAAATCCAAGCCCAACTCAGAGGAGGACATGAAATAAAGAATATCATTGTTGATGTCAGATGGATCTTTGCTGAAAGAAGAAATTACCAGAAAGATGTTGACTTGTGTTTTATTGACTACACAAAAGCAGGTAACCAATTATGGGTAACAGGGTAAAGAAGGAGAATTTCAGAATACTTAATTATGTTCACATGGAACCTGTATATAGACCAAGAGGCAGTCATTCGAACAAGATAAGGATACTGTATGGTTTAAAATCAAGAATGGTGTGTGCATCAGGGTTGTATCCTTTCCCTATACATATTCAGTCTGTATTCATAGCATTAGGATTGGAAGAAGACTCATTAACGAATGAGGCAGATGACACAATCTTGCTTGTAAAAAGCAAAGAGGATTTGATGAAGATCAGAGACTCTAGACTTCAGTATACAGTACACTTAATCATAAAGAAAATAAAACTCCCCACAACTGGACCAATAAACATCATAATAAACAGAGAAAATATTGAAATTGTCAAAGATTTCATTTTACTTGGATCCATAACTAACACCATAAGAACAGGAGTCAAGAAATTAAATTATATATTGCATTGGGAAAATCTGCTGCTAAGGAGCTCTGGTGGCATAGTGCCTAAGATATTTCACTGCTAATCAGAAGGGTGGTGACTCAAACCCACCAGCCACTCCTTGGAAGGAAGACTGGGCAATCTACTTCTGTAGATATACCACCTTGGAAACTCAAGGTGGGGTTGCTATGAGTTGGGACTGGCTCAACAGCAGTGAGTTTGGTCTATTTTGGTTTAAAAAATTATTTAAAGTGTTAAAGAGCAAAAATGTCACTATCAGGTCTAAGATAAACTTGGCCCAAACCAAGGCATTTTCCACTGCCTCATTTGCATGTGAAAGCTGGACAATGAATAGGAAGCCTGAAGAAGAATTGATGCTTTTGAATTATGGTGTTGGTGAAGAATATTTAATTTGCCATGAACTGCGAGAAGAGCAAGTAAAATCTACCCTGGAAGATGTACAGCCAGAATGTTCCTGAGAAGCAAGAATAGTGAGATTTAGCCTCACATACTTTTGATATTTTATCAGGAGGGACCAGTCCCTGGAGAAGGACATCATGCTTGATAAAGTATGTTGTTGTTGTTTGGTGCTGTCAAGTCAGCCCCGACTCAGAGCGACCCCTCCTTGGGTTGCCGAGGCAGTATCACTATGGAAATAGATTGTCCAACTTTCCTTCCGAGAAGTGGCTAGTGGGTTTGAATTGCCAGCCTTTTTGTTAGCAGTCAAGTGCCTTAGGCACTATGTTACCAGAGCTCCTTGATAAAGTGTAGGGTCTTTGAAAAAAGAGGAAAACTCTCAATGAGATGGATTGACACAATGGCATAACAGTGAGCTTAAGCACCAGCTATGAGGATGGTGCAGAACTGGACAGTGTTTCATTTTGTTGGACATAAGGTCAGTGTGAGTTGGAACCAATTCAACAGCACCTAACAACAACAACATTTCAACTCTAAAACTCAATGAGAAACTATTCCTAAATATAATAAAGTTAAACGTGGTTTGCCAACACAAATATATGAAATGAGTAAATTTGATAACATGAATGAAGCAGAATGTAAATAGCATGTATGTGTTTATATATATATATGAATGTGTTTTGTTTTAGTGAGGAAATAAAGATAAGGAAAATTGTTATGTGTTAGGATTTACAGTAATAAAAGGCAGATATTATTTATTATTTACCTATCATGTGTCAGGCACATTATGTATATTTTATTCAAAACTGTAAAGCAGGTCATAGTCTTCCAATTTCACAAATGAAGAAAGTGAGAGTCAGAAAATTTTGTTGTTGTTTTTATGTGCCATCAAGTAGTCTCTGACTCATAGCAACTGTATGAACAACAGAGCAGAACAAAACACTGCCCAGTCCTGCACCAGCCTCACGATCCCTACTATCTCTAAGCCTATCGCTGCAGCCACCATGACACTCCATCTTGTTGAGGGCCTTCCCCTCGTTTGTTTACCATCCTCTTCACCAAGCATGACATTGCTCTCCAGAGAATAGTCTCTTCTGGCAACATGACCAAAGTAGATGAGAAAAAGTCTGACTATTCTCGCCTCCAATGAGCATTCCAGCTGCACTTTTTCCAGGACACATTTTTTAGCTCTTTTAGCCTTTCACAGTACTTTCAGCATTTTTCGCCAACAACACAACTCGAAAGCATCAACTCTTCTTCAGTCTTCCTAATTCATTGCCCAGTTCTCACACGCATATGAAGCATTAGAAAATACCATGGCTTGGGTTAGGCGCATCTTGGTCTTCAATGGGATATCTTTGCTCTTCAACACTTGAAAGAAGTCTTTTGCAACAGATTTGTCCAATGCCATACATCTTTTGATGTCTTGACTGCTGTTTCCATTGATGTTGATTATAGAACCAAGTAATATGAAGTCCTGGACAATTTCAATCCTTTCTCCATTCACTGTGATGCTGTTTATTGGTCCAGTTGTAAGGATTTTTGTTTTCTTTATATTGAGGTATAATCCATATGGCAGACTGCAGGCCCTAATCTTCATAAGTAAGTGCTCCAAGTCATCCTCACTTTCAACAAGCAAGGTTGTGTCATCTATGTATCTCAGGTTAAAGAGCTTTCCTCCAATCCTAATGCCATGTTTTCTTCATATAGTACAGCTTCTCAGATTATTTTATCAGCATACAGATTGAATAAGTATAATGAAAAGATACAACCCTGACTCACACCCTTCCTGATTTTAAACCATGCAGTATCTCCTTGTCCTGCTTGAATGACAGCCTCCTGGTCTATGTACAGGTTCCTAATGAGTACAATTAACTGTTCTGGAATTCCCATTCTTCTTAATGTTACTCATAATTTGATATGATCCACACAATCAAATGCCTTTGCATAGTCAATAAAACACAAGTAAACATCTTTCTGGTATTCTTTGCTTTCAACCAAGATCGATCTGATATCAGCAATGATATCCCTCACTCCACATCCCTTTCTGAATCCAGCTTGCATTT
>NW_006921855.1:3648743-3650200 GCF_000298275.1 Orycteropus afer afer
TCATTTCTATCACCAAGGCAATAATTTCCAATGACCAGCTATTCTTCTTTTTTTCCAACTTTTGCATTCCAATCATCAGTGACAATTAACACATCTTGATCACATGTTCAGTCAATTTCAGATGGCAGAAGTTGGTAAAAATCTTCAGTTTCCTCATCTTTGTCTTTGGTGGTTGGTGTGTAAATTTGAATAATAGTGGAAAGAAGATTGGGCAATCTACTTCCATAGTGATACCACCTCGGAAACCCAAGGAGGGGTTACTATAAGTTGGATCTGACTCGACGGCAGTGAGTTTGGGTTTTTTGTTTTTTTTCAGTATTAAGGGGTCTTCCTTGTGGATGTATGGATATTTTCCTACCACTGACCACATTGTACTTCATGATAGATCTTGATACATTCTTTGTGTTGATGAATACCACACCATTCTTCAATTTGTCATTCCCTGCTTAGTAGATCATAGGATTGTCTAATTCAAAATGGCCAAACCCAGGCCATTTCAGTTCACTAAGGCCTAGTACAGATAAGTTTACTAATGTGGAATTTTAACCTAAATCTGCATAATTCCTAAATCTGTGCTCTTTCTGATGCACTGTACATCCTTTGATTCTTATATAGTTGATGGTTTGGGAAAGAAAAATGTCTTTCTTGAACTATTTGTGCATTTTTCCTAAAAAGAGAAATCCCTGCCTTATAATTAGAGAAAAAGAAATGAGAACATATATGTTGGTAACTAACAGAGACAAGATCATTTATCTATATTTTATGATAGCTTTGCTGTTTCCAAATGTAGGGTTCCATGGGACTGTGAAGAATTATGAGAACACAGCTGTTTTGCACCCTTATGATGAATACATTGCATGTTGTTTTGTTCATGTTGTAAAGAATTTTCTTGGGAGGCACATTAAAATCATATAAACCAAAGAAGAAGACAACTGCACAAAAGGAAATTAATAAGAAATTATAATAAAAACAAATACTCTCTGTAAATAAATAGAAAACAATTTTACTGCTGTTGAGTCATTTTTGACTCATAGCAACCCCTCCTTGGGTTTTCAACTTGGTATCTTTTTGGAAATAGATTGCTCAATCTTCCTTCTGAAGAGTGGCTGGTGGGTTTGAATTGCCAGCCTTCTGGTTAACAGCCAAATGCCTTAGGCACTACGCCACCAGAGCTTGTTAAATATTTACCTTGTTATTTGTGTATTTTTTGTAGTTTGCAATTTGTTATTATCTTCTTGTTCAATTTGTTACAAATTCTGAGAGGCAGAAATTATCTTTATTCTAACTTTGATTTTTACTTCTCTTATGGCTTCCAATCCTCTGTAGTTAAATTAAACTAATATGTAGGGAAAGTCACGAATGTTCCAGATTTAATTAAAGTATTTTGTGCATCTCATAAAAATAAGTTATCCTCATCCCCTGTTTGTTGTTAGTTGTTTTTGATTCTATTCCAACCC
>NW_006921855.1:3651015-3651714 GCF_000298275.1 Orycteropus afer afer
TTTTTTTTTTTTTTTGCTTTTCAATTAAGTGCTGATTTTTTTTTAACTATTGTTAATAAAAGCTTGTTCTGTTCAGTTTCAGATTTTCTCATCTAATGCTTTTTTTTTTTGTCTCTTATACTTTTTAATTTCTTACTGAGACTTAAAGCAAGATATTTTTTGTAAAGGGTGGAAAAGAGAAAAGATAATTTCCGCAGTCAAGATGTTTTTAGCCTTTCCCTACTCTCTTTCTCTTTGGTTCCATCCCTCTCCCTTTCTTTCATTCTTCTCCACCAGTCTTTTTTTTTTTTTTTTTGAATAGGTAACAAATACACTGAGTATTGACATATTCTGAGCTTTTGCTCCCCCCACAAAGTATCCAGTTTCTTCCTAAAGATTGCACTCCTTTTGCATAGGTCCATTACTAAGTATACTAAGAATTAGATAAGACTTAAAGAGTAAGACTGTAAGATAAATTGTTGTTATGGTTAGGTGCTGTTCTGGTTACCTAGTGCTGTGCTGACAAGAAGATACCACAAGTGGGATGGCCTTAACAAACAGGAGTTTATTCCTACAATTTGGAGGCTTTAAGTCCAAGTTCAAAGTGCCAGGCTCTAGGGGCTCAGTGAAAGCCCCTCAACCTTGGGGTCCAGGTCTGCCTCCTGTTCCTAGCCCACTGGAGCTAGAGGCATTTCTTCACCCAGACAGCTGCTGGCTGCT
>NW_006921855.1:3652391-3655464 GCF_000298275.1 Orycteropus afer afer
TTCATTGTCCAGCTTTCACATGCATATGAGGTGACTGAAGATACCATGGGTTAGGTTAGGTGCACCTCAGTCTTCAGAGTGATGTCTTCACTCTTTAACACATTAAATAAGTCTTTTGCAGCAGATTTTCCCAGTGCAATATGACATGTGATTTCTTGACTGCTGTTTTCACGGGTGTTGATTGTGGATCCAAGTAATATGAAACCTTTGACAACTTCACTATTTTCTCCATTTATTGTGATTCTTCTAAGATAAATTAGCTAGTAATTATTTTTATATATATTGGATATTTTTGTTGCAGATAATTGAAAATTGGTTGCAATTGTATATGCACAGGGAAATGGCAGAAATTCAAGCTGGATTCAGAACAGGTTGTGAAATCAAGGATATCATTGCTGGTATCAGATGGAGCATGGCTGATAGCAGAGAATACCAGAAAGAATAAAACAAACATGTGTTTTATTGACTTTGTAAAGGCATTTGACAGTGTGGATCATTACAAGGTATAGATAACATTGGGAAGAATAGAAATCTCACAACACTTAATAGTTCTTATAAGGAACCTGTACATAGACAAAAAGTCCGTCATTTGAATAGAATAAGGAGCACTTTGTAGTTAAAATCAGGAAAAGTTTGCATCAGGTTGTATTCTTTCACCAAACTTATTCAATTGGTATGCTGAGCAAATAATCAGAGAAGCTAGATGATATGAAGAACAATGTGGCATCAGCATTGGAGGAAAACTCATTAACAACCTGTAATGTGCAAATGACACTCCTTGCTTGCTGAAATCAAAGAGGACTTGAAGCACTTACTAATGAACATCCAAGACTACAAACTTCAGCAAGGATTACAACTCAATGTAAAAAAAACTAAAACCCTCACAACTGGACCAATAAGTAACATCATGATAAGTGTACAAAGATTGAAATTGTCAAGGATTTCATTTTTCTTGAATCCATAATCAACACCATGGAAGCAAAAGTCAAGAAATTATACAACATATTGTATTGGATAAATCTGTTGCAAAAGCCTTCTTTAAAGTACTAAAAAACAAATATTTCACTTTAAGGACTAAGGTGCACCTGACCCAAGTCATGATATTTTCAGTCACCTCATGCATGTGAAAGCTGGACAACGAATAAGGAAGGCTGAGGAAGAATAAATACCTTTGAATTGTGGTTTTGACAAAGAATACTGAATATAGCATGGGCTTCCAGAAGAATGAATATGTCTGTCTTGAAAGAAGTACATCCAGATTATTCCTTGGAAGTGAGGATGGGGAGGCATTGTCTTACATACTTTGGACATATTATCAGAAGGAATCAGTCCCTGGAGAAGGACATAAGGCTTGGTTGAATAGAGGATCAGTGAAAAAGAGGAAAACAGTGAGATGAATTGACATAGTGGCTGCAACAAGAAGCTCAAACATAGCAATGATTGTGAGAATGGCACAGGACCAAGCAGTGTTTTTTGTTTTATTGTACATAGAGTTGCTATGAGTCAGAAGAACCAACAACAATAACCTATCATATATGAGATATAATCAAAATCATTGGTCAGTGTTAATTTGCTTAAGAAGTAGGTGGATCCTCTAATTTAATTACCTAAAATATTCTCCTCATTTATATCTGTCTTTGAATAAATTTTTCTCTTGATCCTTCACCTGTTATACCTTTTTGCCCTAGATGTTGGATATAAACATAGTTTATAGATGTAGTAGAATAAAAACTTAAGTTTTTTTTTCTTTTTTTTTAAATTAAAGCAAAAAGTTTATTGAAGGAATAAGAGTAAAATTTTATTTGGAGAAAACTCAAAGTGAAAACAATTCACTGAGTGTCCCTCTGAACTATTCCGTTTCAGGGGTATAAAGGCCAAAAACACAAACCTGAAAGACAGATTGAAGGGTATTATGACTGGTTGGTAATTATATGAAATTATTTACACAGAATTCTTATTGATAACTGGAAATAAAATGCAAAGGAAAATTGCAGGAGATAGGCTTTGGCTATCCACAAGTCTTGTAATATTTAAAAAAAAAAAGACTTTAGAGCACATCTTGAAACCAATACCCATGTTTTAAATTATGTGATACATCTTAACACCTAGCAAGCATCTCTTGACCTAGTTAGCAAATTTTCTGTGAATTGCAAAGCAGAAGAAATTTCTGACAAACAATCCAGTTAACCAAATGGATCACAGACCATATACGGTCAGAACTGCACCTCAGTCAGAAGCCTCAGTCATGTCAGATGCCTTATATTTTAGTATGCATCTTTTCATTCTCCTCTTTTGATAGTTTCCATATAAATTAATTGATCACTCTTATAAGAGTACTTTCTTCTGAACAGACTTATTTTTTATGAGCTGATAAGATGGTTGCCTATTTGGGGTAGACCTTTAAGATCCCAGATGTTATCCTTTAAAAGTAACTGGACACCATCTGTTTTGTCTTCACCATGCCATAGCTTGGTCCTCTGTTTCCATTTGCTTCTAAGGTGAGAATGTGTGTAGATCTAGGCCAAATTGCAAAGAACAATTTGCAAGGTAAGAGGACTTCTGGCTATAGTATGAGATCTAATTCTTCTGAACACTCAAAGCAAATAGATTCATAGTGACCGCTCTTTGGATTTCCGAGGTGGTATCTCTACGGAAGTAGATTGCCCAGTCTTCCTTCTGAGGAGTGGCTGGTGGGTGTGAACCACCAGCCTTCTGGTTAGTAGTCAAATGCCTTAGACACTATGCCACCAGAGCTTCCCATGTTCTCTCAAAATGCATAATGCATTGTACTACAAAGGGAGGGGTTGATTAATAACAGGGATTTGACATACATTTCATAAAACATTTGCTTTTACAGACAATTAATACACTAGTAATCAGTAAAATTAAACCTGCTTGTATTATGGAGAGAAAACTAGATTTTATGTTATTGGGTAGCCAACTGAAAATGTTAAAGACATCAGGGAACAAGGAGTCAGGTTCAATATAGATATGTTACCAGGTACCTGTGTGCCAAATATTTTCTGTGCCTTTTTCTGTTTCTCTAGTAGTTTTTATCCAGGCACAGGATAAG
>NW_006921855.1:3656449-3657096 GCF_000298275.1 Orycteropus afer afer
TAATGCTCAATTTTAAAAAGGTAAAAAACAAACCAAAAAACCAAAGAACACTCATTCTCCAAGCAAATACATTGATTGAAGTTTGACTATGTTATTTTTATAGAGTACTTTGTTGGTAAATTACTTCATAAATTTAATATATGACAATTATATGTTACTTTTTTAGAATCTAGGCCCTGCTAATCAGCAGTGGATGCATATAAATCATGTGCAATAAGTAGTATGTCACCAAGATTCAATTAATATGTGTTAAAAGAGTTTACATATTAATTTGACTAATAATGCAGATATGACTCAGCTAACTCCAAAAAGTCAAAGGAGATTGTGATAAACATAGTACTGAAGTGTTTTAAATAGGAACTTCCTCAATCAGGGTGTAACTGAAATAGTTTGAGGAAAAATTTAACTCCAGATACACTCTAGGAATAATACTTGTTGTGGTTTTGAATTATGATTACTTGTTTAAATAAATCCTATTGAGGATATGATATGGTTAAATAATTTCATTTATGTATATGTGAAAAGTAAAATGGAAGAAGTGCCGTGTTTAAATGAACCTAAGCCAAAAATCAAACACATTGCCATTGAGTCAATTCTGACTTATAGTGATTCCCACTGGGTTTCCAAGACAGTAAATTCTTACAGAA
>NW_006921855.1:3657756-3668745 GCF_000298275.1 Orycteropus afer afer
CATACAGGTGATGGTAGCTCATCAATGACCCTCTTTATTATTTAGTTTAGGGTTTCTACTCTTCCCCAAATGAACTATAATGTCGTATCAATTGGTCTTGCATAAGACAAGTAAACATTTTGCTATTTATACAATTCCTTTCTAGGAAGCCTTAGAAGTAATGCTATATTTATAGCCTTCTTGTAAAAAGTTTTCTCAAACATAGATTGCAAATTCTCTCTATACTATCTCTATACTACATGACTCTCTTATCTTTACTCAACTAAGTAAATCAGGAATGGTTACCTATACCAAACTAAGCCAATTTGTAAAGCAGCCAATATATAGATAGCCAAGATACAAAATTCTGCACCATATAGACAGATTACATTGGAATGTGACTGGCATAACCAATTAAATTCTTACTTTTGGGGGATTTGAATAGGAATGTACTGAAGAGGATAGCAGTTGGTGGTGAGAGCCGAAGCAGATGCTGAAAGATAGTGTAGAGAAACTTTAAGAAAGGAAAAGTCACTATACATAAGGGAAAAGCTAGGAAAGACTTGATTGTTATTGACAGGGATCATTGAATCAAAGTCAGAATATGTTTGAGTCCCATAGCAGTGAAACAGCAAGTCCCATAGAAGTGGTGACTGCCAACTCTGTACGATCGGATTTATTGCTAGCATTTTGTATAATGAGTTCTGGCAGTGCAGTGCCTAAGACATTTGACTGCTAAACAGAAGGTTGGCAGTCCAGCCACTTTGCAGAAGGAAGATGAGGCAACCTGCTTTCTAAGTATTTACCACCTTGGAAATCCAATGGAGTTCACTGTGAGTTCATAATTGACTAGATAGCAGTGAGTTTGGGTTATTTTGGTTTAGTATTTAGTATATGTTTTGAATGAGTTTCCAATGATTAGGAATACTACTTTGCAATGATTCATACACTATTTATTCAACAAATATTTATCAAGTACCTATGTACCAAGTGCACATTATATTATTAAGTAGGGGACAATTAATGTATTGGGAAACTCTCACTCTTGTGGAGTTTATATTCTAATAACTGACATTTCTCCTTAATTTTCCTCAGTATCTTTGAAATAAGCCTTCATAACCTGTATGAATACAAGTGTGCCTTTGTTCTTTGCCATCTGAAAAGGCCTAAGTAATAAAAGTCTTATTTGTTTTTATTTAACAGGCATTATTCTAATGCTCATACACATCAATTCTTCTGCTGTCTTCCATGTTCATTGTCTAGCATTCATGTGTTTATGAGGTTATTGAAAATACCATGGCTTGGGTCAGACAAATTTGAATTCTGATGTTGGCCAAGAGTACTGAAAATATCAGGGACTGCCAAAAGAAATAACAAATTTGTCTTGGAAGAAATACAGCCAAAATGCTCCTTAGAAGTGAGATGAGCTAGACTTCATCTCATGTATTTCATCATTGTGATAGTTGGAGTTGTGTGTCAACTTGGCTGGACCACAATTCTGACTGGTTTAAGCAGTTGTGATGTGGGTTTTTTTCTAGGATGAGATCGGATATATATGTTTTGAACAGCTAATTGGTTGAAAGGGAGTTTCGCTAGGGGTGTGGCCTGCTTCCAATATATTTATGGACATCCTGGGAAAAAGAGACACTCTTCTGTGGATTGGAATCCTGTTGTGATGCTTACAACTGTCTGTGAGTGAACTATTTACCATTTGGCCTGGAGATCTTGGATTCATCATTAGTTGGAGTCAAGAGCTTGTAGCCCCTGCAGCTGCATGAGTCAGGAAAAGCATCCAGCTTAACGTTTGATTTTGGAGGCAACATATCCCTCATTTGGGTGTGTTGCTTCAGCCTATTTATCAAGTGACTCGAAAACTGCTAGTTTTGAGTGGGGCTTAGAACAATAGACAGCTCTGCAACAGGTTCAGGCTGCTGCGCAAGCTGCTCTGTCACTTGGGCCATATAACCCGGCTGATCCAATGGTGCTTGAAGTGTCTGTAGAAGATAGAGATGCTGTTTGGAGTCTTTGTTAGGTCCTTATTGGTGAATAACAACCCAGACCCTTAGGATTTTGGAGCAAAGCCCTACCATCCTCTGCAGATAACTACTCTCCTTTTGAAAAACATAGACATTTGTCCAGTGGTGATACTCCCTTTGCCCTCCTCATGTTGTGTGTGAGCACACACTCATGAAGGCTTGTGAGCCAGCCCTTAGGCCAGTATTGATTGGACATCAAAATGGGAACCATCAGAAGTGACTGAAATCACTCATATTGTTAACTTGAAACAGTATAGAATACCTGGTTTATAAAAGGAAATCACTATTTTGATTAAAGATATGCTAAAGGCTGAATTATTGGTGCCAATAAATTATCTGTATAGCAGCCCTACATGGCTCATGAAAAAGACAGATGGTTCATAGAGACTGACAATAGATTACTGAGGCCTAAATAAAGTAGTGCTCCTAGTGGCTTCAGCTATTCCAGACCTAGTATCAATGTTGCAGAAATATTGCAGGCTAAACAAGACTGGTACTCGGTGATTGATCTTGCAAATGCCTTTTTTATTCTCCCCAGTCTCAGAAAAGAGTCAACTGTAGTTCGCTTTCACATGGGAAGGCTCTCAATATGCATTCAGTGCTTTGCCAAAGAGTTATTTGACTTCACCAGCTTAATGTCATGGCTGGGGTAGAAGAGACTTGGTCTTGGTGCAGATTTAAAGTATGGTGATACATTATATTGATGATATTATCTTAATATCAAACACAGAAAAACAGGTGAGGCAGATTTGAAAACAGTGGTGGCCCACATGACCAACAGAGACTAGTTAATAGATCACCAAAAATACAGGGCTCTGCCCAAACAGTGAATTCTGGGGAATAACTTGGGGAGGAGCCACCTGTGACATTCCAAAAGCAACCAAGAATAAGTTGCTGTCACTACCTACCTCCAAGACTAAGCAGGAAGCCCAACATTTAATTGATCTATTTGGATTTTGGAGAACACATATTCCACATTTGGAAATATTGCTGGGTCTCATCTATAAAACCACTCAGTAGAAAACTGCATTTGAATGGGGGCCCAAGCAAAAGCAGGCTATATCTGAATTACAGGAAGCAGTCTCACCCTACTTGTTTTCAGATCCTTATGATCCACATTCAGACATGATTTTGGAGATATCTGCTATACATGCTTATGCAGACTGGGGTGTATAGCAGAAGCCTGAAAGCACTGCCCTACAGTACCCATTGGGATTCTGAACTAGAAGTTTTCCAGATACTGCAGCACAAATACATGCCACTTGATAGGCAATTACTTGACTTGCTACTGCCTCAATGACAGAAGGACATAAAATCATCATGAGACCTGAAATACTCATCATGTCTTGGGTGATGTCAGAGAAATATTCTAATAAGGAAGGTGTGCCCACTGTAGTGACACAATAAAATGGAAATGGAAATGGTTCATACAAGAGGATACTACTAGAGTCTGGGAGGCTGGCAGTCTGGTAAAGCCTATGTCTGTGGGTAGGTCTGGAGGATTGTCCCAACTCATATGGTTGCAGGGGCTGGTGAACCCAAGTCAACAAGTCAGATGACTGACTGCTGACTCAAGTCCAGGAGTGAGATGATAACTAACCAAACACAGGACCAGAGCAAAAAAGAGAACTTTCCCAGAACATTCACGTGTATACCTTCAAGGAATCTAAGGTGGTGACTTGAGTCACACCCTCTAGCAAGATGGGACTCAGATACATCCCACTCTAAACAGGCATAGAGACTGGGATTTACAATACATCACAAAATGGAGGACAATGGCTAAAAGGGCCATGCTAAGCAATTCACTGCACTGCAGCCTTAAATAAATGCTTGTTGAATAGCTGAATTAATTTCTGCCCTATAACTTATTAATTTATTCTGCTAGATTCTAGCCAACATCCACTCATCTAGGACTGCTGTTCTTTATCTGTTCTTTATGTTTCTGTAAGTTACATAAGAACCATAGACTATGAGAGTTTAAAGAAAGCTAAAATTGAGGAATTGTGTTTGTTTTGTACAGTTTGACTGAATTTTGTACAGTGTCTCCTTTCAATTGATTATTTGGCACAGATATTAGCTTTGACACTTAACTTTGAAGAGCTGTTATTGATTTTCAGCCATAGAATGTTTTCCAAACTTGCTGTAATCTTACAGGGAATTTAATCAGCTGGAAATCTAACACACATCACCACTGGACAAATGAGAAGATGATCATTGTTAATGGTGAGAGATTAGAATAGACTTCCAATTTACTTTTATAATTGCTTTCAAAACAAATCCAAAGTGATTTACATAGAATTTTGTTTGTGTTAAAGAATTAGCTATATATTTCAATTACCTATATTTAGTTACTTTCCAATGTCTTCACTTTAAAGAAAAAGTGATTGAAATTTAACTCGAATACAGCAGAAACATATAGCATTCACATTGAATCAAGAAAATCTGTTAAGTATAACAATATTAACATTAGTTATTTTAATAATAATTGCTCAAAAGACTAGTTCTACAGAGAATTGAAAGCAAATCATTGAAAAGGAAGGAGAATGATTAAGTGAACTAAAATAAACTCAACTTCTCCTTTGTATTTTCTTTTCCAAAATATTTATATATCAAATATAAATGTTGATAGAGAAACTTTTGGAATCAGACAATAGTGTTCTATGAACTTAGTGATTAGAGAGGGAGGGTTCCAACTGATAAAGGGGGTGTGTTTACATATTTTGAAGGCTATCACCACCCTTTTTACAACAGACCTGACTTCTTTGGCAATTTTGTTCTATGGGAAAATGAGACAACAATGTTTTCCTTTATAATTTTAACTTTAGAAGTCAAAGCCCCCTTAAAATGATAAAATTTCCTTTGATTCTATTTAAATGTTAAATTTAAAAGAGTTAATTTATCCACTCAGAGAAATTAAAAACAAAACAAAACAACAACAACACAAAACCCTCAAACTCATTGCTGTGGAGTTGAAGCTGACTTGTAGCAATCCCTGCTTGGGTTTCAAGATGGTATCACTATAGAAGTAGATCTCCCAATCTTCCTTCCAAGAAGTGGCTGGTGGGTTTGAATCAGCCTTCTGTTTAGCAGTCAAATACCTTAGGCACTACACCACCAGAGCTCCCAGAGAAATATAAAAATATTATTATTTCATTATGTTCTTCTTCCTCCCATTTTTAATCATTTGGAAAGCTACATTTTTTTTTTTTTCATTTGTTTTTTTAAACAGCTTTATTATTTGTCTTTCTATAGGTTTGAGATGTGGTCTGTTTCCAGTAAATAAGAAGCTTTGAGAAAGGTCTCTGAGCTTTGGCACACTTGGATCACACATGCAGCTGAGTCTTTGTTTAGTAGCCTGTCATGTTGTCTGCTGATCTTGGGACTGTTTCTGGACTTGAACTAGTGGCCCGCCTTGTTGCTTGATAATCTTGGAACTCTGCCTAATTAAACTAAGACACTTAACTACAATGGGGCTGATTGGACCCCCTGGTAGTAGGGGAAAAGAGGCAACAGTTAATAGATGGGGCTAATTTGACCCCTTGGTAGTAGGGGAAAAGTGGCAAGAGTTAATAGACAAAGACAAGGTGGGCCTGGTTATCATAATGGACAGCAGAATCAAAAGAGTAATCAGAATACTCTGACTCATGTGAAATTATGGCATTGTCTGCTTACACATGGTGTTCCTAGGAGTGAAATACATGGCAAATCTACTAAATATTTACTTGATCTGTATGTTGTTGTTGTTGTTATGTGCCATCGAGTCAGACCCAACTCATAGTGACCCCTGCTTGGGTTTCCGAGGCAGTATCACTAAGTAGATTGACTAACCTTCCTTCCAAGGAGTGGCTGGTGGGTTTGAACTGCCAGCCTTCTGGTTAGCAGTCAAGTGCCTTAGGCACTACTGACCTGTATAGAAAGAAGAATTCTAGGTCACATGAACAGCAGTCTAGATTGAATCGCCAGAGTACACAGTCATTGCCTCTCAATCAATTCCCACAGTTGAGTCAGTTTACAGACCCACAGCCTTTTGAATGAAGTGGGGTCCAGGTCCCTTCAGAAAAGACCTCACTACATTGCCAAAAATGTATAATGCCAATCTTTCTCCCAGCCTTCCCCAAAGGGATCTGAAGCCTTTTACAAGAGTGACTGTTCATTGGGGAAAATGAAATAATCAGACTTTTCAGGGATTACTGGACACTGACTCTGAGCTGACACTAATTCAAAGAGAGCCAAATCATCACTGTGGCATACCAGTCAGAGTGGGGGCATATGGAGGTCAAGTTATTGATGGAGTCTTAGCTCAGGTGCATCTCACAGTGTGTCCAGTGGGTCCCCAAACCCATCCTGTAGTGATTTCTCCAGTTCCAAAATGCATAATTGGAATAGATATACTGAGAAACTGACAGAATTCACACACTGAGTCCATGACATGTGGAGTAAGGGCTATTATGGTAGGAAAAGCCAAGTGGAAGCCAGTAGAACTGCCTCTACCTAGACAAATAGTAAACCAAAAGCAATACCACATCCCTGGAGGGATTGCAAAGATTACTTCCACCATCAAAGACTTGAAGGATGCAGGGGTGGTGATTCCCACCACATCCCCATTTAATTCATCTATTTGGCCTGTGCAAAAAACAGATGGATCTTGGAGAATGGCGGTAGATTATCATAAACTTAATCACGTGGTGATTCCAATTGCCACTGCTGTTCTTGATGTAGTTTCACTGCTTGAGCAAATTAGTACATCTCCTGGTACTTTGTATGAAGCTATTATCTGGCCAATACCTTTCTCTCAGTACCAATTTCAAAGGACCATCAGAAGCAGTTTTCCTTCAGCTGGCAAGGCCAACAATACACTTTCATAGTGCTTCCTCAGAGGTATATCAACTCCCTAGCACCATGTCATAATTTAGTATGTAGGGATCTTGATCACCTTTCCCTTCCACAAGACATCACACTGGTCCATGATATTGATGACAGTATGTTTATTGGACCTAGTAAGGAAGAAGTATTGATTAATCTAGACCTATTGGTGAGACATCTGTGTGCTGAACTAAGAAAACCAAACTCACTGCTGTTGAGTCAGATCCAACTCATAGTGACCCCTCCTTGGGTTTCACAGGCAGTATAACTACAAAAGTAGATTGCCCACCCTTCCTTCTGAGGAGTAGCTGGTGGTTAGCAGTCAAATGCATTAGGCACTACATCAGCAGAGATCTGTATGCTGTTGTTGTTATGTGCCATTGAGTCGGACCTGACTCATAATGACCTCTCCTTGGGTTTCCGAGGCAGTATCACTATGGAAGTAGATTGCCTAACCTTCCTTCTGAGGAGTGGCTGGTTGGTTTGAACCACCAGCCTTCCGGTTAGCAGTCAAGTGCCTTAAGCACTGTGCTACCAGAGCTCCTGTCTAGAGGGTGGGAAATTAACCTGACAAAAATTCAGGCACCTTCCACTTCAGTGAAATATCTAGGGGTCCAGTGGTGTGGGGCATGTTCAGATATTTCTATTAAAGTGAAGGATAATTTATTTATCTGGCTTCCCCCACAACTAAAAAGGAGGCAATAGCTGGTGCTCCTCTTTGGATTTTGGAGGCAACATATCCCTCATTTGGGCATGTTGTTTCAGTCTATTTATCAAGTGACTCAGAAACTCCTAGTTTTGAGTGGGGCCCAGAACAACAGAAGGCTCTGAAACAGGTTCAGGCTGCCATGCAAACTGCTCTGCCACTTGGACCATATGACACAGCTGATCTAATGGTGGTTGAAATATCTGTAGCAGATAGAGATGCTGTTTGGAGTCTTTGTTAGATCTTTATTGGTGAATTGCAACCCTTGGGATTTTGGAGCATAGCCCTGCAATCCTCTACAGATAACTACTCTCCTTTTGAGAAACAGCTTTTGGCTTGTTACTGGGCTTTAGTGGAGACTGAATGTCTAACCATGGGCCACCAAGTCACCATGAGTCCTAAGCTGCCTCTCATGAACTGAGTGTTGTCTGACCCACAGAGTCATAAAGTTGGACATCCACAGCAGCACTCCATCATTAAATGGAAGTGGTATATCAAAGATCGAGCTCAAGCAGAACCTCAAGGCACAAGTAAGTTGCATGAGAAAGTGGCCCAAATGCTATGGTCTTCACTCCAGTCACATTATCTTTCTTCTCCCAGTCTGCACCCATGGCCTCTTGGGGAGTTCCTTATGATCAGTTGACTGAGGAAGAGAAAACTTGTGCCTGGTTTACATATGGTTCTGCACAGTATGCAGGCACCACTCACAAGTGGACAGCAGCAGCATTGCAGCCCTTTTGTGGGACTTCCCTGAAGGGCACGGGTGAAAGAAAATCCTCCCAATGGGCAGAACTTTGAGCCATGCATCTGGTTGTTCACTTTGCATGGAACAAGAAATGACCAGATGTATGACTGTATATAGATTCATGAGCTGTGGCTAATGGCTTGGGCAGATGGTCTGGGACTTGGAAGGAGCACGATTGGAAAATTGGTGACAAAGATGTATGGGGATGAGGCATGTGTAGATCTCTCTGAATGGGCCAAAGGAGTAAAGATATTTGTATCTCATGTGAATGCCCACCAAAAGGTGACCTCAGCAGAGGAGGACTTTAACAATCAGCTGGATAGGATGACACTTTCAATAGAAACAAGTCATCCTTTCTCCCCAGCTACTCCTGTCATTTCTTAATGGGCTCATGAACAAAGTGGCCATGGTGGCAGGGATGGAGGTTATGCATGGGTTCAGCAATATGGACTTCCACTTATCAAGGCTCATTTGGCTACCACCTGGGTGATCAGCCAGCAACCTGGTGGCAGGTTCATTACATTGACAATTTCCCTCATGGAAAAGATAGTTTTGTTCTTACTGGAATAGATACTTACTTATTCTGGATATGGATTTGCCTTCCCTGCATGCAACACTTCTGCCAAAACTACCATCCATGGATTTATTGAATGCTTTGTCCATCATGATGGTATCCCACACAGCATTGCTTCAGATAAAGAGACTCACTTCCCAGCAAATGAAGTGTGGCAATGGGCCCATGCTCATGGAATTCACTGGTCTTACCATGTTCCCCATCATCCTGAAGAAGCCGTCTTGATAGAATGATGAAATGGCCTACTAAAAAGACAATTATGGTGCCAGTTAGGTGGCAATACCTTGAAGGGTTAGGGAAATGTTCTCCAGGAGGCTATATATGCTCTAAACCAGTGTCCAATATATGTTACTGTTTCTCCAGTAGCCATGATTCATGCCATGACCAAGAGGTGGAAAGGAGAATGGTACCACTCGCTATTACCCCTAGTGACCATTCAAAAAATTTCTGCTTCCTATCCATGCTACCATATGCTTGCAGGTCTGGAGATCTTACTCCCAAAAGGAGGAATATTCCCACCTGGAGACACAATACTGATTACCTTGAACTGGGTGTAAGAATGTCACCCAACCATTTTGGCTTTCTCATGTCTCCAGATCAACAGAAAAAGAAGGGTGTTACTGTACTACCTGGTGTGAAAGATCCTGATTACAAAGGGGAAGTTGGATTGATATTACATAATGGAGGTAAAGAAGATTATGTTTGGAATACAGGAAATTATTTAGGATGTCTCCTAGTACTACAATTTCCTGTGATTAAAGACAATGGAAAATTACAGCAACCCAATTATGATATGACTACTAATGGCCCAGAGACTCTTCAGGAATGAAGGCTTGAGTCACCCCACCAGGTAAAGAACCATGACCAGCAGAGGTGCTTTCTGAGGGCAAGGGAAATATGGAATAGGTGGTGGAAGAAGGTCATTCTGAATATCAACTATGACTACATGACCAGTTGTAGAAACGAGGACCATGATTGTTATATTTCTTCATTGTGTATGTGCATCAAATATTCTTGTTTCCTTCTCCTACAAACTATGAAATGTAAACAGGGTTAATGTATTTCGGTTAGTGTATCATGTTAGGTGCAAATATGACTTTCTACTCATCCTTATTTAGAGATTATATATAGGTAAGGAGATGTGTACAACTGCCAAGTTGACAAGCAATGGACTGTGATAGTTGGAGTTGTGTGTCAACTTGGCTGGACCACAATTCTGAGTGGTTTAAGCAGTTTCGATGTGGGTTATTCCCATGATGAGATTGGATGTATATGTTCTGAGCAGCCAATTTGTTGAAAGGGAGTTTCCCTAGGGTTGTGGCCTGCTTCCAATATATTTATGGATATCCTGGGAAAAGAGACACACGTCTGTGGATAGGGATTCTGTTGTGCTTCCTACAACTGTCTGTGAGTGAACAATCCATGATTCGGCCTGGAGATCTTGGATTCGTCTTTCATTGGAGTCAACAGCTGGTATACTGTCTGCCAACCTTGAGCTCATCAGTGCCTGCAGCTGTGTGAGTCAGGAAAAGCCTCCAGCTTGATGTTTGATCCAAGAACTTGGGACTTGCCAGCTTCTGTAAATGTGTGAGCCATTTTCCTGAGATAAATTTCTCTTTCTCTATCTTTCTATATAGGCTTTACTGGTTTTGCTTCTCTAGAGAACCCAGGCTAACACAGTCATGTTGTCAGAAGAAATCAGTCACTGGAGAAAGATATCATGTTGGTAAAGTAGAAGGTCAGTGAAAATGGGAAGACCCTCAATAAGATGGATTGCCACAGTGGCTACAATGATGGGCTCAAGCCTGGCAATGATTATGAGGATGGCACAGGACCAGGCACTGTTTTGTTCTGTTATACATAGGATCGCTATGAGTCAGAGCTTACTCGATAGCACCTAACAATAACAGCAACATTCTAATGTTCTGTTTTTTTTCCCAAAAATATTCATTCATTAAAATCTCACTACAACATTATGTTGTTGTTGTTGTTAATGTGCCATCGAGTCAGACCCGACTCGTAGTGAGGCCTCCTTGGGTTTCCAAGGCAGTATCACTATGGAAGTAGATTGCCCCATCTTCCTTCC
>NW_006921855.1:3669265-3682988 GCF_000298275.1 Orycteropus afer afer
ATAATTCACATATCGTGGTGAATCACAGTAATTCTCAGAGGGATATGTATGGTAACATACCTTTTATATGTCATAAGTTCTGAGTCACACAAGTGAATTGACATAACATAACTAGCCTCCAGGTACTACAGTAATTAATTCTTTTGAAAGATAACTTATCTTTTTTATTATATAATACCATTAATATTTTCCTATATTGTTCTTTTCTTTGCTTCATGGTAAATATCTATTGGGTTAGGTTTTTTGCTTGTTTGTTTTGTTTTGCTTTTCCCATTTGCTTCCTATTTTGCTGGTTTTATTATGGGGAAATATGGGAAGTGGTTGAAAATATGTTAGTACTTAAAATCTATTCACAACACTAGTTGATCTCACTTTGCTTCCTCAATTAACAACAATGATAAGCACCAAATGCAAAATGACTTACAAATGACACTACATGAACATATTTTGAATAAAAAATATCTTTTATTTTTGTTTGAACTTACTGAATTTTGATGTTTTTCACCAGAATACCAGAAACTACCACAGATGTTTTTTTTATATTTATCCATTAGCCTCATTGGAACATTTGTGAGAATTCAAAATTGTTCATTTCCTGTTGAAATTCATCACTGGAAAAGGATGAAAATATTAGAAGTGCTGCAAGTGGCTTTCAAATTTCTTCCTGGGATGTGAACTTGTTACTGAAGAGATATTTTCCAAATGTTAGTATATCTCTCAGTTATTTGTTTTTTTTCATGTCCTCATGGTTCACATGTGCACTGAGCCTATCTTGCAGAGTGCTACTGGCAGGTTCCCTCTTTGTTATGTGTAGAAAGGCTGTGTAGTATCAAAAACAATTAAGATAAATAGTAGGAGGGAAAAATCAGTTGTTTTTTCTTCCAGTGAGAAACCAGCAAATTAGAGGATCTCATTGATTAGAAGTAATTTCCCAGAATTAAGGAATATAGAGCAATAAGGTTGAAGGTAATTTGGAGGAAAAAAAGCAAAACAAGTCCAGCAATTATATTAGTAAGAATATTTGTTATAAATCATAATAAATAATCTCCATAATTGCAAATTTGGATGTTGCCAGTTTTGGTATCAGTGTGATAAATAGAAGAGAGGTCAGTTAAAATTTGCTTTATAACATAGTTTTTTGTGACAAATAAAACATAATTTTATATCTTAAATGATATTTTTAATCTTTCTAATTACCAACTATACAAATCTGGTGGTATATTGTGATCTACAGTCTCTTCTATTCTCAATTTCCCAACTTTAAGGCATGTGTGAGACCATAAATTATAGATGTGATAGATATCTGGTGTACTAAAATCCATTATATTCTATGTACAGAAAAAGTACTGTAACTCTCTAATATGAAGAAATATAGTAATAAGGCAAATTAATATGTCATAAACTAGGTTAGGTTGATGCTTATATCCAATTAAAATATCTATTTTCCATTTTTTTTTAAATGAAAAACATAGGATATAAACATCATGACAATCCATTGCATGTTTCCATTTTTATGATAATTAACATTTGGAAAAATATTCTATTTCTCTAATTTATAAAACAACCATATATTTATTGGTGATTTCCTAGATAGATATCTGATGTTTAGGTTATTAAAATAACTAAGATAAGGTCCTTGTCCTAAAGAATTCAGGGTCTAATGGGGAAGTGTAAACAACCTCCTGGTTAGCAGTCAATTGCCTTAGGCACACCGCCATCAGAGCTCCCAGAAGCATTATAATCACGATATATTAAGTATGTTGATTAAAGGGAAAATGTGACTTTTCTAATGATTCTCATTACTAAATTTTAACAGACTCAATTAATGGAAAAACTGAAATGGATTAGTCTTATTAAATATGGTGACATTTTCTAGGATTAGGAAAAGATCTAGATGGTTGAACAAGTCTAAAACTAGTTAGAAAGCTTTGACTTTCAGCATTTATAAGAAAGATGAATCCACACATTTTTAGCCTCCAAAACTCTTCTTTTTTCATTTCTCATTTTCCTCACTAAAACCAAAACCCAAACTCACTGCCGTTGAGTCGAATATGACTCATAGCGACCCTTCCTTGTGTTTCTGAGTCAGTGTCACCATGGAAGTAGATTGCCCAATCTTCCTTCAGAGGAGTGACTAGTGGGTTTGAACAGCCAGCCTTCTGGTTAGCAGTCAAATGCCTTAGGAACTGTGCCACCAGAGATTAACCTAGTACAGGCAAAAGTGATTAAGAAATAGGCCACCTTCAAGGTGTACACTGCTTTTGCTTGGGCCAATTCATTCATTCAAAGTCACTCAGTGTGGTATCTTTTTTTTCCCCCTAATCCTGGCTTTCTTTACTGTATTGAACATACTGAGCAATGACCCTGAAACAAATTTTCCCTGAATTTTTAAAACCAAGGATGAATCTAAATTTATAAGAGACAAAGGAAGACAACTTACTTGTCTTGGAACATTTCAATTAACCTCTTGACTTGTTGGCTTTGTTGTAATAGTTTCTAACTTGCCAGAAAGAGTCATGTAAACATTATTTCATTCAATAAAATCTTCTATGATTTATTTTAACCATGACTATAATTTATGTGATTGCTTTTCAGGTTTTCAGAATGACTGCTAAGCATTTTATAAACTATAACACCATTTTAAGGCAACTTTATTATTAAAACATATATAGAGAAATTAAAAGTAAATTCATAGGTTCAGTTTTTATACTGATCATCAAGGAAGGAGAACAAAGGACATAAACACATGCTTAACCACATAAGGGTGAATAATGAAGAGCACAGAGACACCCAGATTAACTATTGAACTTTAGTTGAATCATACAATTTTATGCTTCTTTTGTTTCTCCAATACATCCTTTCTTATATAACAATTCTAGTAGAGTCAGCATGGCTTTTCAGGCCTGATGATTATCTCCAATTCCTATATTTTTTTCAATTATTCTGAATTTAGAGAAGCAGATTATTTGAGATTTCTCTTCCTAAATTATAGTTTTACAATGCACAATAAATTGACTTATGATATACTCTATTTTTCTTTAAATGATATAGAAGAGAGCTAAATCAGGTAATTTAAATACTTTTCTATGTTTGATATTCATACAAAAGATGAAGATTTTATTTATTTATTTATTGTACTTTGGGTGGACATTTACAGAGCAAACTTGTTTTCCATTTATCAGTTCCTGTACATTTGATTTCAAACCCTGATTACCATCCCCAACCCTAATCCACGCTCCTCCCTTCTCTTCTTCCCTGTGCCACCCTCTCCCTGTGCCCTTCTTAGCTATGCACTCCTGTCTGTCCAGCTTTCTCTCCAAGAGTGCTGCCCCTCTGGTTTCCCCTGGCTGATTGCTGCAAGGGATGTATCTCCGTAGACTAGGTGGGTGCATCACCTTGGATTGGGTGTTCTGAATGTAATTCTTTCTACTGTTGGGCTAAGAGCCAATCCTTGGGAGTGAGTTCTGCCCCAGGCCTGAAGGGTTTACCAGGGCCATAGTCTTAGGGGTTCCACCAGACTTCATCCAACCAGTACTTCTGGTCATTATTGTGTTTTTGAATTTTTTTCCACAATTTTCCTCCCACTCTATCCAGGATCTCCAGTTTTGATACCTTCCCAAGTGGTTGGCATTAGTAGCCGGCACCATCTAGTTCTTCTGGTCTCCAGGCTCATCCTATCCTTGGACTAATTTTTTCCAAATGCTCTTGATTTTCTTCACTCTTCTACGCTTCAGATGAGAGGAGATCATTAGCTGCATTTTAGATGACTAATTGAAAGCTTTTAAGACCCCAGTTGCTACTCACCAATGTAGGTTGTGGAACAAGATTTTTATGTGCTATGTTGTGCCAGTTGAGCTTGGTGTTACCCAATACTATGATCCTGAGTCAGCATGCCCAGTGGTTCTCTCTCCCAATGTGTTTTGTTGTCTCTGAGGGATTACTTCACCTTCTGTTGCTCCTGAAATGATTCTGGTTATTTTGTATCATTATTCTATGCAAGATTATCTTCAGCTAAATCTGTCATTGGTCTAGGGTACTGCTTGCTGACTCCCATCTGATCTTCTCAGTTGTCTATGCATTTATCTGTAACCTGGTTTTTGATATTAGTGGTAATGCAGTATTGTGCATATACTAGTATTTGCCTCTGTTGTCTATATGTTATGTGCATGTTTTGGTATCTTTCTTTTCCCTAATATTATCTTGCTGGTCACGGACATTTTGCTGGTCACGGACATCACTCCCCTTACCCAAATCAACATGTGGCCTCCAACTTGTCCGAAATTTTCTCTCCCCTTCCCTCCTATCCCTGGTAACCTAAAAAATGAGTTCCCTTCCCTAAGCAAACCCTTCCTTGACTTTTTACAGTAATGGGCTCATACAATATTTATCTTTCAGTGACTGACTTATTTCACTCAGCATAATGTCCTCCAGACTCATCCATGTTATGAGATGATTCATGTATTCTTCATTTTTCTTTAATGTAGCATAGTATTCCATTGTTTGAATGTACCATGATTTGGTTTTCTATTCATTTGTTGATGAGCATTTAGGTTGTTTTCATCTTTGCTATAGTGAATTGTGCTGCAATGAACATTGGTGTGCATATGTCTGTTTGTGTCCTGTCTCTCACTGCTGTGGGATGTATTGCTAGTAATGAAATTGCTAGATCAAATGGTATTTCTGTTTTTAGTTTTTTAAGGAAATGTCACACCATTGTCCATAATGGTTGTACCATTTTGTAGTCCCACCAGCAGTGTATGAGAGTTCCACTATCTCTGAAACCTCCACAGCATTTGTTATTTTCTGTATTGTTGAGCTTCATTATTATTGCTGGGGTGAGATGATATCTCATCAATGTTTTGATTTGCATCTCTGTAACGGCTAATAGTGCCTAAGGCACTTGACTGCTAACCAGAAGGCTGGCGGTTCAAACCCGCCAGCCACTCCTCAGAAGGAAGGTTGGGAAATCTTACTTCTGTAGTGTTACTGCCTCGGAAACCCAAGAAGGGGTCGCTATGAGTCGGGGCTGACTCGATGGCACATAACAACAACAACAATGGCTAATAGTAGCTCTGGTGGAGTTGTGACTAATGCATTTGACTGCTAACCAGAAGGCTGCAGTTCAACCCCTCAGCCACTCCTTGGAAGGAAGATTGATCTACTTATCTAGTGACATCAACTTGGAAATCCAAGAAGGGGTCACTATGAGTTGGATCTGACTTGATGGCAGTGTGTTTGGTTTTTTTTTTTTTTGGTTTAGTGGTTAATGATCGTGAGCATTTCCTCATGTGTTTGTTGGCCACTAGTATATAATCTTTAGTGAAGTGTCTGTTCATGTCCCTTGCCCATCTTTGAATTAGTGTTGAAGTTTTCTGTAAATTTTGTAGATAAGTTCTTTGTCAGATACGTCATAGGCAAATATTTTCTCCCAATCTGTAGGTTCTCTTTTTAACACTTTCAGAGAAGTCTTTTGATTCACATAAGAATTTAATTTTTACAACTACAGTGGTTGTATAGATCCAGGAGCATGAGACTTCTTAAAAAGATTGCAATGCTTGGTAAAGATATCAAAGGGACTCAGGACATATCACTTTTCATTATTAAATTAAAATTTTAATTACTAAATTAAAATTGAAATTAAGAATAAAATTTAGCCATATAATTAAAGCTAGGAAAAAAATAGTAAAAACAAAAACCTAAAGTTTTGCTTTGTGATCAAAAAGCACAATTAGTTATAAGACTATTGCAACATTAATGGTATAGATTTAGACTCATATAAATGAAATAAGACATAGCATGAGATGTATTTGGAAGTAAACTTGTTCATCTTGACAATATATTTTAATTTTATATGGATTATTTCTCTTAAATATTTGACATAGTTGGTCTGTAGCTTGTACACTATTAGTGGCTAAGTAACTCAGGCAAAGGACATTAAACTAGTTTTATCAGTGTATTAAGATAGAGGTTTCTCTTATGTTGGAAAGATGGAAAGAGTAAATAAGAATTCTTTTTCTCTTCTCCATTCCTTTTCAGTAATATCTCTATATCCATTGGTTCCAACCTTTTGGCATCCACCAATTTGTGAAAGAGTAAGTTGGTATAAAATGAATAAAAGAGAAATGGGAAAGGAACTTCTTGTTAGAGATTAAAATAGTGATGAGACCCCTACACAAAATTATTATCTGTCTTCAGCAATGCCTACCTCATATAAGTAGTTCTAAAAGTAACTACTAAGGAGCTCTAATGGTGTAGTGCTTAAGGTATTTGACTGCTAACCAGAAGGTTGGTGGTTCGAACCCACCAACTGCACAGTGGAAAGAAGATGGGGCAATCTACTTCCGTACAGATTTACTGCCTTGGTAAAACCAATGGTGATCACTATGAGTCAGAATCAGATGGATGGCAGTGGGTTTGTAAAAGTAACTGATGAAAGACAGAATGACTTTCAATGATTGTTAAACATTCCACCAAGAACCCCTCACGAAACTGATGTGGAATTGGACAAGGGAATAGGTACATGTGTCAGATTTTCCTCTGTAATGTAGATGTTTCTTTTCTATTTCTATTTCATATTTTATACCCCTGCAAATTTTACATTTCTCCATAATATATTTTACACAAACATTATTGTAAAATAGTCTTTCCAGAAAGAAGTTAATATATAACATACAGCTTCAAATCCCAGGAAATCAGGCCCTCTGTGGTAGTTAAGGCCATGTGTCAACTTGGCTGGTTTTGAGTAGCTGTGCAGCTGGATACAGTATTCCTCATGATGAAACTGGTGATCAACTCCATGGTGGAATATACTGTGAGCAGCTGAGTAGCTGCCTTAGGAATGTGGTCTGATCACTGTATGTAAGGAGAGGCTTTGGGAATGGTCTTCAGTGTTTTGGCACACTTGAACCCTGCATGTAGCCTAGTTTTCATTCAGCAGCCTGCCATGCTCTGCCAATCTTGGGACTTTTAATGGACTTGAATCTATGGCCTGTCTTGTCGTTTAGTACTATCGGGACTGTGTCTTTTCACTTCTCGACCTTGGGTTTGTCAGACTCAGCAGCCAGCAACTGCCTGAGTGAATAGATGTCTCTAGCTTCAGTGGGCTGGGAGCAAGAGGCAGAGCTGAAGCCCAAGGTCAAGGGGCTTTCACTCAGACCCTAGAGCCTGGCACTTTGAACTCGGACTTCTAGTCTCCTAAACAGTAAGAGTACAAACTCTTGTTTGTTAAAGCCATCCCACTTGTGGTATTTCCTGCCAGAGAGGCACTAGATAACCAAAACACCCTCCTACATCAGTTTGAAGATCAAGAACAAGGGCCAACCGAGAGTGTAGTTGTAGTGTTGAGCAAATTGCCCTTCATTTTATCAATTATAAAATGAGAAGTATGAGTAGATAACCCGTGAAACACTATTAATGAAACTGCTATAATAATTTGTTGCATCCTTTTTTTTTAATTTTTAACTTTCATCTTAATACACCTTTTTATTTCAAAATACTACATAAGTGAAATTAGTTTTAGATGACATTTGTAATTCCCAAATCAATGAGAGGGAGCCATCTTGTGGTTTCTGCACAGAGTGGCTTATGTGCTGTCCATATTTCTAAGATAAAAGAAGGACGAGTAATCTTTGAAAGTGTAATAGCTTTGTAAATGTGATCCAAACATTCATTTTTAGGTAATTAAATAGACTCTACTTCTGGATTCCTGTAATCATTTTTTAGATCATTAAAGGAAGTTTTTAAAATTGAGAATATGCATAAACCCACTGCCATTGAGTCAGATCCGACTCATAGCGACCCCTCCTTAGGTTTCAGAGACAGTATCTCTACGGAAGTAGATTGCCCAATCTTCCTTCTGAGGAGTGGCTGGTAGGTTTGAACACCAGCCTTCTGGTTAGCAATCAAGTGCCTTAGGCACTATACCACCAGAGCTCCTCCCGAGGATATGCGTAGTACATAACACGTTCCTGTCTGTGACTTATTTTCTTACTTAATGAAAACCATTTGGTGTGTACTGAGGTAGTAATTGTATTGCTTGGTAAAGATACCAAAGGGGCTCAAGACATCTCACTTAGGAAATAAGGGGACAAAATGTTTTTCATAGCCCTTAGTTGATTCCAATTCATGACAGCCCCATGTGTGCAGAGAACTGCTCCACAGGGTTTTCAAGACTGTGACTTTTCATAAAATCACAGGCCTGTCTCCCAAGGCACCTCTCAGTGGGATTGAACCTTCAAGTATTTGGCTAGTAGACAAGCACTTAATAGTTTGCAACACCTGGGAACTTCTATGGTAGAAAAATGCCATTAAAATAGAAAATTGCATATTGTCTTTTCTGCTTTGTAATTTCTGAGTCATAAAATTTAAACATATTGTTAATTTAGTAACTTAAACATGCTAATAAGGAGCTGTGATGGCACAGTGATTGATGCATTTGGCTACTAACTAAAAGGTTGGTGGTTCAAACCCACCAGCCACTCTGGGAAAAAAGATGAAGTAATCTGCTTTCTTAAAGATATACAGCCTTAGAAACCATATGGGGAAGTTCTACTGTGTCCCATAGGTACATTATAAGTCAGAATTGACTCAATGGCAGAGGGTTTAGTTTGGAATAATAACATTTAAGATCATCGTATAATTTTGTTGCTTGAGGAACATAATATTTAATATATATTAAAAGGTATATATATTCAGTATAATTAATACTTATGATAATTATTAAAAATACATTAACAACATTAAATAATAGCATGTTGATAATATTTTTTAGAGGTTCCTTTTAGAAACTAAATTACATTGTCCATTAGGTAAATAAGTCATATGGAACATTTTTCCCCAGGATGTGATTCATTCTGATTTTTAATAATACTTGTTTTAATTTACTTCAACATTTTCTTCAGCTAACTTTCACAGACAATATGAAAATGATATTTATAACATCATCAATTCAGTGAATTGATACTGATTTGTTGGATTTAAAATAAATTGTGAAGAATATATAATCTCCATTTATGATAAATTATTCATCTTTATTATTCTAAAAGAAAAAAAAAATTAATCCCTGAATTGGAAAAAATGTTTCAATTTCACTCATGCAACCCATCAATTTAATTTCCATCATTTTAGAAAAGGTTGAGTCTTATTTTGAGATTACTAATTATCTAGAAAAAGTACTAAACCAAATCATAAAATAAGCCTCTTGTAGTCCATGCACAACACACAGTTCCTGCAGATTTTATTTCCTTCCTTGCTTTGCTCCTGAAAGTGGAGAAAGCTTTCCTGATTTCTATCTCTTGAGATTTTCATGTCCAAATATGGTAAAGACTGATGAGGAAGTGAAAAACAGAAGTACATAGAGATAATAACATTATCTCACATACTTCTGCATCAATCATGATACTTATGACAATATATTACAAATTGACTCCACAGCAACTAGCTACATCAACAATGGGCAGAACTTTGAGCAGTAAACCTGGTTGTTCATTTTACTGGAAAGGAAAGATGGCCAGATGTAGGACTATCCACTGATCCATAGGCTGTGGCCAGTGTTTTGGCTGGATGCTCAGGGAGTTGGAAGGAAGATGATTAGAAAACTGATGACAAAGGGTTGGGGAAAGGGTATGTGGACCACTATAAATGGGACAACTGAAAATCCAACCGAACTCACTGCCTCTGAGTTGGAGCCGACTTATAGCAACCCCTCCTTGGGTTTCCGAGGTGATATCACTAGGAAAGTAGATTGCCCAAACTGCCTTCCAAGGAGTGGCTGGTGGGTTTGAACCACCAGTCTTCTAGATAGCAGTCAAATGCCTTAGGCACTATGCCACCAGGGTTCCCAAATGGGACAAAGAAATGAAAATATTTGTGTCTCATGTGAATGCTCACCAAAGGGTGACCTCACTAGAGGGCGATTTTAATAATCCAGTGGATAGGATGACATGTTCTATGGATGCCAGTCAGCCTCTTTCCCCAGCCACTCTTGTTATTGCTCAATGGGCTCATGAACTAAGTGGCCATGTTGGCAGGGATGGAAGTTAAACATGGGCTCAGCAACATACACTTCCACTGCCCTTAATCAATGCCGTACATCCATCACCTTTAACCATTCCCCCATTTCCCCATCATCCCACCTCTGGTAACTAATAAACTTTGTTTCCTATACATTTGCCTTTTCTTTTCTTTTTATATACATGAGGTCATATAATATTTGCCGTTTTGTGTTTGCCTTAATTCACTCAGTAAAATGTCTTCTAGCTCCATCCTTTATAGTAGCATATATCCTGAAGTCTTCATAAAACCAAAAAATATAGTTTAGCTTAACTAGTAATGAATGTCTGCCTTGAGCATTATGTTCTTTTAAGAACTGTGTATATAGATCAAACTGACAACTACAAATTGAAAGATTAGATAGGAACTTTAGGGTGCAGTGAATTTATGTTAACAGAGGAGAAGCAACTCAGGAAAAGAGGCTAAGAATTATTACAAACTGGAAAATGTGATCAATATCTCTAAATGAAACATGTAGAAACCGTTGAATTGATGCATGTTTTGCTATGTATCTTCTCAACAATAATAAAATAAGAATTTTTTTTTTTTTTTTTTTTTTTTTTTTTAGGTTTTATCAATTTGTTTCCACTTCATAATGACATAATGTACAACAGGGCAAAGTACTGCCTGGTCCTGCACCATCCTCACAATCATTGCTAGGTCTGAGCCCATTTTTTGCATCCATTGTGTCAATCCATCTCATTGAAGGTCTTCCACTCTTTCCTGACCATCTACTTTAACAAGCATGATGTCCTTTTCCAAGGAATTGTCTCAACTGATAACTGCCCAAAGCATATAAGAAGAACTCTCATCATTCTAGTTCTAAGGAACATTCTGACCATACTTCTTTGAAGGCAGATTTACTCTTTCTTCTGGCAGTCCACGGTATATTCGATATTCTTTCCCAACACCATAATTCAAAGGCATCAATTATTCATGTCAAGCTGCCACATATATATGAGAAGATTGAAAATAACCATGGCTTGAGTCAGGAGAACCTTAGTCTTCAAAGTGACAATATTGATTTTTTTATACCTTAAAGAGGTTTTTTTGCAGCAGATGTGCCCAATGCAATACACCATTTGATTTCCTGACTAATGCTTCCATGGATGTTGATTGTGGATCCAAGTAAAATGAAATCAATCTCTGCATTTATCATGATATTGCTTATTGGTCCCGTTGCAAGGATTTTTGTTGTTGCTGTTGTTGTTCGTTTGTTTTCTTTATGTTGAAGGGCAATTCACACTGAAGGCAGGAGTCTTTCATCTTCATCAGTAAGTGCTTCAAGTCATCTTTACTTTCAGGAAGCAAGGTTGTGTCATCTGCATATCGCAGGTTGTTAATGACTCTTCCTCCAATCCTGATGCCATGATCTTTTTCATATGGTCCAGCTTTTCATATTATTTTCTCATCATACAAATTGTATAAATATGGTGAACAGATACAACATTGACACACACATTTCATGATTTTAAACATGAGGTATCCCTTTTTCGGCTTGAGATCTTACTCTTGGTCTATGTAGAGGTTCCTCATGAGCATGATTGAGTGTTCTGGAATTTACATTGTTTGCAATGTTAACCATAATTTGTTATGATCCATACAGTTGAATGCCCCTGAATAGTCAATAAAACACAGGTAAACATATTTCTGATATTTACTTTCAACCAAGATCCATCTGATAGCAACAGCGATATCTCTTGTTCCATGCCCTCTTCTGAACATAACTTTAATTTCTGACAATTCCCTGTTAATGTACTCCTGCAACTCTTTTTTTGAATCATTTTCAGCAAAATTTTACTTGATGTTATATTATTGACATTGTTTGATAATTTCCATGTTATGTTGGATCAGATTTCTTTGGAATGGGCATAAATGTAGATCTCTTTCATTCATTTGACCAGGGAGCTTTCAAATTTCTTCATAGAAGACTGAGTGCTTCCAGTGTTCCATCAATTTGTTGAAATATCTCAATGTTATTTCATCGATTCTTGGAGCCTTGTTTTTTGCCAATTGTTTCAGTGCAGCTTGGACTTTTTCCTTCAGTGCCATTGGTTCTTGATCATATGTTACCTCCTGAAATTGTTGAATATCAACCTTTTTTTTTTTTTTTTTTTGGCACACTGAATGTGTATTCCTTCCATCTTCTTTTGATGCTTCCTGCATCATTCTATATTTTTCCCACAGAATTCTTTGATATTGCAACTTGAAGCTTAAATTTTTTCTTCAGTTCTTTCAGCTTGAGAAATGCTGGAAGTGTTCTTCCCTTTTGGTTTTCTAACACAGGTCTTTGCACATTTCATTAAAATACTTTGTCTTCTCAAGCTGCCTTTGAAATCTTCTGTTCAGATATTTTATTTCATCTTTCTTCCATTTGCTTTAGCCACTCTTCATTCAAGAGCAAGTTTCAGAGTCTTTTCTGATATCTATTTTGGTCTTTTCCTTTTTCCTGTTTTTTAATAATCTATTAGCTATTCATGTAAATTGTTCTTGATTTCATCCCATAACTCTTCTGGTCTTCAGTCATTGGTGTTCAATGTGTCAAATTTATTCTTGAGATGGTCTCTAAATTCATGTGGGATATACTCAGGTCATATTTGGACTCTCATGGACTTGTTTTAAATTTCCTCAGCTTCAAAAAATAGATATATTCAGAAAATAGAATATAAAAATCTTAGCATTATTCCATTCAAACTCATACTAATCTGTTATTTCACTCAGTCCCATATAATTAATTTCTGTTTCAAGTAATCCTGGATAGCAGTCTTATTAATCCATCAGCATCCCCAGAAATGTTCTGAAAATCTGATTCAGTCCAGTGGTATAAACAATGTCATTAGAAGTTCATCCTTGAAATATATGACATATTTCTTTCCTCATGTCTCTGAGACAGTCTTCTTTTGTTTAAATACTTCGGGCTGTGGTTGATTGCAAATGCTTTTAGGGAGTCAGAGAAAAATTGTCTACAGGCAACAAATCTTAAAAATGGCAATGGTTAATTTATTAATAATAATTTTTAAAAGTGAATCTAATCCTTAGAATAGAAAAGAACTTAAGATATGATATGCTATAATTCCGAGATACAATATAACATGAATATATCAAACATAAAGGCGGGCAATCTACTTCCATAGTGATACTGCCTCGGAAACCCAAGGAGGGGTCGCTCTGAGTTGGGTACGATTCGATAGCAAATAACAACAACAACAACATATATAGAATATAACATAAATACATCAAGATTATGAAGTATAGGGATTTAGTTGTTTCTGGGAAGTTGTGAATACCTGAGTATTAATAAAACTTCATTAGTGATGTGAATTCTCAGTTGACAACTACTGGCCTAGATGAAGCTAGAGTCTTATTAAATAAATCAAGTTGTGCTCAAGTTAACACTTCAAAAAAGTAACTGAAGTTATAACTGATAACATTATACTTTGGTTGTCTAATATGAGGCCAAAGAGCCAAATGATTCTGATAAATGGAAACACAAAATGGACAATTATAACATGGGCAAATCTCTAGGAGCATCTTATGTTGTATTAAAAAAAAAAAACAAAAAACCTCACTGAGTCAGATCCAACTCATAGTGACCCCTCCTTTGGTCTCCTAGCCGGTGTCTCCACCGAGGTAGATTGTCTAGTCTTCCTTCTGAGGATGAGCTGGTGGGTTT
>NW_006921855.1:3683568-3684111 GCF_000298275.1 Orycteropus afer afer
CAACCTTCCTTCCGAGGAGTGACTGGTGGGTTTGAACCGCCAGCCTTCTGGTTAGCAGTCAAGTGCCTTAGGCACTATGCTACCAGAGCTCCCAAAAGGACCTTAGCTCTTTTAAAAGGGCAGAGACATTCATTGAAAACTTCTTCTGGCATTTTAAATCCCTCCCAACTAGAATAAATAAGAAGGATTTCCTTAGGCTTTTTTACCATTCAAGAATCAACAAAAATTTCTTTTGTCCCACCAGATTTCAAGTTCTGCATTAGAATCACCAATGTGCATTTTATCCTTCTCATTTCTTAACAACTGTTTCTAATTTTCCAACCTGCTGGAAAGAGTTCCTTGACTCTCTCCTACATCTTCTCTTAGCATAACCTTTTCATTGGAAATAATCTTAGCTTCCTTTTTATATCTGTTTCTCCAGCATAGCTTCTCCCTTTGGAAGAGGTACCAAGGTTAGCTCTGTCTCAGATTCCAAATATAAACTGCAGCACCTCAATGTCTTCTCACAATGCTAAACTCAGCCCTGCCTTGAGTTCATTCCCC
>NW_006921855.1:3684611-3691443 GCF_000298275.1 Orycteropus afer afer
AAAAAAATGTAAATCATAGTGAATATCTATTAATAATGAGGACTGTGATAGTTAAGGTTGTTCGTCAACTTGGCTGGACCATGAGTCTAAGGATTTAAGCAATTGTGATGTAGTCATTACCCATGATGAGATCTGATGTAATGTAATCACTTCCATGATGAGATATGCTATGAACAGCCAATCAGTTGAATGGAAGTTTCCTCAGAGGTATAGCCTGCTTCCAATATGTATGTAGACATCCTGGGAATATTCTCTGGCTTTCTCTTGGATCTGGAGCTTGCATCTAGATCATTCTCGTCCACTTCCTAGAGCTGAAGCAGTGGCCTGCTGTATTGCTTGCTTATCTTGGAACTGTTTCCTTAGCAGCCTGTGAACCAAAAATCTGATATTTTACCTGCTGATCTTGGGTTCATCAGCTTCCAAAGCTACCAGCCTGCTGTATTGCCTGCTGATCTTATGTTTGCCAGCCCCCTCAGCTGCATGAGTCAGGAGAAGCCTCTGGCTTGAGCTGTGACCTACAGACTTGGAACTTGCCAGCCTCTACAATTGTGAACCATTTCCTCAAGATACATTTCTCTCTCTCTCTCTCTCTCTCTCTGCATATATATAAGCTTCACTGGTTTTGCTTTTCTAGAGAACCCAGCTTAAGACAAGCTCAAACACAGCAACAGTTGTTAGGATGGCACAGTACTAGGCAATGTTTTGTTCAAAACCAATTTGATAGCACCTAACAACAAACTCAAACTCACTGCTGTCGAATCGGTCCCAACTCATAACGACCCCTCCTTGGGTTTTCGAGCCAGTATAACTACAGAAATAGATTGCTCAACCTTCCTTCTGAAGAGTGGCCACTGGGTTTGAACTACCAATCTTCTGGTTCACAGTCAAATGCCAACACTGTATTTTAATTTAGTCAATTTAATATAAGCCTAATATTTTAAGTTATCTAAAGGTTTTGGAAATTATCTTCAAGCCTACATAGCATAAAACATAATTGCTATTGAAATACGGTTTGTCAGAATTATGATATGATTTGGTTAAGCACAACTTTATGTTTTTCATAACATTAAATAGTAAAAGTAATAAGTAAACTTGTATAATTTAATAAAAACACACCCAACCAGAATACAATGTACACTGATATTATACTCAATAGTGGTAATTCAGAAAAATATAACTGCTGTTACTAAAACAAAAATTATTCAGCTAGCCTAGTTTGTCAAAGATTTATCTACATCATGAACTTTAGAATTAGAATTAGAATTCATAAAAGTTGATAAAAGTTTCTCCATAAAAGTATCCAGGCTTAGTTTGTCTAATATAACACTGAAAACTTTTGCAGCTTATTTTCTTAATTTTGGGGATTTTTAGGAATACTCTATTTTTATACATGCTTATTTTCTTCTAGCAAATCAGAATAAGTGATATTATAATCTTATTTAATAATACCATCCAGAGTTAGGAAAATATTACATATATCTTCTGTATACTGTAAAGAATCTTTTAGAAAAATAATATTTAGAATAATTTTATTTTTCTGAGGCCATATTACACCAAACAAAATAAACAATCCATCATTTTTATCTGTGCACTTTTCAATGAACTTTATTTCAAAATGTTTCTCAGCGTGCCCACCAAAGGCCCAAATCATTCTTGGTGAAATTATATCATTGAAAAAGATGAAAAACTGGACCTATTGCTGTCAATTGATTCTGACTCATAACAATTCTATACAGAGTAGAACTGTCCCATTGAGTTTCCAACGCTACAGAGTAGGTTAGCAGCTCCTGATAGAAAAACTGAAACAAAAGCAAAACACAAGTTAATAGATTTATATTTTTGGATCGAAATTTTGCAGTTAATTTTGGACTCATGGGGAAGAAAAACCCCTTGAAATTGAAGTAAAATGTCTGTTTTAATTTTATTTCACATTATAAAAATGATTATTTCTATAGCAGAACATCTAGAAAAGTCTTTTTTTCTTTTTTTTTTTTAATAAAGGAAAATGAATCTGGCATGAACTCAGAAGAATAATTGTTCATGGCTGGCTTCAAGACAAAGTCGTGTTTGGAAGACCAAGAGTCATTGAACTGAACAATGGAAAATAATGTTGTCATTATATTTCTAAGTGTTATTCATGACTTAGAGAACAGGTTTCAGATGGCTCATTCTTCGGGTTTGCAAAGTGGGGTATTGGTGACAGCTTCTTTTCCCTGTGCTTCCAATTAATAGTTTGCCTGAGTTGTATTGTAGAGTACTACATTGTTGGAGAAAGAACAACTATTGAGGTAATTTGATAAAACACATGGTGCCAAAGATAAGGAAACAAAAAAGCATATGTAGATATTTCTTGTATACCAGAGTTCAGAGTTCAGTTAATGTGGGCTCATTCTGAGGAAATATTAAGATCCTAGGGAAGGGCAATTAATGGTGTAACTAGTAAAAAAAAAAAAAAAAAAATGCAAAAAAGGAATATAATCAGAAAAATAAAAAAGAAAGCAACTGAGAAAAATGAAGTTTGGAAAGGAATGGTTCGATAATAGTTTACATAATAAATTCTTTCTTATGAATGTATAAAATCATTTTTCTAGTCATTAACATATTTTCTCATTCTGTTCTTAGTAGAAGAGTTCATGATCCTCCATATTATACTTTTCCCATATTGGCAGGCATATATCAAGGCTTCTCTATGAGTCGGGTCCGACTCGATGGCACATAACAACAACAACAACTGGATGTTATATCACTGAATTGGTAATCTGAGATAATATAGTTTTTATTAGAACAGAAGTATAGCATGATCTTTGTCAGAAAACAACACCTTTGATGAAACATGCTAGACAACAAGACAGAAGAAGTTATCCATATTCTGAAAAAATGTTAATTTTATTGTTCTTGATCAAAATATCAACAGTTATATGATAAATACCATATATATAATACTATGAATTAAGAACTTTGATTAGAGAGTTTGTTAGTTGCAGATGTGAACTCAAGATAATATAATGAAAAATAAATTGATAACATTCATGCATACATTTAAAAATATAACTTCAATATAATTTCCTAAAAAAAATATGATATAATCTGGACATAAGACTCAAGAGGACATGGTTTAAATCTACAGAAAAATAATAAAACCATAAAATAGTCATTCTTTTTCTGGTAGTCTTTTAAACATTTTGGCTCACTAAAATTAAAGTTACTGTATATTAAGATGGTATATTGAAAATATATGGTACAATTTCTTTTTATTTTGTTTCCACAGTACACTATATAAGCGCTGTAGGATCTCAGGGTACTTTATTCCCAGAATAATCACTTATTATACATTAAAATACAAATTGAAGGAATCACTATTGCATAATTTATAGAGATGAAAGTGAAGGAGTACAAAATTACTCAAGCATGTTCAAATACAATAATACATCCATATTTTTTTCCTGGCATTTAATTTACAGCTCTGGTAGCATAGTGCCTAAGGCACTTGACTGCTAACCAGGAGGCTGGTGGTTCAAACCCACCAGCCACTCCTCGGAAGGAAGGTTGGGCAATCCTACTTCCGTAGTGATAACTGCCTCGGATAACTGCCCAAGGAGGGGTTGCTAGGAGTCGGGGCCGACTCTATGGCAAATAACAACAACAACAACAACCTCTTCACCTATGTTTACAAGTAAACTTGGATATGGTTTATGTAAATTGGGTTGCTTTCATGAAAACCACCTTAGGAAAAAATAAACTATTGAATAAAACAGTATCGAATTCATACCTTTTATTACACCTTTACTCTAAAAATATGTATTATTCTGGCTGATAATTTTTTAAATTTATATTACTATGTAGAGTTCATAGATTTCTTCATATCATGAAATATATTTTTAAATATTTAATTTAAATATATTGCTAAGATAGAGGAAGACATTTAAAGTTATTGAAAATAAGTTTCTAGTTATCAGTGTAGACAATTTTAACTTCAATATATTATAAATATGGAATCATCTCATTGTTTAACACTGAAGTGAACTTATGAATGGCTTAAATAAGAATAAAGTTAGTGGCAAGGGGTTGAAAAGGGTGTTAATTCAATCTAGAGACAGGACAGATGTGATTAAATGTATGATTGTGTAGAGATTGAGCAAATTCATTTGGTATTTTATGAAGTAAATGTTATTTCTTGATGAAGATTAATGTTTTATTATTTAGAACTACATCACAATAGAATAGACTGCCCTCAGAATAATGAGCTACTTGCTGATATAAGCATCTTAGGAAAGTGGAGATAATTTTGTACAAGGTATACAATGGTCAAGATGTACATGACAGTGGGTGAAAAGCTGCACTGAAATACCGTGAAGGTTTATTTTTAATTCTAATATAAATTAGGGATAGTTAAAAAGGGTTGCTTCAAAAAATTGTAAAACTTCAAAAGTGTTCAATCAAATCTTATTAAAAGAATGGGCTAATGTGTGTTCAGATCAATTGTTCTGACTACTTGCTTGTGGCACTTTGTATAATCTGGAAGTTCATGTCTTTATCCACTTACACCAATTATTTACAGTGTGCAGGGCTGAATTCAACACTTAGAACAGTGCCAGCTATGCAGAAGATGCTCAGTGAAGATTTGTTCAATCAATAATTGAATCATAATCTTCTACACTGAACAGCAAGGATTTAAATATTTTTAGAAATTCTTAAGGGATCCTGATGTACATTCAGGGTTCAAACATTATTTTTCATAATATTCTGTCAGTTAAAAAATGTTCTACTTATTTTGCATATATGTGAATCATAAAGAGTAATGACAAAATTGCCTGTGAAGACAATGAAATCATTGATATTAATTAGTTGTCCTTTAGAACGACATGTTCAACAAATAATTAGTCATTCTTCAAATTAGTCATCCTATAGTGTTTTAGAATTCTATTGCTAAGATTTGGACAAAAGATTTGATCCATATAACTTTGTTCATGCTTTCATAATTAACATATGGGCAAATCAAATGACTTAATTGTTCATATTTCCTACCAGGAATCATGCAAAATATGATATAATTATGGATATTTGTCCAGGGAAGTAGACTTCCTTTGCATTCCAATTTGAAAAAAAAAAAAACAGAAATGTGTTTGTGTGTCACACAGGAAAATAAAGAAAAATAAAGGTAGCATTAAGATGGAAAATTTAGAAGAAAGAATGGGTCAGAAAGTATAAGATACTACCTGGGGATTTCTATATCTTTTGGCCTGATTTCTGCCCTAGCAATTTTCAAATCCTAGGCAATTATATTTTACACAAGATCTCTTTGCATCTTTATTATGGAAGAATATGAATCAGTTTATTATAAGAAGTAATTAGAATAAAAGTTCTTTCCATATGCAAATTTTCTTTTTAATATCAGTATGTTTTTAAAGAGAAATGGGCATTGGGATAATAGTTTTACCTTAAATTTAATGAAATTAATGTCTCAGAGTATACACTGCACATTCACTCATGAAAAGTTTATGTAACTATGAGAACAAAACGAGACTGCACTATTTTACCACTTTTTGTTGTACAAGAATAAGAATATGAGAGCAAATGTATCAGTTGAATCGGTCACCTCATAGGACTAAAAGTAAATTTGGTATTATGAATATTTTATTTGCATTCAGTCAAAAGGTAACACTGTTTGTTCATATACTCTGTATCTTTTAAAATATATTAAAATACATAAAATTGTCTTACACCATAAGCTTTAATTATCTTTATCATCTTCTTAAGATGTCAAAGTTAATGAGTTGATAAATTTCAAGGTCTAAAATAGAAGTTCAATGTTGTCTGTATTTTTTTCTTGAAGTTTCTAGTTTCATGATTGGTTTCCATGAGATATACAGAGTTAGTATTAGCTTAGTTAAATATTGCTGTTTAGTGATCATTGATATGGGCAGAATTATTCCTGAAGTGCTATGAATGGCATTGTGTTTTCAAAAAGAAGATGCACTAAGGAATTATGAAGGCATGTGAACAAGACTTTGCTATGATTATATTCCAGATTTCTACTTTTTTCCTTAAAATTCTAATTTTGATGGTCATACTTTTTCAACTGCCTATTATTCAAATAAGCTCAGCTAAAGAAAGTAGTCAGATGAAATTTGGAAAACTGCACCAGAAATTCCTTTAATCTTTCTTGAGTGATTAGACAATTGTGGGTCTAGCTTTAAGAGATATTCCAGTTTGAAATATTAAAAATTGTGCAGTTTTATCAACTAACTTTTTTCTGAAATGCCCATGAGGCCAACATTGATGCAAATGAAGTTTGTAGTTGCTGAGCTGATTGCTATGACTGTGTTAATATCGTTACAACAGCAAGTAATTCAGTTTGGAAGCCAAGCATAGACAATAAAATGATGCAGTTCAAAAGTTCAACACCCAAATTAACAACCAAGATGCACAATTATCATAACTTGCTTAATTGTTGTTATTGTTATGTACCGTCAGCGACCCCTCCTTGGGTTTCTGAGGCAGTATCACTATGGAAGTAGATTGCCCCATCTTCCTTCCGAGGAGTGGTTAGCGAGTTTGAACCACCAGACTTCTGATTAACAGTCAAATGCCTTGGGCACTACGCTACCAGAGCTCCCAACTTGCTTCATAGGCGGGTATAATTCAAAAGAAAATCTTGCAATTTCAAAGATACAAAAAAATATTTTTTCCTTCAATAAGGTATTTGGTAATTCCTGCTTAACTCCTTAGTGAATTAATATAATTATTGTTGTTTTTAGGTGCCATCAAGTCAGCTCCAACTCATTGGTGACTTATGTATAACAGACTTAAATGTTGCCTAGCCCTATCCATT
>NW_006921855.1:3691543-3697481 GCF_000298275.1 Orycteropus afer afer
TACTTCCATTGGTTATATTTTCCTTAGATTCACTGTTTGAATTAAAATTCCCTATGTGTAGAACCGTATTTATTCTTTTATGTTTATCAAGCCCATTATTTTATTGTCTTTGTCAGCATAAATGAATGCTCGTTTGACTGCATATGAGTACGTGCTGTGTATACGGAATGGCTTGTTTTTCTTTACCAGTTCAGAATCAAGATGGAAAATACAGGTGCATATTCTGATAAATTTCCAGAGTTATATCATTATCCACGTGAAATCTATTTGGAGTAGGAGACATTATGACAGCAAAAGTTGTTGATGATTGGTCTAAGGAATGGAAGAATTTCATTCTTAGAGTTGTATTCTTAGGGAGCTCTAAGCTGCTGTCAGGAGACAGCTATGAATTGCAGTACTTTCAATATTTGAAGTATTTTCTGTTTTTAACATTGTCTCATACCTCTCAACCCCGTTTCATGAAATATGTTTTTTATAGGTGATAGGCCAAAACAACATTCAATCATCTTCCAAGTGACTCACACAATGAAGTATTTAAAAAAAAAAAAAAAAAAAATTGTTGTCGAGCCAGTTCCAGCTCATAGCCATCTTGTAGGACAGATTAGAACAGCCCCCTTGGGTTTCCAAGGTTGTGACCTTTAAAGAAGCAGACGGCCTCATCTTTCTCTGGCGGAGCTGTTGGTAGTTTCTAACTTCCGACTTTTCGGTTAACAGCAGAGGGCTTTAATTACTTGAGATATACCATGTTAATAATAGAAAATAATAATAATAATAATAATAATAATAAATAGGACGAAATGCATTCAGGAAAAGAGATGTGTAGGAAGGATGATATGCTTATTTTCCTCTAAAAGTAATTGTTAAGTACTTAAGTTTGACTCTAGTTAAAGTAGCTAACCAGCTTTCTAGTGTCTGTTAAACACATTGGCTTTTTTTTTTTTTTCTAGGTATTTGTTTCTAAAACTTCCATTATCTTAAATAAGATCCTGGGAATTCAAACACCAATGTATGTACTTGTCTTAATGATATTTAGATTTTCAAGTGTTGATAATTCAAGCTTAAGACAAAAGTTATGAGAACATATAGGTAGACTAGGAATTGATTATAGAATAAGACAAGCAGCCATAAGGGTCACCTAATACAGCTTCTGGGAGTTGACTGAGCTCTTCCAAGTGAGGAAGTGTTATAGGGAAACATCTGGAAAGACTGGGGAAGTTTTAAGGTCCTTGGTTTTCTTGTTTTCAGAGTAATTCTATTTTAAGTAGTAAAGAAAGTTCTATGATGTCATTATAATTGAAATCCATTTTAAATGGTAGGGAAAGATGGGCCCATATATAATAAGGCAGAAGATTTCCTAAAAATCTTTATACTATTGTACCATATATTTCAGTGGCTGAGATATAAACTGTACAAAAATCACATAGTTTTCTAATGAAGCTATTTTAAAATTCTTCAGAATATCCACATTAGAATTCCCGTTTATGCATATGGTAAATGTATGCCTTTTGATTTTCTCACCAAAATAGTTTTCTAGCTGGTTTAATTTTTAAATTTCTGGTTTGACACAGGAATTATTGAGGCAAATAATTGCCATGGACGCTAATTACAAGGTAATTGTTCAGTTTATAAGAGTTCACTAAGACAGATTTATACAAGCATTTTGGGATCAGCCACACTTGCTGATGTTATTTGAGTGAAGGCTGTCAGAGTTTTTTACTGCAGTAAGACAATGATAAGTATACATGAGTGCAAACTTATGCCTAAGCAGGGTATACCATATGTTTGCATTAGAGATATCTCTACCATACCAACACCCACTCCTGCTTATAAGTTTTCTCATGGCTAATATCTTTACATCCCAAACTGCAAGTTTCAAAATAGAAATTCTTTCAATATTCTCAAATATGAAAATAAATGATGTCTTTGAATAGTTTTGGGGAGGCAATATGTATGCACATTTATGTTCATTATTTCTGTTTGCTTCCGGCAGAATTCACTTACAGAATGATGGAACACTTTTTAATAAAATGTATGAAATCCAGAAAAATGTATTGAAATATCTCAGAGACATATTGACTCAATATATTTATCATTAGTTCAAATCCTCCACTAATCCTCAGTGAGAACAAAAAACATGACTTGCTATAATCTTCAGTACAAGAATATGTCTCAGCGATTTGGTTCATGGACACCGAATGAAGAAACACATATTTGTCTGCAAAAGTCCTTAGCTTTTGGTAAATACTAATTGAGGCATAATTTCCAAAATAAGTCTATACAAATAATCTCTTTTAGTTATGTCATTTAAATATAATACCAAGCATGATGATATTTTTACTTACAGTATTCAGCTTTAAATTACAATAAATCCTGCAAAAACCAAGACCTGTTGTATGGTGGAAACCTGTCAAAGAAGGAAAACTAAAATATTTTTTTCACTAAAAGAGAATGATACACAGTAGTAAGACAGCACCCTGTTAAAGGTGGAAAAATTGTGAGATCTGAGAAAACAAGGCAATCCCTTTGAATTCCTGCTCTTCCAGGTTTCACTGTACTTACAAATGATGGGAATTATGACTTTTAGCAGCAAAACTGTTGTGTGTGTGTGTGTATATATATATAAGTCATTTTTGAAAACTAAGATTAAATAGACTACAGCTCAATAATATTGAGATTTTTGTTTTAAATGGAACGTCTGGTTTTTAATTTGAGAGTGGTCAAAGGTCAGGAAATAATACTGTCTGGTTCAAGAACTGAGTTATTTTTCTTAAATTTAAATTAATTGTTAAAATTAAATTAATTGTTATAATTAAATTGTTAACTATATTAATTTAGTTGTTAAAAATTAAATTAATTGTTTTCTAGTGTTTAAACTTTTCTTTGTGAATAATTTAGACAACTGAATTTATATTCTATGAATGTAACCAATAATTAAGTCATTTAAAAAATGTTTTAGCATTTTATTAAGTACATAATTCATAGTAAAAATAATGTAGAAAATAGTAAAACTGAAAAAGAATCTAGCAATTTAACCAAGCCCCCAATCATAAAACCAGTTGATGCTCCCATTGTAGTTGAAATAATCTCATTGGTCATTGATAAACTCGAAGTAAAAAATCCATTTAACATTATTCACATCTAGTGAATGACTTATATATTGAAACAATTAATTGAGATATGTAAAATAATTTTTACTTTACCAAAATGACTTATTTATAGAATTTAGAAATTAAGTGCTTTCTCCTTATGCTTAGAGCTAAGAGTGAACCCATATAACTTGGATGGGAAAACTGTTCTTGTTAAAAGGTCTTTCATGAATCTATTGTTTTGTTATCATTGCATTCATTTTTATCAAAATGTATATTCTTTTGAGTTTTAAAGACTCATTCTTAACTAAAACATATTTTAGTTAACTTTCTTTCAATTATATTAAAAGATTAAACCATCTCATACAAATAATTAAGCAGCTATTAACAAGCTAACAAAACTAACGATGCTAGCTTGAATTGTTGAAGTGTTTGTTAATAATTAAAAATATACAGTTATAACTATTTTAAAACAATTATGTCATTTTTAATACTTCTACCATTATTTATTGAGATATAAAATTTAAGGAAAGTAGAATTTGTATATAACATGATATTTTAACTTGTTTTAAATTTCCTTAGTATAGTAAACAAAGTTTTTTTTTTTCAATTTAATTGAAATATTTTATTATGTAAGTTGGTCCTATGGTGATTGGTCCATTAATATTTAGTAAATTTTTCACTGAATTGAATGACTAATTTCCTATTTTATAACTACAATATAAGAAATACTTTTGTTTCAAGCTATTGATTTTTTTATCTTCAACATGTTTTCCTTTTATAAGATTTAATATCATTAAATAAAAATCAAGGAATTCCAAAGTCATTTTCACATCTATTATTATGTGATATTATATAACAAACACAATGGCAGTAAATCTCCCACTTATGATTTACTGTGAGAAAACAGATTATTTTATGTTGTTATGAAACAGAATCCTCATAATATATGTTTTATATCCATTAAAAGAATCTTAATCTGTTTCATCACTTTGCATAGCAAATCAAAATACAACTCTTTTCCTTATACTGTTTCAATACAATGATCATTTGTACATCACACACACACACACACACACACACATACACACAGGCACACATACACACACAACTATGGCAAAGACATTTTCTTCTGAATTGATAATTTGACCTTGCTTGCACAATTCCAGAGACTTAATCTTGTTGTTGGTGAATATCCTCGTGCCTAAGAATTTTATAGATAACCCAGTAGAAAATATTGAAAATCAAAAACGCTAATGGGAAGCAAGCTCGGGAGATAGTGTCAATCTTCTTGGCCCGGTCAATAAAGACTTTCCTCATTTCATCTGGGCTTTTCAGCATTACGTGGACAGGATGGTTTGGTCCCTTTTGGGTCAGACCATCTTTTGCTTGCAGACATGGCCCCATTCCATAGGCTGTGAAGCTGAATCGACTTTCCCTTACCTCGTCATCCTGTCATAAGAAAAATGTAAGACCACACTTCAGTAATTGAATAGAGCATGTCTAACAGGCATTATAGAATAATAACTTAATCATGAACTATTTATACATTAATACCATGAAAAGATAATTGAAGCATATAAAGATGAGTTGCGTTACTTCTCACTGAAGTTTTATTCATTTACACTGCTGCACCATATAGATGGGCCCATTGATAAGCCCATCGATAAACATGAAACTTTCAAACGATATATTTTAATGGAAAAACTAAAAATTCTGGTATTGTCTACATAATTCTAGAACATTGAAAAAAATACATGCTTGTATACTTGTTTTATACATCATGAATCTGAGTATACATGTGATTTTAAATGGAGAAAAGACCAGCATCATTAACTGTATTTTTGTTTCTTACAGAAGAAGAGTCCTTAATGGTTGTTTGCTATAATTTAAAGTTACTTCCTTGAAAAATACTTTCTAATTCAACAAAACTGCTTGATTTTTTTTTTAATCCTCATTTTGTACTCCTTTGTTTTATACTAACCCTTTTAGAATATCCATAAGATATTCACGGTATAGTTTATATATAGGTACATTGATTTGGTTGAAATTATGAATTAATTTTGTAAGAAGTTTGTTGCATGCTTTAAAATAAATTTTAATGTCTTTAAAAATTACTATTTGTACTTTGAGAAAGTATTGTTCTTTTCTCTTAAATGTGACAATTGAAGAGAATTTTCCACATATGTATAAAAAGTAAATCAAAATTTTAAGGTACACTTATTAATAAACACGATAAATGAGATATGCTCATGACAGAAGAATATGGAATACTTAAAATTTATAATGAAATTTATTAATGAATAATTTAATACATTTATTTAGTATGTAACAGTAGATGGTTATATATGAATTAAATAGACTTGTTACTAAAATTAAAAATTTAAAAGATAACAATTTGAGAATTCATAAAGTTATATCTCTCTTTTCTGATAGCAATTTATCATAGCAATATAAAAGATAAGAATAATTAATTAACTCAAGTTTTGAAAAATTATTTGGGGACTCTGAATATAACTACATAATAAACAGTATATTACAAAATTTGAAAGTGAAAATATAAATCATAATGGATTCTAAAAATAAAATGGCCAGAGTTAATGTAGTGGTACATGAAATATTGTTTCTGGAACTATGAAAGGAAGGTAATTCCACCTGAAAAACCAAAACATATAATTTTTAGGGAATACTGCAACTGTAAAATGTATAAACAACTGAATATTGAGAAAGGAATTCTGAAATGAAAGCTAATGATCCAAATTACATGTGATTACTAGGTAATATTTCAAGAATTAGAAATTTGATTTTCCACTATTTATTAAGCATCTTCATTTACTCCATTTTTTAAAAAA
>NW_006921855.1:3697631-3706621 GCF_000298275.1 Orycteropus afer afer
TTCCGAGGAGTGGCTGGTGGATTTGAACTGCCAGCCTTCTGGTTAGCAGTCAAGTGCCTTAGCCACTATGCTACCAGAGCTCCCCCCAAAAAAAGGATAAACTAGTGATAATACTTTTCACACATACGCCTGATAAGTATAAAATAGCCTTGAAAGTTAATTATCTCCTCTGGAGAACTCATTGTGTTCAGAACCCAGAGGCTCATCTCAAACTGGAGACAACCCATTTATTAACATATTTAGTGTACAATGATATTTATCTCAACTCTATGTTTCCAAACAACTATGAATAAAGGATTGACATCAGTCATGGGCTATTGCAAGACTGCTGAGAATGACCTGATTATTACAGCACTGTTTCCTTGAAAACAGGACAATTAAGCTAAATAGGAGCGTGGGTCCTCATGTACTGCACCTGCGTTGGGTTATCTGTGTGTTGGCATGAAGACACTTGATGAGCTTGGTTGGAAAAAAAGTCTGTGGCTTCTCTGTGTCAAGGCAATCATATGCAACTTGACTATTGTCTTTGGCAGCTACATGCCACAAGGACAAAAGAAGCAGTGTTCTTGAATAGCTGCTGGGCCTTCTGATGATATGAAGATTTTGTGCTGATGTATCTCCTGCCTCATATCCTCCTATAGAGCTTAGTAAATGTAATATTAGGTCAAAGCTTATATCCATCTGATATTTCCAGCTACCAATTTGGACCAAAAATCTCAGTGGTGGTCATAGAAGCTCATCTGTCTTTCAGATCTTTACAATAGGACCAAAATTTCTAGGAGAGAACAGAGGCATGTATATGGAAAATAGTGCCTAGGGAAATTAGTTTTCAACTGCTGGATGATCTTTCACATCAGGAGAGGGAAATTGCAATGACAAATAGAAACTTTTCTTTGGAATCATCTCCTCAGTTGGCACCCAGTGCATGTGCCATACTTATTATACTCTAAATATATCCCTGAGAAAGAGTCCTAATGAGAATGTGTTGCTTGAGTGCCTGCTGATCCAGCTAGTTTTGAAGTAACAAAAGCTCTATGGCAAACAACTAGGAATCAGTCTTAGCGCTGGGATCTGGATGACACAGATTTATCTCCTGTTGAATTGGCAAATGGTGATCAGTGACCTAAGCAGTGGAGAGAACAGGGTGATAAACTGAAGGAAAAGTGGCTCAAACTCACCAAACAAAACACACTGCCATCCAGTCAATTCTAACTCATAATGTCCATATTGGACAGAGTAGAACTGTCCAGAGGGTTTCCAAGGCTGTAAAATCATTGTGGAAGCATACTGCCACATCTTTCTCTTGTGGAATGGCTGGTGAGTTCAAACAGTTGACCTTTTGGTTAGCAGCTGAACTCTTAATGACTGTACCACCAGGGCTCCTTGGAAGTGGTTCAAGATATAAGCAATTCCTTGTTTTAATAATTAATTAATCATGCTTGTGAAACTGAAACCACTCAGGGAAAAGAGAAACCAGAGCAAGGAAAGCAAAAACTATCTGGTCTGTGCTTGAGGAAAACAGAGACATTCTGTAAAACAAAACAAAAGCCCAGTTGGACTTGGAAGGAAATTGCATTTAATCTTGATGTCACCTCTCTGCAATCCCAGGCCAATGACAATGGAAACTAGCAACTATATAGTTCATCCTTGTCCAGAAGAAATATAATCTGAACCACAAATGAGAGGCACATGCATAATTTTACATTGCTTAATTTTAAACATAAACCAGGTTTTAACAAGTTAAAAGAGATAAACTTTATAACATATTTTATTTAATCTATTAGGTACAAAATATTATTGCAATTTTTATTCAATGTAAAAATTATTAATGAAATATTTTATATTTTTATTTTTACAACAAGTCCTTGAACTCCAGTGTTATTTTACATTTACAACATGTTTCAATTTAGACTATGCAAATTTTGAGCGCTCAATAGTCAAACGTGGCTAGTACTTATCATATTAAAACTCACTGCCGTCAAGTCGAATCTGACTCATAGGACCCCACCCTCAGTTTCCAAAGTAGTATCTCTACAGAAGTAGATTGCCCAGTCTCCTTTCCGAGGAGTGGCTGGTGGGTTTCAACCACCAGCCTTCTGGTTAACAGTCCAATGCTTTAGGCACTATACCTCCAGAATTCCCACTTGTCATATTAGACAAAGAAATTATACTATAAAACAACTGTCACTTTATTAAGAAGTCCTGGCAAATGTCTGGATAATCTATGTTTTTCTATATTTTTTTGGTTAATTGAATAAAGAACTAACAATTTTTTGGACACTGCAGCATGCAATAGAATGTTTGTTATGTATGCCAACCATAACTTGCTGGAATTTTTGATTCAGGAATTCCATTCAAGTATTCCTGACCCTTTTTAAGTGGGTGAGGGTTGGGATAATGTGAATTTATACTTAGAAGGGAAACTACCTGGTCCCCACCCTTCTGTGAAATACAATAAAACGTTTAGAAGTCGTTATGTTAAATGAGGTAGCAAATTTGAGTTGGTAATATGATCATCAGAGATGAGACTTCTTAAATAATAGTCTCTGACCCAAACTTTAATAGCCAATGTGTGATTAGAATTGTCCTTCAGGTAGGGTTTCCCATGTGATCCTCCTTTTGGGAAGCAGGAGTGTATACAAGATCTATGGGCACATGTACTCTTGCATCTGCCATGCTGAATTTCACTGATGGAAAGAAAAACTGAATTCTTCAGAGGAGAGGATGGCTAGAGGTCAATCTAGTAGCTTTCTTCTCATAGCTATGAAGACATGGAATGAATATGGGGAAATTCACAGGATTGCTATGAATAATTTCCTGACATATATTGCCAGGTGGGAAGAGGGAAATCTGTTCAAGTTCCAGCAGTTGCTTCCCTCAGGGAACACTATTATATCTATGCCTTTCGTCTCAGAAATTAAATCCTCTGATGCCACTGGGGAATGGAAACAAAAGGTGCTGGCAAGGGCTGCTGATTTGCTCCATCAGGTAAAGTACTTAAAACCAAAGAAGATCTCTTTGAAAGCCAGGAACTTCTTGCCCAATTCTGAATAGAGTTCTAAGCCTATGCTACAGTTAAAATGGGATGTTTCAGGGGTGGTGAACACAGTTTTTGGAATTGCCATATACCTACTAGGAGCTCTGGTAGCATAGTACCTAAGGCACTTGACTGCTAAACAGAAGGCTGATGGTTCAAACCCACCAGCCACTCCTTGGAAGGAAGGTTGGGCAATCTGCTTCCATAGAGATACTGCCTCAGAAACCCAAGGAGTGGACGCTATGAGTTGGGTCTGACTTGACAGCACATAAGAAAAACAGCAACAACATATAACTACTGTTTTATAGTATAATTTATAAGATAGTATAATTTATAATATATAGTATAGTATAATTTATAATTTATAGTATAATTTTATAGTATATATGGATGAGCTCAATGTTGCAACTACTGCGTCAGTCTATCTCACTGAGTGTCTTCCTGTTTTCCACTGACCTTCTATACTCTACCAAACATGATCTATTTTTCCAAGGACTGGTTAAATCTATTCTTCAGATGGTCTCTAAATTTAGGTGGTGTGTACTCAAAGTTGTATTTGTCTCTGGTTGATTTCTTTTAATTTTTTTCTATTACAACTTAAATTTGAATATGAGAAATTGATCATTTATTTCAGAGTGGGCTTTTGGCTTTGTTCTGACTGGTGAATGAACTTCTCCATCATCTCTTTCTGCAGATGTAATCAATTTGATTTCTGTGTCTTCCATCTGGCAAGGTGCATGTGTACAATCACAGTTTAAGTTGTTGACAAAAGGTATTTGCAATAATTAAGTAGATGGTCTTGAAAAATCTGTCATGCAATCTTTGGTAACATTTCTATCACCAAAGCCGAATTTTCCAATTACCAATGATTCTTTGTTTCCAGTTTTGGCATTCCAATCACTGGTAATTATCAATAAATCTTGATTGCATATTTGGTCAATCTCAGACTGCAGAAGTTAGTAAAAATCTTCAATTTCTTCTTCTTTGGCTTTATTATTTGGTGTGTAAATTTGAGTAATAGTAGTATTAACTGGTCTTCCTTGTAGGGGGTACAGATATCATCCTATTACTAAAAGGATTATTATCCTATTACTGACAAGATTATTACTGAAAATTATTATTTAATATTAATAATAACTTTATTTTTAATAATTATTATAAAACTGACAATGATTAATAATTGGATATTTAATTGGATGTATTAAAATAGGAGTCCTTAGATTTCCTTAGCTTATCTATAGTAAGTATTAATCAATTTAGAATACCAGGAATAATGGGAACTCTTAGCTATTATTAAGGGAATGGAGGAATAGGGCTTTTTGTTGTTGTTCGGTGCTATTGAGTTGATTCCAACTAATCATCACCCTAAGTACAACAGAATCAAACACTGCCCAGTCCGTGTGATCCTCCCAATCCTCCCATGCTTTAGTCCGTTATTGCAGCCACTATGTTAATCCATCTCATTGAAGGTCTTCACCTTTTTCACTGACTCTCTACTTTACCAAGCATGATATCCTTCTCCAGGGAGTGGTCCCTTCTGACAACATGACCAAAGTATGAGAAATAAAGTCTGACCATTCTTCCTTCTAAGGAGCATTCTAGCTGTACTTCCTCCAAGACAGATTTATTCATTCTGGCAGTCAATGGTACATTCAATATTGTTCACCAACACCACAATACAAATGTATCAATTCTTCTGTGGTCTTTTTAGTTGGTTTCCAGTTCTCACATCATATATAGCTATTGAAAACATTGTGGCTTGGGTAAAGTGCACCTTAGGGTTCAAATTGACACATTTGTTCTTTAATACTTTAAAGAGTTCTTTTGAAGCAGATTTGCCTAATGCAATACATCTTTTGATTTCTTTAGTTCTGCTTTCAAGGGTTTTGATTGTGGATCCAAGTAAAATGAAATTCGTGACAATTTCCATCTTTTCTGCATTTATCATGATTTTGCTTATTGATTCACTCATGAGGATTTCTGTCTTCTTTATATTGAGGTGCAATCCATACTGAAGGTTGTAGTTTGTGATTTTCATCTGACCTATGTAAAACCAACTGAGACCTGAAGGCTGGCTATTAACTACTGTGTGTTCAATTAAGAAGTACTCTAGTAATCTCTTTAGTGAAAACTATTCAGAGCTTCAGAAGGCCAGAGGAAACTAGGAGAGTTCGATAGTCTTGACTTGTACTTTCTTTTTATTCCTAATCTAAGAATTATCAAACACAGTATGCCTTCACAAGGGGTGTACTCAATTATATCCTTATTGTTCTCCCCTATAAGAGCAGGACTTCTTTAGCAAATTGTTACAACTTGGCAAGGAAAGAAACAGTTTGGTCCATATAAAGTTGATTAATGAGAAATGATAGTTTCCCTCTCAATGAAGAAAGTCAGGAAGGGTTTGAAAACTGTAGTGGCACAGGTGACTAGGAAAAGCTGGCAGTTTAATCTAGCTAAGATCCAGAATTCTGCTGGATCAGTCAGTCCAGGTTCTGGGAATACCCTGGGCTGGGGCTACTAGGGACAATACACAAACAGTAAAGAACAAACTCCTGTCCTTTTTGGATTCTACTCAGAGAAAAATAGCTTGTAAGTCTTCCTGAAACCCAGTGGGTATTGTTGTTGGTCCCAGTGTATAAAGTGCTAGAAGACAGGCAATTTGATTGGTGATTGCAAAAAGGCATTCTGATCAGGAGTTTAGTACAAACAAATTTCCCTGATGAAATGAAAATGGTATATTCAGGAACAAACTAAGGGGAGTAATTCTGGGAGTATGTCAGATCCATGAGAAAGTAGCCTCTGACTCTGAAACAATGATAGAATCTCTTGTTGACTTGCCCAGTGTTTTCTGAATCGAATGACTTTCTTTCCACTGAAGCACAACAGGCCATATGGTTTACCAATGGGAAGCCCTGTATGGAGGGCAAAAACCCCAGCCATTCCTGGAACCAATTACCCAGTGGAATGAATAACCCTAATTGGAGAATGCAATGGTGAGTTGAGACAACATACTAATTGGAATCAGTGTACTTGGCAGCATCAAAACAACTTGGTTCTTTCTCTCTGAACAATATTTTGATATTCAAAGATTCTTGGGACCAGGCCAGTGGCCTTGCTTCATGATCAGGCCAATAGGTCTTTAATAAATGGATAATTAAGAAAGTCTGATATGGAGATGCAATTTCTTACGGAAATTCCAGAGAAATAAATTGGGTCATGTAATTCTCACAAAATTACTGGCTCAGAAAATGACTAGAGTACTAAATCAGATGTATTGGAAGTAGCCACAGTAGTGGCCAGTTCATTTATTCTGAATATCAATAAAAGAAAAACTGATGCAAATTGCCTTTATAATGAATGATCCTGAGAACAAAATATGACATATAGTTTGCATGTAGAATATTTAGGGTCTAAGTATTCAGAAGCCCATGGCTCCTAAATAATTCAAGTGAGATTTTGGCAGAAACTTGGGCTTTGTTGAATAATAAAGCCAAAATGAAAAAATGCCACAGATGAAAATAGGGCTTGGAACAAGAAATTTTTTAACAGCAGTTTATTGTTGTTGTTGGGTGCTGTTGAGTCATTTCTGACTCGTAGTGACCCCATGCACAGCAGAATGAAACACTGCCTGGTGCCATGCCAGCTTCACGATCCTTGCTATACCTGACCCCATCATTGCAGCCACTGTGTCTATCCATCTTGTTGAGGCCTTCCCCTTCTTTGTTGACTCTCCACTTTACCAAGCATGATACTCTTCTCCAGGAAATGGTTCCTTCTGATAACATGATCAAAGGAGGTGAGATGAAGTCTGGCCATGCTCACTTCCAAGAAGCATTCCTACTGCACTTCTTCCAGGAAGATATGTTAGTCTTTTTAGCAGACCATGGTACTCTTAGCATTCTTCTCCAACACTACAACTCAAAACATCAACTTGTCTTTGGTCTTATTCATTGTCTAGCTCTCACATGCAAAAGAGGCTATTGAAAATACCATGGCTTGGGTTAGGTGCACCTTAGTTTTCAAGGAGACATTTTTGGTCTTCAGCACCTGAAAGAGGTCTTTTGCAGCAGATTTGCCCAATGCAATATGTTGTCGAGTGTCTTGACTACTGCTTCTATTGGTGTTAATTGTAGATCCAAGTAATATGAAATCCTTGACAACATCAATCTTTTATTCATTTACGTGAAACTTTATTGGACCAGTTTTTAGGATTTTTGTTTTCTTTATATTGAGGTGTACTCCATACTGCAGACTCCATACTGTAGTCTTTTAATCTTCATAAGTAAGTGCTTCAAGTCATCCTCATATTCAGCAAGCCAAGTTGAGTCATCTGCGTATTGCAGGTTGTTAATGTTTCTTCCTCCAATCCTGATTCTGTGTTCTTCTTCATATAATCTAGCTTGTTGGATTATTTGCTCAGCATACAAGTTGAATACATATGGTGAAAAGATATGACCTTGTTGCACTCCTTTCTTGGTTTTAAACCACACAGTATCTATCTCTTTGTTCTGTTCGAACAATAGCCTTCTGAATTCTGAAATATGTACAAGTTCCTCATGAGTACAATCAAGTGTTCTGGAATTCCCATTCTTCTCGATGTTATCCATAATTTGTTATGATCCACACAATCAACTGCTTTTGCATCGTCAATAAAACACAAGCAGGAAGATTCAAAATGGAGTGTCATCAGTAAGCACCACGCTATTTCCCTCTAGCATCTTAGTGCTTGAAAAACTAGGTACAGCAGTTTGAATTAGGGATTTTGGCTCTCTGAAGAGCTCACTGAATCAGAGTGCACCAAACACAGAAGAGCAGAATTGAAGGAAAGTCACAGGGAGATTATTTAGGAAAGATCTACCTGGTGAAGGATGGAAGGGCAGCTGAGAGAGGTCATTGCAAACTTCCCTAGGGCAGTCACTAACTGGCAGGCGAGAGTGGCCACCTGTGATCTCCGTGAGCCAAGAAAGAAGACACCCTATATCAGCATACCAGCGACTACACCAACATCCCAGAAAACAGCCCCAAGGATCTGCCTCCAGCACCTGATTTTATCGGTAACTTGGGTCATCTAAGTGCAAACGGGCGCACAGCACCACTGAAACCCAAGCAGAGAGCTCAGTGGTGCTCCAGGAGGGTGAGCTCGCTCCCCCCTCAGCGGGTCACTGAGTGGGCTTGGGTCAGCCTGGGAGACATTGAGAGATCTGTGCTTATCTTTGTCACTTATATCGGCACCACAGATTACTAGCAGGCATGCTCCCAACTCCAGCACAGCTGAAATCACGTGCATCTTTGGCGCCACAGGTGTGTGGTATCACAGATAAACTCCCGAGCCATTCCTAGTCTGGGCAGATTGTGCTGGTGCTGAGGGCAGATGGGGTGGGGAGAGAGAGGAAGCTGCGACTGAGTGCGGTCTGGGAATTTGCCTTGGATTGGCTTTTTGGCGCTGAGCAGACTCAGAAGGGGGTCTTTGAGAGTGTCTGAGCCTGGCGGAAAGTGGCTACTCCCTAACAACAAGAATCTTTCCTGATATTGAGCCACAGACTTGTAAATAACTATGGTATCAACAACAGCCCATGCAAACCCCACAAAACTGACCCTAGCAACACCAAACTTTCCTTCTTCTGCTCCCATCTTCTCCACCAATAACTTCACTCATTCAATAGAAGAAACCATATTCAGCCAATTATCATAAAACCTCCCAGTTTGAGCTCTAAACCCTCTTTACAACAAATGGAAACACATATCCACATTCCACACAGTGATTCCACCATCACAAAGAAAACAGCAGAGCAACCCAACATACCTGAATCAATAATAAAATAAAATGCACCAGCTTCACCTTTTCAAAATATTAAACCATAAAACAAAGACAAAACAAATCAACACGTAACCAGCAGCTAAAGCCAACCTCAAAATGTCTAGGAAACAATAGGCAACCTCAATCCAAACAAAC
>NW_006921855.1:3706812-3708099 GCF_000298275.1 Orycteropus afer afer
GAAAATCATTGAGGAACAGAACATTAAGATTAATGCACAATCAAAACTCATACAAAAACAGCAGTTAGAAATACAGAAAATGTCTATTGAAATGCAAAGTATGAGCACCAAAAAGACAGAACTATACAACACAGTAGAAGCTCAAAAGAGCAGATTAGAACTGGTTGAAGAACGCATATCCCAACTAGAAGACAAATCTCTGGACACTAGCCATTATGAAGAAAAATAAGATCAAAGATTTAAGAGAAATGAAGAGAGCCTGAGAATTATATGCAATGACATGACACAGAACAATATAAGACTCATTGGAATTCCAAAACAAGAAGAGGTGAAAAAGACCACTGAGAAAATTGTGGAAGACCTGCTAGCAGAAAACTTCACCCATATCATGAAGGAAGAAAAGATATTTGCCCAAGAAGCTCATAGAACCCCACACAAGATTGACCCTAAAAGAAAGACACCGAGGCATATTATAATCAAACTTTCCAAAACCAAAGACAAAGAAAAGAATTTTGAGAGCTGCCCAGGAAAAAATGAATATTACTTATAATAATCAAACAGTTAGGCTCAGCTCTGATTTCTCAGCAGAAACCATGCAGGCAAGAAGGCAATGGGATGGCATACATAAAACTCTAAAGGAAAAAAAAAACAAAAACTTCCAACCAAAAATCCTATATCCAGCCAAATTATCCATAAAATATGAGGGCAAAATCAAGGCACTCTCAGATAAACAGAAATTAAGAGACTTTGTGAAAACCAAACCAATCCTACAAGAAATGCTTAAGGAAGTCCTACCAATAGAGAAACCACAACAGAGATCAGCAAAACGAGGATATGTGACACCAACTCTAAAACCAAATCAGAAATAGATACTCATAATAAGATCATAAAACATTCTACCTTAAAAACCAAGGAACTGAAGCAGTAAACAAAAACAGCAACTAACTTATCAGAGGGAATATTACTTCTAGGTACAGACCCTCAAATGGAGAGAAAAACATGACAACGTCTTTGTAGGACACACTGTTCTAAAAATATAGAGACAAGAATTTACTCCAAGGTAACTACAGAGACAAGTAACAATTCTTCTAAGCAAACCCAGAAGGAAGGAAAACATATGGGCTTAATAAACAGAAAACTGACTATAAGGAAGAAAAGGGAGAAAGCAATAGCCAATAAACTGAACTCAGCACAGAAATATACACGGACCAAGGAATCACCAATGACATGACAAAAAACCACAATAGAATGAAACCAATCAACTCTACCTATCACTAATTACACTCA
>NW_006921855.1:3709069-3710456 GCF_000298275.1 Orycteropus afer afer
TCCTACCAAAACCTATGGGACACAGCAAAAGAAGTACTCAGAGAACAGTTTATAGCAATAAATGTATACATCAAAACAGAGGAAAAAAACAAAATCAACACTCTAACTTATCAACTACAACAACTAGAAATAGAACAACAAAAGAGTCCTACAGTATCTAGAAGCAAGGAAATAATAAAGATCAGAGCAGAGATAAATGAAACAGAAAATTAAAAAAAAAAAAAACACATAGAAAAAATCAACAAAACAAAGTGCTGGTTCTTCAAAAAGATTAATAAAATTGATAAAGTATTGGCAGACCTAACAAAAGAAAAGAAGGAAAAGACCCAAATCACAAGAATAATAAACTAAAATGGTGTCATCACAACAAAACCAACTGAAATAAAAAAGATACTGACAGAATATTATGAAAAACTGTACACCGATAGATTTGAGAATCTAGAAGAGATGGACAGGTTTTTAGAAACACAAAATCTACTTAAGTTATCCCACTCAGAAATAGAAAACTTGAACAGACCCATAACAAGGGAAGAAATTGAACAGGTCATAAAAACACTTCCCACAAAGAAAAGTCCTGGCCCTGATGGCTTCACTGGAGAATTCTATCAAATATTCAGAGAAGAGTTGATACCTATGCTACTCAAGCTATTCCAGAACATAGAAATAGATGGAGTACTCCTAAACTCATTTTATGAAGCAAGCATAACAACTAATACCAAAACTAGGGAAAGACAAAACTAGAAAGGAAAACTACAGACCAATATCACTCATGAACATAGATGCAAAAATCTTTAACAAAATCCTGGCCCACAAAATCCAACAACATATCAAAAAATTAATATATCTTGACCAAGTGAGATTCACACCAGGGTTGCAAGAGTGGTTGAACATCAGAAAATCAATCAATGTAATCCACCACATAAACAAAACAAAAGAAAAGGACCATATTTTTATATCAATTGATGCAGAAAAGGCATTTGATAAAATCCAACATCTATTCCTGTTTAAAACTCTCAGCAAAATATGGATAGAAGGGAAACTCCTCAATGTAATAAAGGAAATATATGCAAAGCAAATGGCCAACATCATTATTAATGGAGAAAGACTCAAGGCATTTCCCTTACGAATGGGAACCAGACAGGGATGCCCTCTATCACCACTTCTATTTAACATTGTGTTGGAAGTCCTGGGCAGGGCAATAAGGCAAGAAAGAGAAATAAATGACATACATATTGGTAAAGAAGAATTAAAACTATCTCTATTTGCAGATGATATGACCCTATACATAGAAAACCCAAGGGACTCAATAAAAAAGTCTACTAGAACAAATAGAGAGGTTCAGCAAAGTGGCAGGATACAAGGTCAACATACAAAAATCAGTTGGATT
>NW_006921855.1:3711736-3719145 GCF_000298275.1 Orycteropus afer afer
GGCATTTCCTTAAAAAACTGAAAATAGAGGTACCATTTGACCCAGCAATTCCATTACTAGGAATATACCCTAAAGAGGCGAGAGGGAGCACACAAATAGACATATGTACACCTATGTTCATTGCAGCACAATTCATCATAGCAAAGAAATGGAAACAACCTAAATGCCCATCAACGGATGAGTAGATAACCAAATTATGGTATATCCACAAAATGGAATACTATGCCACATTAAAGAACAATGAGGGATACATGAATCATCTCGCAATGTTGATGAACCCGGAGGACATTATGCTGAGTGAAATAAGTCAATCACAGAAGGACAAGTATTGTATGAGTCCATTATTGTAAAAAGACATAGCAGGGTTTGCTTGGGAAAGGGAACTTGGTAGGTTACCGGGATGGGGAAGGAAAGGAAAGGATTAATTTAGGGCCAGTTGGGGCTTACACGCTGACATGGGTAGGGGGAGGGATATATGGGAAGGCTATATGACCACCATGATAACATTGGAAAACGAGAGGACACCGAACTGTGCACATAAGAGATAGACGACAGATGTTAAAACCAACCAATGTGTCCACAATACCACATTGCCATTACACCAACCACTAGGCTATACAGATAAACACATAAACACCCGAGATGATCAGACAGGGATCAGTGAATAGAGGTATACTGTAGACCAACGATAGACTCAGCTGAGGCTTATCTTGTACAGACACCAGTGATACAAAATACCTGCAGTCCTTACAGAAACAATAGAAGACTGACACAGAGTAATCCCTCACAGACATCCCAACACTATGGGAGAGAGTAGTTCCAATAGAGCTACTACCTCAGGACCATAGTACTGGGGTACACCAGACTCAACTGGCACAACAAAATGCATAAAAGCATTGCTCCATATCCTACATTGGTGAGTAGAGACTGGGGTCTTAAAAGCTTTCAAGCAGCCATATAGGATGTATCTAATGGTCTCCTAGCATCAGAAGTGAAGAAGAACACACACACACACACAAAGGGCATTTAAAAGCAATCAGCCCTAGGATACGATGTCCCTTGAGACCAGAAGAACTGGATGGTGCCAAGCTACCAATGCCAACCACTCAGGAAAGGGTCAAATCTGGAGATCCTGGATAGAGTGGGAGCAAAAACGTGGAACAAAATCCAAAAACTCAATAATAATCAAAATTACTGGTCACATGAAGTCTGGTGAGAATCCCAATACTATGGCCCTGAAATACATTCAGTGCCTGGAATAAAATTCACCCCCAGGGGAGGGCTCTCAGCCCAATAGTTAACAAGATGTACATGCAGACCACTCAACCCAGGATGCCGCACTTACATACTCAATGGTAATACATCCCTTAAAGCAACAGACATGGGACACCAAAGCACCAACATTCACACATAGGAAATGCAGGACAAACAGAAGTGCGTAAAATATACAAGCCACTACTGGACAACAAACTGACCAACAAGTTCATCTCCCTTCATTGTTCCTAAACCCTCTCCACCTGTCAATCTGGAGCAAGGGGCTTAAAATTGAGCTCCCCCCAAGTGAGAAGCAGCCCCCAAGCCCCAGGCCCCCTACATTGGATAAGGGCCTTAAAATAGAGCTGACCCAAGCAAAATCAGCCCTTGAGCTCTGGGCTTGCCTGCCTCAGGCCCCGGCTTTAAAATAGAGCTGCGTCCAAGTGAAAAGCAGCCCCTGAGCCCTGGGCCCAACATCACTTTTTGACACTAGATATTTTGCACTGAAAAAAGTAAAATATAACATGGCCAATGTATAAAATGACTCGAGGACAACATAGTAAGGGAGTAAGGGCATATCATATCCCATTCATCTACAGATAAGATAGAAGGTGAAATGGGAAATAAGGCAGGAAGGGCTGGCTAGTTTACTGGCTGAGTGTGTAGCCCACCTGGGTACGAGTGATAGTAAGAGGGTTGTACCATTTGAAAGATTTCTGATTCTGGAGGTGGAAATGTAGAGGCTGGGGAGCAACATGGTGACACATATCTCTATATCACATAACAAGATTTTTTTTTTATTGTGTGTAACTTGATCTAATGATTCTGGGTCTATGATTATACTAACATGTTCTAACTGAAAGAAATATTACTGCTTAAATAACTACATCTATTTCTTTAAACTTGTAAGCCATCATTCCCTGTACAAGTGAAACAAAACAAACAAACAAACAAACTCAGTGCTGTCGAATTGACTTTGACTCAGTGACCCTTCCTTGGTTTTCTGAGGCAGTATCTATGGAAGTAGATTGCCCAGTTTTCCTTCTGAGGAGGGGCTGGTGGGTTTGAACTGCCAGCTTTCTGGTTAGCAGTAAAATGCCTTGGGCACCAGACCATCAGAGGGACAAGAATTTTTGTGTACTTCAGAGTAGCTGCTACACCTCCTTATTAGATACTACAATGCCTGCTTTTTATACTTGTCGAAAGCTAAGTAAATGATGTATAACAATACAGCTTATTTCTGTCTCATAGATCTGATTGCCTCCTCAGACCTACAACATGTGCTGTACTGACCAAATATCACATTTGGATATTTGTTTTAATATAACATTACACATTTGAACAATTTAAACTTAATAATCTTCATATAGTATCAGTCCATCATATAAACCAGCAGCAACCTGTAAAATTACCATCAGCTGATGTGTGTAGAATAAATGGGTTTCTGAGACAGTAAATCTTTATGGAAGTAGATTGCCCCATCTTACTTCTACAGATCAGCCAGCAGGTTTGAACCACCAACCTTCTGGTTAGCAGTTAAATGCCTTAGGCACCACATCATCAGAGCTCCTAATAATGGTCTAGATAAGGGTGATATTTCTCTTAAGGATCCTTCATGTAAAGCCTATCTCTGAATCAATGAGAAGGATTGTCATTCACCACAGAGTGACCAACTAACTGGAAGAGATCAATATTTGTACCCATTCCAAAGAAAGCTGATCCCACAGAACATGAAAATTATATATAAAAAATATCATTAATATCACACACAAGTAAAATCTTCCTGAAGATAATTTGAAATAGTTGCAGTAATATATAGACAAGGAACTTCCAGAAATGCAAGTTGGATTCAGAAGAAGATATGGAATGAGGGATATCACTGCTGATGTCAGATGGATCTGGGTAAAAGAAAAGAATGCCACAAAGATGTTTACCTGTGTTTTATTGATGATGCAAAAGCATTCAAATGTCTGGATCATAACAAATTATGGATAACATTGAGAACAATGGAAATTTCAAAACACTTAATTGTGCTCCTGAGAAACCTGTACATGGACAAGGAGGCTGTTATTAGAACAGAACAGGGGATACTGTGTGGTTTAAAATCAGGAAGGGACTTTGTCAGGGTTGTATCATTTCCCCATACTTATTAAATCTGTCTGATGAGCAAATAATCTGAGAAACTGGACTATTTGAAGAAGAAGGTGACATTGGGTTTGGAGGAAGACTCATCAATAACCTGCGATATGCTGACGACACAGCCTTGCTTGCTGAAAGTCAAGATGACTTGAATCACTTACTAATGAAGATTAAAGACTACAGTCTGCATTATGGATTATGCCTCAACATAAAGAAAATGAAAATTCTCACAGCTGGGCCAATAAGCAGCATCATGATAAATGGAGAAAAGATTGAAATTGTCAAAGATTGCATATTGCTTGGTTCTACAATCAACACCAATGGAAGCAGCAGTCAAGAACTCAGATCAAGTATTAAATTAGGCAAATCTGATGCAAAAGACCTCTTTAAAGTGCTGAAGAGCAAAGATGTCTCTTTGAAAACTAAGGTGTGCTTAACCCAAGCCATGGTATTTTCAGTTGCCTCATATGCATGTGAGAACTGGACAATGAATAAGGAAGACCAAAGAAGAGATGATGCTTTTGAGTTGTTGTGTTGGAAAAGAATACTGAAAGTACCATGGACTACCAGAAAAACTAACAAATCTGTCCTGGAAGAAGTTCAAACAGAATGCTCCTTGGGAATGAGAATGGCCAGACTTTGTGTGACCTACTTTGGTCATGTTGTCAGAAGGGATCATTCCTTGGAGAAGAATACTGTACTTGGGAAAGTGAAGGGTCAGTAAAAAAAAAAGGGAAGACCCTCAAAAAGATAGATTGACATAGTGGCTGCAATAACAGGCTCAGTTACAACAAGTATTGTGAGACTGGAGCAGCAACGGGCAGTGTTTCATTGTATTGTACATAGGGTCATTATGAGTCAGAGATGACTCGATGGCACCCAGAAACAACAAAAATTCTGTCTCATCTTTTAGGGTGACCCAGGAATCTGCATTTCCAACAAGCTCTCTAGATGATTATAATATATAATAAAGCTTTAGAACCAAAGATTTCCAAGGGGTACAATGCAGCTATCTGGCCAGATTAAAGTTACAGTGATGTAATAGTACTTGAACTCATATAGCACTTTCCAGTTTATAGTTTATATATAAAAAAAAGTATTCTGTAATGACTTTTGTATTAGTTTTGAACTCTTGTTGTTAGGTGCTGTCAAGTCTGCTTCAACTCATAGTGACCCTATGTACAACAGAATGAAACACTGACCGGTCCTGGGCCAGCCTCACAAAACTTGCTATACCTGAGCCCATCATTGCTGCTTATGTCAGTTATCTTGTTGAGGGCCTTCCCCTTTTTTGCGGACTCTCCACTTTACCAAGCATAATATCCTTCTCCAGGGAATGGTCCCTTTTGACAACATGACCAAACTAGGTGAGGAGTCTGACCATTTTCACTTCCAAGGAGCATTGTAGCTGTACTTCTTCAGGGGCAGATTTGTTAGTTCTAGGTTAGTCCATGGTACTTTCAGTATTCCTTGCCAACTCAAAACATCAGCTCTTCTTTGGTCTTCCTTATTCATTTTCAAGCTTTCAGATGCATATGTTGTTGTTATTGTTATGTGCTATCGATCTATGAGGTGACTGAAAATACCATAGCTTAGGTTAGGCATACCCGAGTCTTCGAAGATACATCTTTGCTCTTCATAATTTTAAAGAGGTCTTTTGCAGCAGATTTGCCCAGTGCAATAAATCCTCTGGTTCTTTGACTGCAAGAGCTCTGGTGGCATAGTGTCTAAGGCATTTGACTGCTAACCAGAAGGCTGGTGGTACAAACTCACTAGCCACTCCTCAGAAGGAATATTGGGCAATCTACTTCCATAGTGATACCACCTCAGAAACCCAAGAAAGGGTCACTATGAGTCGGATCCAACTCAATGGCAGTGAGGTTTTTTGTTGTTGTTGTTGTTGTTGTTGGCTGCTTATTGTGCTTATTGGTTCAGTCATGAGAATTTTTGTTTTCTTTATGATGAGGTGTAATCCATACTGTAGACTGTAGTCTTTAATCTTCATTAGTAAGTGCTTTGAGTCATCTTCACTTTCAGTAAGCAAGGTTGTGTTGTCTGCATATTGTGGGTTGTTAATGAGTCCTTTTTCAATCCTGATGCCATGTTCTTCATATAGTCTAGCTTTACAGATTTTTGCTCAGCATACAGATTGGATAAGTATGGTGAAAGGATACAACCTTAACAGCTTCTCTTCCTGATTTTAAACCATGTAGAATCCCCTTTTTCTGTTCAAAAGACTGGCTCCTGGTCTATATATTGATTCCTCATGAATACAAGTAAATGTTCCAGAATTCCCATCTTCCTCCATTTTATCCATAATGTGTTATGATCCACACAGACAAATTCTTCTGCATAGTCAATAAAACAGAAGTAAATATCTTTCTGGTATTCTTTACTTTTGGCTAAGATCCATCTGACATCAGCAATGATATCCCTCATTCCATATCCTCTTCTGAATCCAGCTTGCATTTGTGGAAGTTCTCTGTCAATATACTGCTGCAACCATTTTTGAACTATCTTCAGCAAGATTTTACTTGTGTGTGAAGTTAATGATGTGTTTCAATTAATTTCCACACTGTGTTGGATCACCTTTCTTTGCAATGAACACAAATATGGATCTCTTCCAGTCAGTTGGCCCGGTAGTTTTCTTCCATATTTCTTGATATAGGTGAGTAAGTGCCTCCAGTGTGACATCCATTTGTTGAAACATCTCATGGTTATTCTGCCAGTTCCTGGAGCCTTGTTTTTTTGCCAATTCCTTCAGTGCAGCTTCAGCATCGTCCTTCCATACCATTGATTCTTGTTCATAGGCTACCTCCTGAAATAGATGAACATCAACCAATTCTTTTGGTACAGTGACTGTGTACTTCTTCCATCTTCTTTTGATGTTTCCTGCATCATTCAAAATTTTGCCCATAGAATCTTTCAATATTGTAAATCAAGGCTTGTTTTTTGTTCTTCAGTTCTTTCAGCTTGAGAAATGCTGAGTGTGTTCTTCCCTTCTGATTTTCTAACTCCAGTTCTGTGCACATTTCATTCTAATAATTGACTTTGTCTTCTTGATCTCCTTTTTGAAATCTTCTTTTCAGCTCTTTTACTTTGTCAATTCTTCCATTTGCTTTAGCTACTTTCCATTCAAGCACAAGTTTCAGAGTCTCTTCTGACATCCATTTTGTTCTTTTCTTCCCTTCCTGTCTTTTGAATGACTTTTTGCTTTCTTCATGGATGATGGTCTTGATGTCATCCCACATTTCATCTGATTATCAGTCACTGGTGTCCAATGCATCAAATCTGTTCTTCAGATGGTCTCTAAATTTGGGGGTTGGGGGGAAGTATATTCAAGGTCATAATTTCGCTCTCATGGACTTATTTTAGTTGTCTTGAACTTGAACTTGCATATGAGCAATTTATGATCTGTTCCACAGTTCAGCTCCTGGCCTTCTTTCAGCTGAAGATATTGAGCTTTTCCATTGTCTCCTTCCATAAATGTGGTTTATCTGATTCTTGTGTAATTCATCTGGTGAAGTCCACATGTATAGCCACCATTTATGTTGTTGGAAAAATGTATTTGCAATGAATAAGTCATTGGTCTTGCAAAATTCTATTATGCAATCTCTAGCATCATTTCTATCACCATGGTTTTCTGATGCAAAATGGCCAAAACCAATCCATTTCAGATCACTAGTGCCTAGGATATCATTCTTTAGGCATTCCAGTTCACTTCTGACAACTTCTAATTTCCTAGATTCATACTTTGTATATTCCGTGTTCTTATTATTAATGGATATTTGCAGCTGTTTCTTCCCATTTTGAGTGGTGCTACATCAGGAAATGGAGGGAGGTCCCAAAAGCTTTACTCCATCCATGTCATTAAGATTGACTCTACTTTGAATACACAGCTCTTCCCCAGTTGTATTTGAGTGCCCTCTGACCTGAGGGGCTCATCTTCTGACACTATATCAGACAATGTTTCAGGACTATTCATAGTTTTCCAGTAATATATGAAACAGTGTTTC
>NW_006921855.1:3720488-3724116 GCF_000298275.1 Orycteropus afer afer
AATGGTTGTACCATTTTACAGTCCCACCAGCAGTGTATGAGAGTCCCAATCTCTCCACAACCTCGCCAGCATTTGTTATTTTCTGTGTTGTTGAACTTTGCTACTAGTGCTGGAGCAAGATGCTTTACCCATTTTTAAATGTAGCAGATGACTGAGGCATATCTCAGGAAATAAACTTTGACTAATTAAAAATTCTATAATTTTGTTTTGTGCAATATTATTTTCAAAAGCAATCTTACACTTACAATTGTATCACCAGTGGTTTTCCTATTAATTTTAGTGTTGAAGAAATAGAAATTTTTAGTTTCAATAAAATTATTTTTTTAATTAAAGTATCTTCTGCAAATGTTTATTTCCTGGTCATGGTAATAAAAAATAAAGTGCTAAAGACCAGTTATTTTCAAGAAAATGAAAACAAATTGGGTATTTAGACTACAAAAAAAAAAAAAAAAAAAAAAAAACCCTATGTGCTATAGAAAATATTTTCAAACCACAAATATATAAGGTGGTCCAAATTTTCAGTATGACCTGGGTCAAATTGAGGATTGAAATTCAAAATGAAAATGTTTTATTATAAGTAAGCAATTACTTTGCACCTGGAAAGCCTTGGTTTAGCTAATTAACTCTGAATATTGGTTTCTTATTCCATGGACAGAAGATCATATAACACCTACCTCTATCTGGCAAGTTTTTTTTTGTTGTTGTTGCTGTGGTTTTCAGGGTGAAGAAAAAAAGTATATATATATATATATATATATATTTCCTGACAAGGCACTCAGATTGTTGCTATTGCATTATTGATATTTTCATTGTAATCATTATATTCTTATGGAAATTGCATAATATAAAATATGAAAGAGAAACATTAATAATGTGACTAATTTTACTATCAGATAGTTTAAACCCTGAGTCCCTCAAATAGCATTCAAATGTTATGTAAAAGAGGCCTACCCAGTTGCCTAGTCCCCTGGTGGCTTTTTTTCCTTCTTCTCTATTTCACTAAAAGGTTAATAAATAGCATAAAACTAAAATGATCATCACTGCTTTCTAGCCCTCACTGCCTTAGTTTGAAAATGAAAGGGTTTTGCTATATTGACTGCTTGCTGAGAATCCTTGCAAATCTAAGTTCTGCGATCAAGGTGTCTTTGTATCTCAAATATGTTCCATGAAACAGTGTATATATTTAATTTTAATTTGTAATTTTAAGTGCTGAGCCTTGCAGTCATTTCACACCTTCTTCAGAAATAAGATCCCAGCTTGGTGAGGAGACAATGGTCAGACTCCTAACTAGGGCTCTATCTGTGCTCCAGGCAGCCAGTGAATAGGGAGAACAAGGACCCTAGACCTCAGAAGCATGAGTGAATTTGTTTTTATTTTCAGATGATTGGCTTCATAGGATTTCTTTCAAACATTCACCTGAAATACTTTTAATCATGATTGAAGATTTTCTGGAAGGTTATCATGAATATTAGACCACTAAATTAGAAAAGGTATTGAATTATTTTATTACTATACTAGTTTTTTTTACTTATTACCTGATCATAGAATTATTCTGTGTTTATGTATGTTTAGATATGCAGTGATATAGTGATGTTGCTGTTGTTATATATCATTGAATTGATTCCGACTCATACCAGTATTATAAGCAACAGAATGAAACATTGCTTGGCCCTGCACCATCCTCAGAATTTTTGCTATATCTGAGCCCATTGTTTTATTCACTATGTCAATACATCTGGTTAAGGGTCTTCCCTTTTTTTCTGACCCTCTACTTAACCAAGTGTGATAGTTAGAGCAGTGTGTCAACTTGGTTGGACCACAATTCTGTGTGGTTTAAGCAGTTGTGATGTGGTTATTCCCATGATGGGACCATATGAATATGTTTTGAGCAGCCAATCCATTGAAAGGGAGTTTCCCTAAGGGTGTGGCCTGCTTCCAGTGTATTTATGGACATCCTGGGAAAAACATTCTTCTGTGGATTGGGATTCTGTTGTGCTTCCTACAACTCTCTGTGAAAGAACAATCCACCATTTGGCCTGGAGATGTTGAATTCATCATATGTTGGAGCCAACAGCTGGTACACTGCCTGCCAACCTTGAGCTCCTCAGCCCGTGCAGCTGCAAGAGTCGGGAAAAGCCTGCAGCTTGACATTTGATCCAAGAACTCTGGACTTGCCAGCTTCTATAAGAGTGAGAGCCATTTTCCTAAGAAAATTTCTCTCTCTCTCTCTCTCTCTCTCTCTCTCTCTCTATATATATATATATATATATAAGCTTTACTGGTTTTGTTTCTCTAGAGGACCCAGTCTAACAGATTTGGTACTGAGAGGGGTTCTAGATAGACAAATCGTAAGGATGGGCTTACTAAATTGGTTCTCCAATTTGAGTAATCTTAAAGACACTAGTGCCCCTGCCTCTGTTAGTAAAGAGGGCCCTGCTAATCCGTGGCATGAGGTGGCAACATTAATGTGCAAAATAGCACCACCAATCGATCAATTACTTGTGAGAAGTGAGTCTCTGTGTGATCACATATTTGATACTTTTTTGCAATTTTGTCAGTATGAGGAGTACAAGGAAGGTGGTTGGTTGGTCCTACTTACACTAGACAAAGTGGTGAAAGAGCAAGATAAGCTCAGAGCTGAGAGTCTCATCTTAAGTGCCACATAAAAGACCTCAGTGTTTCCAGTTGTGCTCTGAAAGAATGCTTTATTTCTTCTAGTAACAGAGCTGATATTTCTGAAAACCAAACCCAGAGTCTTATTGTAAGGGAGGCTGCATTACAATGCCAATTAAATTGGCAACCCAGATTGGTGTCTGAAGTTAAAGTGAGGGCATTGATTGGATAAAAATGGGATCCTGAAACCTGGAATGGGGACATATGGGCAGATAGTTAGGAAGATCAGGATATGGAGCCTGTAAATTCTGTTGAATCCCTCCCATCTGAAGGGGTTACTGTAAAACCATTATCCCCTTCAACTCAGTTTGATGGGATTAGCCCAACTGTTCCTGCTGAGTCTTTGCCTGAGGCAGAGGCCATGGAAGACATTCCTGAATGTTCTCAGGAACTGCTCCAACTACCCATTGTTGCTGCTAGACATATAACTAAAGTTAAGTCTAAGTGAGCCTGAAAATGTGAAATAGAAAGTGTGACTGAGGAGGTGCTATGCTACACCTGAAAAGACCTACTTGATTTTGCTAACATGTAAAGACAGAAACATGGAGAATATGCATGGGAATAGCTACTGAGGGAGTGGGATAATGGTGCAAGGAATGTAACACTGGAACAGTTTGAGTTCATTGACTTAGGCCCACTAAGTATGAATTCTTCATTCAATGTTTCAGCTTGAGAGGTTAGGAAAGGATCTAATAGTTTGGTTGGCTTATTGAAGCATGGATTATGTGGTGGCCTACCTTAAGTAAAGTTGAAGTACCAGAGCTGCCTTGGTATAATGTAGAAAAAGGTATCCAGAGGCTTAGGGAAATTGGCCTGTTAGAATGGATTTATCAGATTGGACCCCTAGAGGCAGAAATGGAGACTCCAGAAGACATACCTTTTACCAGTACAGTGAGGAATAAATTTGTGAAGGGGACTCCAGCATCCTTGAATACTGCTGTGATTGCTATTTTAT
>NW_006921855.1:3725826-3745151 GCF_000298275.1 Orycteropus afer afer
CTGGGTGTTGTCTGACCCACAGAGTCATAAAGTTGGACGTACACAGCAGCACTCCATCATTAAATGGAAGTGGTATATCAGAGATTGGGGTTGAGCAGGACCTGAAGGCACAAGTAAGTTGCATGAAGAAGTGGCCCAAATACCTATGGTCTCCACTCTACTCACATTACCTTCCCTCTCCCAGTCTGCACCTATGGTCTCATGGAGAGTTCCTTATGATCAGTTGACTGAGGAAGAGAAAACTTGTGCCTGGTTTACAGATGGTACTGAGCGATATACAGGGACCACTTGAAAATGGACAGCAGCAGCACTGTAGCCCCTGTCTGGGACTTCCTTAAAGGACAGTGGTGAAGGGAAATCCTCCCAATGGGCAGAACTTTGAGCTATGCATATAGCTGTTCACTTTGCATGGAATAAGAAATGGCCAGATGTGCGATTATATACTTATTCATGGGCTGTGGCTAATGACTTGGCTGGATGGTCTGGGACTTGGAAGGAGCATGATTGGAAGACTGGTGATAAGGATGTATGGGGAAGAGGTATGTGGATAGATCTCTCTGAATGGGCCAAAGGAGTAAAGGTATTTGTGTCTCATGTGAATGCCCACCAAAAGGTGACCTCAGCAGAGGAGGACTTTAATAATCAGGTGGATAGAATCACATGTTCAGTGGAAACCAACCATCCTTTCTCCCCAGCTACTCTTGTCATTGTTCAATGGGCTCATGAACAAGGTGGCCATGGTGGCAGGGATGGAGGTTATGCATGGGCTCAGCACAGTGGACTCCAACTTACCAAGGCTGATTTGGCTACCACCACTGCTGAGTGCCCAATCTGCCAGCAGCAGAGACCAACACTGAGTCCACAATATGGAACCATTCCTCAGGGTGATCAGCCAGCAACATGGTGACAGGTTGATTACATTTGACCACTTCCATCATGGAAAGGGCAGCATTTTGTTCTTACTGGAATAGATACTTATTCTGGATATGGATTTTGTCTTAACCTGCCAAAAGTACAATCTGTGGACTTACAGAATGTCTTATCCACCATCATAGTATCCCACACAGCATTGCTTCAAATAAAGGGACTCACTTCACAGCAAATGAAGTGTGGCAATGGGCCTATGCTCATGGAATTCACTGGTTTACCATGTTCCCCATCATCCTGAAGCAGCTGGCTTGATAGAATGATGGAATGGCCTCCTGAAAACACAATTATGGTGCCAGCTAGGTGGCAATACCTTGAATGGTTGGGGCAATGTTCTCCAGGAGGCTGTGTATGCTCTAAACCAGTGTCCAATATATGGTTCTGTTTCTCTAATAGCCAGGATTCACTGGTCCAGGAACCAAGGGGTGGAAACAGGAGTGGTACCACTCACTATTACCCCTAGTGACCCACTCAAAACATTTTTGCTTCCTATTCCTGGTACTCTATGTCTGTGGGTCTGGAGATCTTAGTCCCGAAGGGAGGAACACTCTCACCTGGAGACAAAATACTGATTTCATTGAATTGGAAATTAATAATACCATCCTGCCATTTTGGCTTCTTCATGCTTCTGGATCAACAGACAAAGAAGGGCATTACTGTACTATCTGGTGTGATATATCCTGATTATCAAGGGGAAATTAGATTGACTTTACGTAACAGAGGTAAAGAAGAATATGTCTGGAATACAGGAGATTCTTAAGGACATATCTTAGTACTACTACCATGCCCTGTGATTAAAGTCAGTGGAAAATTACAGCAACCCAATTCTGATATGACTGCTAAAGGCCCAGACCCTTCAGGAATGAAGGTTTGGGTCACCCCACCAGGCAAAGAACCATGACCAGCTGAGGTGTTTGCTGAGGGCAAGGGAAATACAGAATGGGTGGTGGAAGAAGGTAGTTCTGAATATCAGCTATGATCACATGACCAGTTGCAGAAATGAAGACTATGATTGTTATATTACTTCATTGTATATGTGCATCAAATATTTTTGTTTCCTTCTGTTATGAACTGTGAAATGTAAATAAGGTTAATGCAAATAAGGTTGCATTAATGTAATTTACCTTAATGTTAATGTAAATATGGTTGTACATGTGTTAGCATACCATGTTAGGCACAAGTATGACTTTATCCTCATTTAGAGATTGTATATGGTTAAGAAGATGTGTACAACTGCCAAGTTGACAAGGGGTGGACTGTGATAGTTGGAGATGAGTCAACTTGGCTGGACCACAATTCTGTGTGGTTTAAGCAGTTGTGATGTGGTTATTCCCATGATGGAATGAGATAAATAGATTTTGAGTAGCCAATCCATTGAAAGGGAGTTTCCCTAGGGGTGTGGCCTGCTTCCAGTATATTTATGGACATCCCAGGAAAAGAGACATTCTTCTGTGGATCGGGATTCTGTTGTGCTTCCTACAACTGTCCATGAGCGAACAATCCATCATTCGGCCTGGAGATCTTGGATTCATCATTTGTTGGAGTCAATAGCTAGTACACTGCCTGCCAACCTTGAGCTCCTCAGCCCCTGCAGCTTCATGAGTCGGGAAAAGCCTCCAGCTTGACGTTTGATCCAAGAACTTTGGACTTGCCAGCTTCTATAAGTGTGTGAGCCATTTTCCTAAGATAAATTTTTCTCTCTCTCTTTAAGCTTTACTTGTTTTGTTTCTCTAGATAACCCGATCTAACACACCAAGCATGTTGTCCTTCTCCCAGGACTAGACAAAGTCTCACCATCCTCACTTCTAAGGAGCATTCCAGTTGTACTTTTTCTAAGATAGATTTGTTTGTTGATCTAGCAGGACATGGTATATCCAATTTTCTTAGCTAACACCATAATTCAAAGTAATCAACTGTTCTGCAGTCTTCCTTATCCATTGTATGGCTTTCACAGGCAGATGAGGCTATTGGAAATACCATGGTTTGCACCAGGGACACCTAAGTCCTGAACTTGACATCTTTGCTTTTTAATGCTTTAAAAAGGTCTTTTTCAGTAGATTTGCCCAATGAAATATGTCATGTGATTTCCTAACTGCTCCTTCCATTGGCATTGTTTGTGGATCCAAGTAAAATGAAATTGTTCAATCAACTTCAATCATTTCTCCATTTATCATGATGTTGCTTATTGGTCTAGTTGTGAAGATTTTTGTTTTCTTCACGTTGGAGTGTAATATTTACACAAAGGCAATCTTTGAGCTTCATCAATAAGTACTTCAAATCGTCTTTGCTTCCAGCAAGCAAACTATATCATCTGCATGTAGCAGGTTGTTAATGAATCTTCCGCCAATCCTGATGCCATGTTCTTCTTCATATAATCCAGCTTCTTGAATTATTTGTTGAGCATACAAGTTGAATAAGTGTGGTAAAAGGATACAACCTCGACACACATCTTTCCCGATGTTAAACCATTCAGTATTCCCTTGTTCTGTTTGAACCACTGGCTCTTGGTCTATGTACAGTTTCTTCATGAGCAAAATTAAGTGTTCTAGAATTCCCATTCCACATAATATTATCTATAATGTTTTATAATATGAATTTTATATGAATCAGTCTTTTGCATAATTCTCTAAGGATGAGGAATTTATGTCACTGTTATTTAGAATGCCAGCAGGGTCACTCGTGGTAGACAGATTTCAATAGATCTTTCAGACTAAGATGACTGGGAAGAAGGGCCTGGCTACCTACTTCTGAAAAAATTGGCCAGTGAAAACCTTATGAATAGTGATACTAGTACTCAAAATATGTCTTTAAGGTAATTAGACTAGAAGTATCTTAAGATGAAATATCTGATAGACTGAATCCTAAAATGCAAGACATTAAAACAAACATCTAAAACTTTGAGACTGTATATTAGCCAATACTTAACGTTCACAAAATTCATAGTACTTTGATCATTCAAAAATGTATGTAACGATAACAATTAAACAGAATCAGATAAACATGAGCCACTGAATATAGCTGATTAACAAAGTAAATTTAAAGAAATAGCTTGGTTTACCCACAAGTAAATTATCCTAATATGCTTTGAAAAATTCTGAGCATTGAAGAATGTAAAAATCCATGTAGTTATTCTACAATTCTTTCCAAATGAATACCTATTTGCATTAAATTTGGAAATGAGAAAATATTTCAGTAATTAAGTATCAATACTATTTTGTGGCACATTCTAAGTGTCTTTGGATTTTATTTGGAAAATTATAACAAGAAATACTAGATATACATAGAAAATACAGGGTAGATGTAGTTCATCTCTATCATCAGACCTAATATATTAACATACCACACGTGGGATAAGAATTAATTTTGTATCCTCAAAAATGACAAAAAAAATAAATAAATATTACTTGGGTAGGGGAGTGATGGAAGCATGAAAGATTGCCATTTAATGGTAACTAAACAAGCCAAGAAAGCATGAAGTGATGATTATGTGAATTGCTGTAAGCATTGAATCACTGTTTTTGTTCCAATATTCTTCCATTAGCAGTAACTTATGGGGTGTTCATTTTACAACCAGGATGTTAAATAGATTATCCCAAAGGTCTTTCTGTTTAAATTTTTTTTTTGTAATTTTTAGCATCAAATGGAAAAGTGACAGAGGGAAAAAATTGAATTATTAATAATTTCCATATGTTGTTGTTGTTATTTGCCATCGAGTCAGCCCCGACTCATAGCGACCCCTCCTTGGGTTCCCGAGGCAGTATCACTACAGAAGTAGGAATGCCCAACCTTCCTTCCGAGGAGTGGCTGGTGGGTTTGAACTGCCAGCCTTCTGGTTAGCAGTGAAGTGCCTTAGGCACTATGCTACCAGAGCTCCTTAATTTCCATATACATGATTCAAAATGATGTAGATGATTTACTTAAAAACTTGTTGGTAAGTATAAAAAAGATTTACATTCTTTGGGGAAAATTATAATTATTTAGGAAATTCTAAGTTAAGATAAAAAAAGATAAAATTAAAAATTGTTTTGCCAAAATAACCATTATCCTAAAATAAAATATATGATGGCATAGTGCCTGAGGTATTTTACTTCTAACCAGAAGGCGGGTAGTTCAAACCCACCAGCCACTCTTCAGAAGGAAGGTTGGGCAATCTACTTGCATAGTGATACCACCTCAGAAACCCAAGGAATGGTTGTGCTATGAGTCAGATCTGACTTGGCAGCAGTGCATTGCATTTGTTGTGAAAATAAAATATTATTTCAAACATCTACATGCATATCTGTATAGTTTAAAAATGGAAAGCTTGACAGAATATAATTATAAGTTACAATATTCTTTATAGTTGCAAGTTAATTGCTAATATTGAATTCTTTAAAATCTAGTCCTCAGGAGAACTTTGCATTAGTTTTAGATGACATATGAATTAGCTATGAAATAACCAAGTTTATACTTGGCTCATTAAAGTCAGATTGCAAAAGAGTTTGGAGATGATTGAATGGCAACATACAAGCTTAATGGATGAATTTTTTAGGTGAAAAATTATGAAGATGTAATATAAATATTTTAGAGGACAGATTAAAATTAATAAGATAATTAATTTTAAATACATCTATTTCTAGCATATTATACAAGATTTCTTCAGTGCCAACTTGAACTTAAGGAGTGGCATAAAATGATACATGTGCAAAACAGAGTATTTCTTTATTAGTTATTTTTGAGATGGAAGTAACCATAATTTATGTGAATTTAGATTTAAATGGAAGTTATATTACTTTATAAATATTATTTTCCTCAACAGATATTTCAGAAAGGATATAGATAAAATAATTAACTGTGTTTAACACAAATTCTAAATATTTGTTTATAGGAAATAATTACATTCTAACCATTTTGTTTTACTTGAGAGGATGAAATTTCAACAAATTGTAGCCATTCAAGTAAAATCTTGTTTGAATGGAAATTACTGGAAATCATTTTTTCCTTAATTACATACAATAGAAGTTCCTAGGAACTAGTTTACCTTCTAAAGGAATATAGCATAAATTAACTTAGAATGGAAGGATTATTACATAATATAGTGTATATGGCACAGTGCCTAAGGCATTTGACTGCTAACCAGAAGGCTGGCAGTTCAAATCCACCAGCCGCTCCTCAGAAGGAAGAGTGGGCAATCTACTTTCATAGAGACACCACCTGGGAAACACAAGGAGGGGTCGCTATGAGTTGGAATCAACTGTACAGCAGTGGGTATAGTTATATTATTATTATTATTTATAGTACATGTAGTGCTGTATTGTTTTAAATTCTGGAGCCTTGACACTTAATCCAAAATAAGTAGACATATGTATGTGCATTTTGTCATAAGACTATAATGCTGACAAAAGGTAGTTGCAAGGAATTTTAAGCTATCTTTTAAAGTTAACTTTAGTTATTTTTAGTGTAAGATACGATATAGATACATAAGGAAATAAAATAATTTGTCAGTTTCACATTGACTGTCAAAATGCAGTCAATGATATCTTTATTAAAAAAAGATAACCATTGTGCCTAGCAAAGCATGAACTTGGTCATGTTTCTTCAGTCCAGAACTAACTATCCATTCCTACTTTTTGTATGTATAAATAAATGATACCTATTGCTCTCAAGTCAATTCTGGCTTGTAGTGACCCTATAGGACAGGGTAGAACTGCCTGATAGGGTTTCCTGGGCTGTAATCTTTAAGGGGGCACTGCCACATCTTTCTCCCTTGGAGTGGCTGGTGTATTTGAATGACTAACCTTTCAGTTAGCAACCAAACCCCAAGCACTGCACCACCAGGGCTCCTTATAAATAAATGGTAAACATACAATAATAAGTAGGAAGACAGAATACTAGGAGAATACTAGGAGTACTAAGAAATTGTGAGAATGTATTTTCTTTCAGCAAACCCCTGCATCATTACATTGCAGTGCCAAATAAGCTATATGAAATGCATTAACACAGTTATTTCATTCATATTTGTCAACAAATTACATGTGCAGAGAAATATTTTGGTATGTCTTTATATCTATGGGAGCTCTGGTGGCGCAGTTCTGTTAGCCAGAAGGCTGGTGGTTCAAATCCACTGGCCACTCCTTGGAAGGAAGACTGGGCAATCTACTTCTGTAGTGATACTGCCTCGGAAATCCAAGGAGGGGTTGCTACAGCCCTTAAGTAATATAAAAAAATGGGAATATAAATTTCTAACAAAAATACATTTATGTCATGCACACACCCACACATATACAGCACTGGGGAATAAGCAACTAAATGGTGCATGTATAATCAGCACACAGCAGACGATGGACAGTGTGGGGTGGGGAAATCTGGATACCAGGGCAAACTTGTACTCTTTCACAGTAGACAAAGAATTCGCTGGTACCCTAATAGAGGACCTTAATAGAGGAAAACATAGAAAAGAGTTCATATAATCCTTAAGCTAATAGTGATCCAAGTTAAAACTTCCCTAGGAAAATATTTACATTAACATAAGATTTCCCATATTGACAAACTTTCTGTAATGAGACAATTTTGTTTACTTTGCCTATTCTGTGAAATCAAAGAACTGAGGAAAATCCATGTAAACCAGTACTTATGGAAATAAAGGGCATATATTCAAACTTTAGACTCATTTTGATTTAAAGATTTAGTGTGCATAGATTGTTTATATGCAAAATCCATAATTTCTTAAAAGTACTGAATCTAGTCAGCCCAGAAGGTTGTTAGATTAAGAGAATTAACTCCAAAAAGTAAAAATGAACAACTATAAAATTGCATAGTTCTTAGAATATTATAAAAATAAATAGGATGTGCATATTTTTCTTATGAATATATTTGATTATCATTATCATTACATATTTATTTATTTTTTAAATAAAATTTTATTGATCGTCTATGAAGAGTATAATCCTGATTTTTCTTTGGAGTTCTTGCATTGTTTTCTAAAGCAATTTTTAATTGAAAATATATCTTTTATTCTAGAGCTCCTAAAACACTGCCCATTCAAACTCATTGTGTGGAGTTGATTTGGACTTATAACAACACCATAGGGCAGGCAGAGTAGAACTGCTCCGTAGGCAAAAGCTTTTCAGTATGGCAGCTAGGGCACATGCCGTGGGCGCCACTTGTGGGGTGGGGGGAGCAATGAGCAGTTTCTATTGGCAATCGCTGTTTCCAGTGCCAACGGTGAGAGGTTCATTCAGCAATTTAAAACTAATTTCCATAGGGGCTATATCCCTTAGATATGCCTCAGCCCGTTAGTTTCTCAAGGCTCTAAAGTTTTTGGAAGCAGACTGCCCCCTCTTTCTCACAGAGTGACTGAACACAGAGGACTATATGAGGTATGGGGGGTATGGCACATGCCCTGGGCAATGCCATGGAAGTTCACATTGCCAGATGTGAGAGATCATTCAGCAATTTAAACTAATTGCCAAAGGCACTATTTTCCATAGCTATGCCTCTGGCTGAACTTCAGACCTGATTAGAAGCCCAATACTTGAACCACTGTGCAACAGGACTCCTTTGTTTAGTTATAAGAGAGTTAATGATGTTCTCTTCTGAAAAGATAGTCTCATTATGTATATCTGTCTATCTATCTAATCTATCTTGTAAGCACTACATCTGATTATGCAAATTCCATGTAATTAAAAATTCACAATCAAGATAATGAAATAAAGGCAATTGGATCTTGTGAACTTATTTTTTAAGGAATAAAAAAAATAGGAAAGTGTGTATGTTGGGAAATAATGTGCTATTTTATTACCAATGAAAATGGTTGAGTGATTGATTGTATATTATAATATTTAAAAAAGCTTAACAAGTACCTTGAAATAATACTAGGTCTAGATATCTGCTCCAAAGTTGAGATTACTGTAGTATTCATCTACTATTAAGTCTCTTACAGTGATTCTTAACCAGAGATGTACAGTAAAATCATCTGGGGAATTATATTTGAATGTATGTTACCCAAGACATTTTAGTTTAGTAGAGTGAACTATTTGTATATGATTCTCCAAGCTAAAGTTTTGGCTTTGGCTTAGTTATATTCAACCACTGAATGCTGTGTTATCTCCGCCAGGTCTAGCCACCTACAGACCAGTGTTCTCTAACCTGGACTAATTTTCAGCTATTACATGTGGACATGTGTCCTTGTGATTTCTTCTTATAGGTCAATAAAAAACCAAAATGACTCATTCATCTCCTGTAAAGAATCTCACCATATTTCACAATGTATTCTAAAGATACATAGATTACACAGAGTATTTTATTGCCTTAGCTCTTTTGATTTTCTGGCAAGCGGGACTGGTTTTGAACTAATTTGATCAAAATATATTATTTTCTCAATAGAGATATGATATTTCTTTTTAATATATACTTAATCTCATCTTGGCACATGAAAAAGTTCTGTTAGTAAGCTGAAGGATACTTTTTAAATATGCTTTTACTAAAGAAAGAAAACAAGTGGAGTTTTTAGAAAAAGAGAGCTAAAAGGAGGACAGAGGTTGTTTTACATTAAATATGGAAGGGGCTGGTTTCCCCACCAAACACTGCCTGCTTGCAGATATGCTGTCTGCTTTTTACTAAAGACCACATTCCTCTATTTAGTGTTAAAAAAGTGAATTTACCGTGTCTGAGAAACGGTAAAACTTCTCCAATGCAAAAGCTTCTGTCTGTGGGAAGGTAAAGTGGACCAAAAGAGATTGAGAATCCAGAGAATCAAGTCATAAATGATTAAAATATAATTGCACAATTGGTTTGAATCACATATAGCATTTTAACACACATACATATATCAGTTAATAGATTTTTCACATATGCAAGGTATCTACCCACAAAGTATAAATTGAACTTTTTTTTAAAAAAAAACTATATTATTTCTGCACTAAATATGAATTGAAATATTTTCTCTCTGAATATTTAAACTACTGATTAAAAATGATAAAACATCAGTATTTTTGCTTTTGAACATTTTACCAGATGTCCAATCACTGATCAAATTTATCTCTATGAAGTATAAAGAATATATGATATTTTATCCCAACATTTTTCTATGTGGTAAAGCTGGATGAAGAGATGCTTTTTTAAGGCTATTTAATTAATTAAATAATTAATTAAAAGAAGGAAGAATCAGAACTGAGTGTCTGAACTTGTAGTCATATTACTTCATTTTCATTGGATGCTGTGGCTGTTGGATGTGTTTTGAGTGTAAAATGTTTGATATCTCAGACTTCATCCATTTACACACCACATCACAACCTTCAATTTTACTGTTTGTAACACAAAGTTAATACATTCTAAATTGTATAGGAAGGAGGAATAAGGTAAAGAAATGAAAAGTAAAAATGAAAAAGCAAACAAAAATGATAGGGAAAATGAGTAATGCTTTACTTCTCATTAATGATAGAAGAGAGAATTGCCTTTAACAGTCACAATTTGGGAATAAGGACAAGAACTTCAGTCCTGTGACAGAGCACCTTTTCCTGCTAAGGTGTATCAGTCAGTGCCATGTATCATGAGAAAAAGATGTAAAAAAAGTAAGTGGTGGAGAGAAAGAAAGGGAATGAGGAAGAATTAGAAAAATATAAGTAAATTGAAAGGCAGGGATGGAGGGAAAGGGATAAAGAAAGGTTACTCTCCTCATTATAATATATTTCAATGTACAAGTGATATGTTTTTATTTGTATGAACATTTAACCAAATGTAAGCTCTACCACTGTTTTTTGTCCAGTATATTTACCCAACAGTCTCCCAATGCTCATGCTCCTTCCATGGTACAGTGAATTCAGTGACTTAGAGTAATGCTGATTTTGAGAAGCTCATTAGACATAATTGGATAATAAGTCATTCCTTTAGAATACTTTTAATACTGAATAGACTGAAGCAGTTAAAGACTGTGGTGTAGTTTTTCAAAAAAAAATATTTAATGAATATGTATGTTGCAGTCAATAATTCAGAAACCATTATAAATCTTTAAAAAGTTTAAAATTAAAACCTTTAAAAAGTCCATTAAATGCACATTATATGGATTAGATGATAGTTTTTAATATTTGAGCCAAATATTTAAGTATACTGGATCTTGGCCACAGTTTCTCCTGTTATATATGACTTTGACATTTCTCTACTGATTCAAGAGTCATTTGCATTTAAAATGTCAGTTGGTACATTCACATTAGAAGTAAACTCATGGATTTGTTGGTCAATAGAAAATTTTCCTTACAGAAAAAGGAAGAAAGTTGGTCAAAACCATGTGTGTCATGTGAGATGCCAGTGCAGGTCTTAATAAAGAGAAGCAACCCCATTCTAAACATCCAAATCCAATTAGGGGATTTCATCAACAATTTCCTGTGGTCACTGAATGATATTTTAAATAAATGTTCTTTTGGGTTCAGCTTTTGTCTTTTATCAGCTGATAGCAAGGCAAGGAAGTATTTCAGAAGAAATGTCTTAAGAATGGAAGAAGTATGCATAAAAAAAGAGACCACATAATTTTACATGAACTTATCATTATAGTATTAAAAAATAAGTATTATTTGATTGGAAAAAAAAAGAAATTAGTTCAAAAAAGCAGAACTTTAAAATCATATTTGATGATTTACATCAAATAAGACCATTAGATATACTCTTACATACAAGAAAGAAATAAATATTTTGCTAATCAAAACAAAAACACAGTGTTGTTCCAAGAAACAAAGTAAGATGAAGTTGATAAAGTTCTCATGTCACCAGATGTGCTGTGTAAATTATATTTAGGTATCACCATTTTCCCCCTGAAGCTATTTTTGACAAATTTGTTTCAAATTTGAGAAAACCAAAGTAATATCACATTTAATCCCCATTCTCTAATTCATCTCCGTAAATTTCTATTAAACATAACACATTCACTCTCCAGTGAAAATCGGTATCCTAATAACGACAATACATTTCATTGCTTACCCTATTCTTTCTTTTTCGTCGAAATCTCAGAAGTTCTTTATGTTGTCTCGATACAAAATTTACAGCTGCATATTCCAGAAGTGCTGAAAACACAAAAAGGAGGCAAACTGCCATCCATATGTCAATAGCCTTGACATACGAAACCTAGGCAAGAGAGAGAGTGTTAGCAAAATGACTTATGTTGTTACTTTCACTGAGGACAAACAATATGTTTCTGATTCTGAATTATATCATTTATATAACAGTTTGAAAAAGATAAAGGAAATGATACTCATTTTTGTTTGTCAATAAGAATTCTTCAGAAATTCATTTTGCAATGTTAGTATAAGTAACAATTTAAAACTTGTGCATAGTTTATCACATCGTTTTTAATGAAGCACTAGCCTAAAGGTATGATAAAAGAAAAAAAATAAGATTATATGTAATTTTACCTTCAAGATAGTATAATACTTGAAAAGTATGAAGTAATGTCAAAATATGGATAATGCCATTGTTCTTATAGTCCCATATTTTCTACATTTCAAAACTTTTATTTTGAAAAAAAATTAACATTACAGATAAACTCAGACTAGTACAAAGAACTCCTGGTTGCCCAGTTGTTAACATTTGACCACATATGTATGTATGTATGTATATGTATGTGTGTGTGTATATATATATATACATATGTGTGTATATATATATATATAGTTGTTAGGTGCCATTGACTCAGCTCCTACTAATTAGGGATACTTTCTACAACAGAAGGAAACATTGTCTAGTCATGCACCATCCTCACAATCATCATTAAACCTGAGCCTATCATTTCAGCCATTTTGTCAGTTGAGGGTCTTCTGCTTTTTTGCTGACCCTCCACTTTACTAAGCATGATATTCTTCTCCAGAGAATGGTCCTTTCTGACAACATGAGCAAAGCAGATCAGATAAAGTCTGGCCATTCTTGCTTCCAAGGAGCATTCTGGCTGCACTTCTTCCAGGATAGATTTGTCAGTTCTTCTGGTAGTCCATGGCACTTTCAGTATTCTTTACCAACACCGTAACTCAAAAGCATCAACACTTTGTTCTTCCTTATTCATTGTCCAGCTTTCATATGCATATAAGGCTTTTGGAAATATCATGGCTTGGGTTAGGCACACCTTAGTCTTCAAAGAGACAGTTTTGCTCTCCAGCACTTTAAAGAGGTCTTTTGTGGCAGATTTGCCTAGTGCAATATGTCCTCTGATTTCTTGACTGCTACTTCCATTTCTCAAACAACTGGCCTGTGAGAACCTCATGAATAGTAGTGAAACACTGTCTGATATATTACTGGAAAACTTTATGAATATCCCTGAAACATTGTCCAATATAGTGCCGGGAGATGACCCCATCAGGTCAGAAGCCACTCAAAATTTGACTGGGAAAAAGCTGACTCCTCAGAGCAAAGATGACCTTAATGATATGGATAGAGAAAGCTTTTGAGACCTCTGTTGGCTGATGTGGCATGACGCAAAAGGAGTAGAAACAGATGCAAACATCCATTAATAATTGGAACATGGAATGTACAAAGTATGAATCTGGGAAAATTGGAAGTTGTCAAAAATGAACTAGAATGCATAAAGATTGATATCCTAGGTATTGTTGTTGTTGTTATGTGCCATCAAGTCAGACCCCACTCATAGTGACCCCTCCTTGGGTTGCTGAGGCAGTATCACAATGGAAGTAGATTGCCCAGTCTTCCTTCTGAGGATTGGCTGGTGGGTGTGAACTGCCAACCTTCTGGTTAGCAGTCAAGTACCTTAGGCACTATGCTACCAGAGCTCCTTCCTAGGCATTAGTTGATGTTCTGTTCCACAGTCAGCTTCCGGCCTTCTTTTGGCTGAAATAGACCAGTTTTGGCCATTTTAAATCAGACCACCATGTAGTCTGCTATGCTGGGAATGACAAATTGAAGAAAAATGGTGTGGCATTCATTCTCACAAAGAGTGTTTCAAAATCTGTCCTGACGTACAGTGCTATCAGTGATAGGAAAATATCCATATGCCTGCAAGGAAGATCAGTTAATACTACCATTATTCAAATTTACACACCAACCACCAGAGCTGAAGATGAGGAAATTTAAGATTTCTACCAACTTCTGCAGTCTGAAATTGATCAAACATGTAATCAAGATGTGTTGATTATCACTGGTGACTAGGATGCAAAAGTTGGAAATGAAGAAGAGTTACCATTGTTTGGAAAATATGGCCTTGGAGATAGAAATAATGCTGGAGATCTGCATGATAGAATTTTGCAAAACCAATGACTTATTCATTGCAAATACCTTTTTTCAACAACATAAGCAATGTCTATACACATTGACTTCACCAGATGGAATACACAGGAATCAGATTGACTACATCTGTGGCAAGAGATGATAGAGAAGTTCACTAACTTTGGCCAAAAGAAGGCCGAGAGCTGACTGGGGAACAGAACATCAACTGTTCATATGATTGTCCAAGTTGTTGTTGAAGACAATTAAAATAAGTCCACAAGAGCCAAAATAGGACCTTGATAATATTCCTCCTGAATTTAGAGACCATTTAAAGAATAGATTTGATACATTGAACATCAATGACTGAAAACCAGAGGAATTGTGGGGTGCCATCAAGAACATCATCCGTAAAGAAAGCAAGAGGTCATTAAAAAGACAAGAAAGGAAGAAAAGACCAAAATGGAAATCATAAGAGACTCTGAAACTTGCCCTTGAGTGGAGAGTAGCTAAAGCAAATGGAAGAAATGAAAACATAAAAGAGCTGAACACAAGATTTCAATGAGCAGCTCGAAAAGACAAAGTCAATTATTAGAATGAAATGTGCACAGACTTGGAGGTATTGACTATGCAAAAACATTAGATTGTGTGGATCACTGAAATTTATGAGTAATATTGAAAAGAATGAGAATTCCAGAACACTTGATTGTACTCATGAGGACCCTGTACATAGATCAGGAGGCTGTCATTAGAACAGAAGAAGGGGATGCTGCATGGTTCAAAATCAAGAAGGAAGTGCATTAAGGCTGTATCCTTTCCCCATATTTATTCAACTTGTATGCTGAACAAATAATCCAAGAAGCTGGATTATATAAAGAAGAATCATGGTTGGAGGGAGACTCATTAACAACCTGCAATATGCAGATGGCACAACTTTGCTTGCTGAATGTGAGGATGACTTGAAGCACTTACTAATGAAGATTAAAGACTACAGTCTGCAGTATGGATTACATCTCAATATAAAGAAAACAAAAATCTTCACAACTGGTCCAATAAACAGCTTCATGATAATTTGAGAAATGATTGAAGTTGTCAAGTGTGGTAGTTATGTTTGTGTGTCAGCTTGGCTGGGCCTGGTTGAGTGGCTGGGCAGTTGGTGGTAGTTATTCCCCATGATGAGACAGGCAATCAGCTCCATGGTGGGATCTACCACAAGCAGCTGAGTATCTGCCTTTGGGATGTGGTCTGCTTCCTGTATATAAGGAGAAGCTTTGAGAATGGTCTCCAGTCTTTGGCACACTTGGACCCTGCATGTAGCTGTGTCATTGCTCAGCAGCCTGTTATGCTCTGCTGACCTTGGGGCTTACAATGGACTTAAGTTAATGGCCTGCGATGTGGTTTGGTAATATTGAGACTGTGCCTTTTTACTTGTCAACCTTGGGGCTTCTCAGCCTCAGCAGCCAACAGTTGTCTGAGTGAAGAAATGTCTCTAGCTCCAGTGGGCTGGGAGCAGGAGGCAGAGCTGGACTCCAAGGTTGAGGGTCTTTCTCCCAGCCCCTAGAGCCTGACACTTTGAACTTGGCCTTCTAGCCTCCCGAACTGTAAGATAATAAACTCCTGTTTGTTTAAGCCATCCAATATGTTGTATAGTTCTTGTCAGAGTGGCACAAGATAACCAGAACATCAAGGATTTCATATCACTTGGTTCTACTGTCAACACCAATAGAAGCGGCAGTCAAGACATTCAATGCCGTATTGCATCAGACAAATCTGCTGCAAAAGACTTCTTTCAAGTGCTGAAGAGCAAAGATATCTCCTTGAAGACTAAGGTGCACCTAACCCAAGCCATGGTATTTTCAATCGCCTCTTATGCGTGTGAGAGCTCAACAATGAATAAGAAAGAATGAAGAAGAGGTGATGCTTTTGAGTTGTTGTGTTGGAGAAGAATGCCAAGAGTACCATGATATGCTAAAGGGACTAACAAATCTGTCCTGGAAGAAGTGCAACCAGAATGCTCCTTGGAAGCAAGAATTGCCAGACTTCATCTTACCTACTTTGGTCATGTTGTCAGATGGAACCATTCCCTGGGGAAGGATATCAACCTTGGTAAACTGAAGGGTCAATGAAGAAGGGAAAGGACCTCAATTAGATGGATAGACACAGTGGCTCCAATGATGTGCTCAGGTATAAGAAGTGTCATGAAGGTGGCACAAGACTGGGCAGTGTTTCGTTCTGTGCATAGGGTTGCTGTGAATCAGAGAGGACTTGACAGCACCTAACAACAACAGGTTCCACTGGTGTTGATTGAGGAACCAAGTAATATGAAGTCTTTGACAAATTCAATCTTTTCTCCATTTATCGTGATACTGATTATTGGTCCACTTGTGAGGATTTTCACTTTCTTTATGTTGAAGTGTAATCCATTGAAGACTGTAGTCTAATCTTCATCAGTAAGTGCTTCAAGTCATCTTCGCTTTTAGTAAGCAAGGTTGTGTCATCAGCATATTGCAAGATTGTGAATGAGTCTTCCTCCAATCCTGATACCATGTTCTTTATATAGTTCAGCTTCTCAGATTATATGCTCAGCATACAGATTGAGTAAGTATGGTTAAAGGATACAACCTTGACACACACCCTTCCTGATTTTAAACCATGGAGTATCCCCTTGTTCTGTTTGAACAGCAGCCTCTTGGTCTATGTACAGGTTCCTCATGAGTACTATTAAGTGTTCCAGAATTCCCATTCTTGTCAATATTATCCATAATGTTTTATTATCCACACAGTTGAATGCTTTTGCATAGTCAATAAAACACAAGTAAACATATTTCTGGCATTCTTTGCTTTCTGCTGAGATCCATCTGACATCAGCAATGATATCCATATATACTTTTTTTCCCATGACCTATAGTCATTACCTGGAGAAGGATATCATGCTTGGTCAAGTAGAGGGTTAGTGAAAAATTAGAAGACCTTCACTGTGTGGATTGACACAGTGGCTGAAACGATGGGTATAGTAAGTGTAGCAAGGATTTCCAGGACGGTGCGAGACTGGGCAGCATATCCTTCTGTTATACAGAGGGTTGCTATGACTCAGAGCTAACTCAATGGCATCTAACCAAAACCCTACACTTGGGAGACTATATTTTATTTCACTTCTGGTTATATCTTAATTTTTCCCCCTTTTTCTTCATTTTCAATGTTTAGCAAAGTTATTTTTGTCAAATGTCAGCCTGTAGAATTTTGATCAATTTTAGACTGTGCTTTTAAAGGGAAAGCTGCTTGGCATATAGAGGTAAGGTATGATGGAGGGAGCAGTAAATAAAGTGAGAGAAAACATCCCTTCCACCTTTCTTGGCTGACCTTTCAGGTCTCAAGAAAGACTTTGCTCAAGTCTGGTTCCTCCTGTTCAACCACAAGGCATTTGTGCTTATTTTAATACATTATACTGTAATTGCTCATTTCTTTGTTTCTCTTTTTGTTTAGACTTTAAACTCTGAAGGGAGATGGCATTTTTGTCGTGCTCACCACTATAATAGTGTTTTCCATATATACTCATTTTTTCTTGCTGTTGTTGAGTGCATGGCCAGATGAATGAAAGTGTAAAAGTGTTAAATTATATACTTGGTAATATGCTGTCTTGTATACTCTGTTAATTATTTGGTTTAGATTTATTTATTTTTTTAAAGAGCTTGACTTTTCTTGTGGTGTCAATTTAAGTATGAATTTTCCAATGGAAGAGTCCTTTATATCATCTCCTGTACCTAAAATGTGACTTGTACTGATCAGAATGTTCTCTACTAGGCAAAAAGTTGTGCACCCTGTTTTTTTCCAATGTTGTACTAAGTGTCCACCTATTTGTAATCTCAGAAATTATCCCAGGATTTTCTGACTGCCTTCAAATATACACAGTCCCGAAAGATATAACATTGCTTTCAAAGGAACTGTCTGAAATGCAGACAGAAAGAAAATGACTCACAAAGTATGTATGCATTCTTTAACAACCTGAACCTATAATGACATGAAGCAAAGATATTAAATAAAAACTGTAATTGCAAATTAATCTAATGGATATTTTCAGTCATGGCAGGCATATGAAAGCCTCATTTGTGCTTGCCAGGTTTTGGCTAAAGGCCTACTATACCCATCCTTTTCTCTCACCACCGTCACTAATTTCAATTCCTTTTCTTGTCCACCTTGCTGCACCTCCAAGTACAGAAAGTTCAGGATAGGAAGTTTGGAACTCTGGAGCTAGTAACTTTAAAATAAGAAATCATTTTTACTCCAATATGTTCACAGTCTTTGTCTCCTTCCTATGATTCAAAATCATTGACTTCTTTTCACCCCCTACTGCCTGCAATACTTTAGAGCATCCTCATTCCAATCCCACTCATCTCTATGACCACCTTCTTCACAGTCCTATCTACTGTGTACTTGTACACTGATTCTATTTTAAGAAACAACTTTTCCCATCATTTTTCCATGAACAAAAGGGTGTAAGGAAATAAAATAAAAATCCACTGATTCCATGCACTGATCTGGAAGACCTTTGTCCTGGATATTGCTCCCAAGCCACCCTATAGGAGGCTGCTTACTTTTGGAAACATGTTTTTCTCTTGGCTTCCCTGAGTTGTGTTGTTTGGATTTCCTTCCACCTCTTCACTCCAATCTTTTTTGCAGGCTCTTACTCCTAGTAATGAGTTTCTTAGTGAAATGGCAGAGGCCATTCTCTATTATCAATCTGAAATCTCTCAGTTGATCTTAACAGATCATGGATTGAGTTTCCCTTCTGTGCTCATGGCTGGTGATCTTCTTAAAAATCAGCCATTAGAAACACAATAGAACATTACTGTACTCTCACATACATAGGGTCACCATGAGCTTGAATCTATTCCATGGCAACTGGAACAACTGGAACTCCACTTCCACCTCATTGAAAGACTCCACTCTCTTTGTGGTTCATCCATAAATCTAGAAGTCTCTCATATTTTAATGCCAATTAATGACCCAGACTTTTTCATTATGTTGTTGTTGTTGTTAGGTGCCATCGAGTTGTTTCTGACTCATAGCAACCCCATCCACAGCAGAACAAAACACTGCCCAATCCTGCGCCAGAACCATGATCCCTACTATACTTGAGCCCATCATCGCAGCCACCGTGTTAATCCATCTCGTTGAAGGCCTCCCTCTTTTTCATCGACCCTCCACCCTACCAAGCATGACAT
>NW_006921855.1:3746847-3749615 GCF_000298275.1 Orycteropus afer afer
TGTCTGATTCAAAATAGCCAAAACCAGTCCATCTCAGCTCACTAATGCCGAGGATATCAGATATGCATTCTATTTCATTTTTGACAACTTCCAATTTTCCTAGATTCATACTTCGTACATTCCATGTTTTGATGATGAATGGATGTCTGCAGCTGTTTCTCCTCAATTTGAGTGGTTCCACATCAGCAAATGGAGGTCTTGAAAGCTTTACCTTATCCATAGGAGTAAAGCTGGATTTACTCAGATGATTCAGCTCTTTCCCAGTCTTATTTTGAGAGCCTTCTAACCTAACTGGACTATTCCTAAAGTTGCACGGTAATGTATCAAACAGTGTTTCTTTGCTTTTCATAAGGTTTTCCCTGGCCAATTCTTTGAGAAGTGGACAGTCTCTTCCTTCTTCCTAGTCTGTCTCAGTGCATCCCACTGGGTTTGAAACACCAGTGTCTCAGCCTCAAAATCCACATCAACATGTCACCATGGTAGGACAAACCAACAGACAAGTTTGTCTCCCTGTTGGAAACCTCACGTGCCACCCTTACCTGGGTCCCTACAGCTGACTCCTCCTCTGTCTGGATTTCTGGGCCTTTAAATCCCCTTTCTCCCACTCTCCCACCCTGCTGCTTTGGGTGTGCCCGAGTTCCTTCTCCTCACCTGGATCCCTGTGGCTGCCTGCTCCTCTGTCTGGGTTCCTGGCCTTTAATCCCTTTTTTCCCACTCTCCTGCTTTGGGCATGCCTGGGTTCTCTCTCCTCACCTGGACCCCGGCAGCTGACTGCTCCTCTGTCTGGGTTCCTGGCCTTTAATCCCCTTTCTCCAGCTCTACTGTCCTTCTGCTTTGGGCATGCCTGGGTTCTCTCTCCTCACCTGGATCCCTGTGGCTGACTGCTCCTCTGTCTGGGTTCCTGGCTTTTAATCCCCCTTTTTCTTCTCTCCCATCCTGCTGCTTTGGGTGTGCCTGAGTTCCATCTCCTCACCTGGATCCCTGCAGCTGACTGCATTATATTATTTTCATTATACTTTATGTATTATACGAATATTATACTTTATTTTTTATACAAATCTATGCTTGACACAACTCAAAGCATATTTTTAAATTCAAAACTGATCATGTCATGTTCTATGCATAATTTTTCATTTGCTTTCCATTAATCCAAAGTCCAAATCTTTTTTTGTGGTATATAAAACCATTCATCATTGAGTCTTAGCTTACCTCTTTCACCAGGTGCATTCAGTTATTGTTTTTTTATTCAACATATACTTAACATCATTGATATACCAAGTTCTGTTCTTAGTGTTGTGGGTACAGAGATAAGTAAGATAGACCAGATCTATTTCTAATGGAGCTTATATTCCACTTAGGGAAGTCATATAATAAAAATGAATACATAAGTAATACTAGGAAGGTTGGGCAATCCTACTTCTGTAGTGATAACTGCCTCAGAAACCCAAGGAGGGGTCGCTATGAGTCGGGGCCGACTCGACGGCACATAACAACAACAACAACATAAAAGGAATTATATAAAAGAAATAAAACAGGAAAATGAGATAGTTGCTAAGTGTAAGGGGGGGGAGTCTGGTAGTGTAGTGGCTAAGGCACTTGACTGCTAACCAGAAGGTTGGTGGTTCAAACCCACCAGCCACTCCCCAGAAGTAAGATTGGGCAATCTACTTCCATAGTGATACTGCCTTGCAACCCAAGGAGGGGTTGCTATGAGTCAGGTCTGACTGAATGGCATGTAATAACAACAACAACAACATGTGTAAGGGGTATGTTGGATGTGGTAGCTGGTGAAGGATATGACAATTGTCATTTTGTACCATTTTCTTACTTGCCTATTATGCCCAAGTACACTTTAGTTCTTTCAGCTGGAACATGAACGCAATTGGCAAACTCCATTTGCCTCCACAGTTTTGTATTCACTCTTTCTTCTGTCTAGACCATTCCTCCTGTTGGGTAACTGTTGCTTATCCTCCAGGTCTCAGATTAAGAGCCAAATGGGCAGACCAGGAGAGCCCTTTCATTCCTTTATCCTTTATTTCTTATATAATCTTTTTGTTACATCACTCATTACAATTGAAATTGCATTTATATGTTGTCAGTTCCAATAAGGTGACTGCTGATTGCAATACTTGAATATCACAACTTCAGTTAATTTCTGTATCTCATAATGCCTAAGTGTTATCTGATTTTCAAAACTTGGTTCAGAAATGCAAAATTAGTATATCCTGGAGGACTTCAAGGTGAAATATGTATACTGATATTTTCGCAGAGTTTGATAGAAAATATATATTTTTTTTGGTTGTTGTTAATCTTGTCCCACTGTACTGGCATTATCTACTTATGTCTCTTTCCCCTATAGGTTATTATATCCTATGAGCCAAGACAAGGGTCAGGTATTTTTCCTCTTTGTATTTCTAGGACCCAGAATAGTGCTTGTTACACCAAATGATCTTGATTAATGTTGCATTGATTGACCCATCCAAATTAATTTGTCTTTGGATATTTACTGGTAGAGAATAACTATAATAATAAACATGACAGGAATTGTTTCTAGTAGTGTCTATCTATTAACACTTTTAATCCTCACAATGACTAAGGCAACATTCCAATTTAAAGATGAGGAAATTGAGGTAAAGTGTATTTAAATAAATTTACAATCACCATGGCAAATCTAGGATTTGAATATAACTGATTTAAGGAGCTCTAGTGAGCTCTGGTAGCATAGTGGCTAAGTCACTTGCCTGCTAACCAGACGGCTGGTGGTTCAA
>NW_006921855.1:3750615-3752050 GCF_000298275.1 Orycteropus afer afer
AAACTGATTTTGGGTACCAATTAACAATTTAAAATTTTAATCTCTGTAACTTTTATCTGATAGTTAAGAGTGAAGTCAGTACACAAAATACATGCTATAATATCCTCCATATATGTTAGTCTACTTCTGAAATGTGGCAATTCTAGCAGACAATATGGAAAAGGAGACATGATTATTGCATGTATTTATCAAAGATAAAAATCTAGTAGTTTAGAAGGACAGACTATAACTGAAATTAAGATCAGAGAAATATTTTATCCTTAGAAACAATTAAAGTTCACTCAAGAGCATTCTTGCTTTAAATATAGGAAATATTTTTGTGCACCAAGAGACTACTGCCTAGTTACCATTTGATAATCTAGGAAGAGATCCAAAACCAAAAAGACCAAACCCACTGCCATTGAGTCAATCCCAACTCAAAACAACCCTATAGAACAGAGTAGAACTGTTCATAGGGTTTCCAAGGCTGTGAATCTTTATGGAAGCAGATTACCTCATCTTTCTCCCACAGAGCAGCTAGTGGATTTGAACTGCTAATCTTTTGATTACTAACCCAATACTTTAACCACTGTGCCACCAGAGGTCCTTTGAAAAATATTAACTGGATAAATTATTGAGTGTCAGAACTAGGTTTCTGCAAGGCCTCGTCTTTTTCATTCTAAAACATACATTTTATAATTTAGGGAAAGGGATAAAATGCATGATATGTCCTATAGACTACTTAAATCATGTTCTTTTTCCAGAAAAATTATACATTTTTTCTACTTTATAATATCATCATTAAAAATAGGAAAAGCCTGCTTCTTTTGTTCCAAATAAAAAAGTTATAATAGGATTTTATCACTATCAATCATCCTGGCTATAAAGATGTAATCCAGTTCCTTTGTTCCTAGAAATCAGTCAAATTCAGCTTGTGTAAGCATAAATTTTCTACATGTAACTCTTCAATAAGGAGCTTTGGTGGCTCCTTATTGAAATAAGAGCTTGTCTGCTGATCAAAAAGTTGGCTTTTCAAACAGACCAAGAGACTCCATAGGAAAAAGACCTGATGATCAGCTCCTGTAAACATTACAGCCTAGAAACCACTATGAGGCAGTTCTACTCTGTCTATGAGTTGGAATCAACTCAATGGTACCCAGTAAAAACATCCCTCCAGCAAGGGGTGGAATGGCATGAAGAGCAGTCAAGCTAGTATCTGGTGCTAGTAATAAATAACTCCCAAATCTAACTGGCTTAAAATAACAAAATTTTTTTCTTTCACCCACATTCCTTAACTTGTGTTGAATGGATACCCTGAAGTTGTGCTGTCATTGTTTTCCCTCATGATCACAGGCTGTTAGTGCAGCCACTCTTTGGAACATTCCCACGGCAGAGAAAAATAAAGACACTGATAGGTATCAAGTTGGTAATAAATGCCCCAGGTTGAGGATAGCAG
>NW_006921855.1:3755940-3763849 GCF_000298275.1 Orycteropus afer afer
GTACCATGGACTGCTAAAACAACTAACAGATCTGTCCTGGAGGAAGTGCAGCTGGAATGCTCCTTGGAAGTGAGAATGGCCAGATTTCGCCTCACCTACTTTGGTCATGTTGTCATAAGGGACCATTCCATGGAGAAGGTCAAGCTTGGTAAGGTGGAGGGTCAACGAAAGAGGGGAAAGCCCTTAACAAGATTGATTGACACAGTGGCTGTGATGATAGGCTCAAGTATAGCAAGGGTCATGGAGCTGCTGGGGGACTGGGCGGTGTTTCCTTCTGCTGTGCATAGGGTCGCTATGAGTTGGACACAACTCGATGGCACCGAACATCAAGTTGGTTCCAACTCCTGCCAATCCTATACATAATAGAATGAAATGTTGGCCTGTCCCAATCCATCTTTATAATGCTTGATATACTCAAGTCAATTGCTATATCTATTGTGCATTTTGAGAGACTTCCAATGTAAGTGGCTCATCTTCCAGTACTATATGGGACAATATTCTGTTGTGATCCATCAGGTTTTTCACTGGCAACTTTTCTGAAGTAGATCATTAGGCCTTTCTTCCTATTTTGTCTTCGTCTGGAAGTTCTATTGAAACCTGTCAGCTACAGCAGACCTTGCATTTTATTCAAAATAACTTCTATTCATCTGGGTGCCAAGGTCCTCTTAATTTTTATTCTATTCCTCTGTGTAGGGATTCTTCTGAAATATCAGTCTGAACTCTGTTGTTACGTACTGTCCAGTCAATTCCAACTCATACTCTAGGGATTAGTATTTTTCAAACATCTATGGGAAATTAATGAATATACTTTCAATGCTTTAGAATGCCAAGAAAGACAGACTACATACACTAATTGCAAACAACATTTCTTTCATAGGAAGAAGACCAAAAACTTTTTCCTTGTCTGAACTAATATAAAAGTTACATATTCTTCCACAGTTAGTCTTTTTCATTTTCATTGTGTAGTACAAACAATTAAATGCTCAGCTAACTGGCAATTCAACTCCATGCACAGATGCCTCAGAAGACAAGCCTGTTGATCTGCTTCTGAAAGGTCACAGCCTTGAACACTGTGCAGAAGTTCTACCTGCCACACAGAGTCACAATGGTCAGAATTGCCTCAACAGCTAACTACAACAACAAACTAATTTGGAGAAATTTTTCACAGTTTAAGTAAATAATTTCTGATTTCTGCTATGGAACTTTGATGTGACATTGAACAAGAAAGAATGTGTTAATCTAAAAATTAAGTAATCAGTGTTTCAAATCTCCCCAGGTAACAGCTAATCTTTATTAAAATGCCTACTGTATACTACACATTTTTCTAAATGCTTTAAGTGTTTTATCTCATTTAATCTTTACAATTATATTAGGTAGGAACTATACTCTTTCACAAATAAGGACAGTGAGGGTCAGAGAGAGTGTGCAGTCCTACAATTTGGCAAGTAAACAAAAACAAAACCCACTGCCCCTCCTTGGCTTTCTGAGGCAATATCACTATGGAAGTAGATTGCCCAACCTTCCTTCCAAGAACTGGCTGGTGGGTTTGAACTGCCAGCCCTCTGGACAGCAATCAAATGCCTTAGGCACTACACCACCAGAGCTCCCCAAAACCAAACTCACTGCCATTGAGTCAGAGCTGACTCATAGCGACCCCTCCTTGGGTTTCTGAGGCAATATCACTATGGAAGTAGACTGACCAACCTTCCTTCTGAGGATTGGCTTGGTGGGTTTGCACCACCAGCCTTCTGCTTAGCAGTCAAATGCCTTAGGCACTACACTACCAGTGCTCCCATTTGGCAAATAATGGAGTTTAAATGCAAATCCCAGCAATTTAACCACTTCTTCATAGCTTCCTTCAAACATTTTAAAGTCAGATTATTGCTAACTCTAACTGCAAAATTAAATTTCTACGGTATATTCATGCTTTAATTTTCCAAATTAAACATCTCCAAAAGGAACAAACAAAACAAACAAACAAACAAATAAATAAATAAAATAACGTCCATTATAATAACATACAAGCCAAAATAGTATAACAAACTGAGAGATGTGCAGAGGCTTAATTAATTAGGCCAAGAGAAGGGAAAAAGATATCACCTATGATCTTTGGCAAAACATATCCTAAAATCATGGTATCATATTTAGCATAAATTAAGTAAATTTATCATAATCCATTGAAGACATTGATATGCTCTTTCAAGATCTATCCTGAAGTACAATGCTCTCACTGATAGTATAAGATTAATATATCTACAAGAAATATCTACTATTATTTCAATTTGTGCACCAACCATTAAAGCCAGAAGTGAAGAAATTAAAGATTTTTAACAACTTTTGCAGTCTGAAATTGAACAAACATGTAACCAAGATGTATTGATTATTATTTGTGATTGGAATGCAAAAGTTAGAAACAAAGGAGGAGTATCAGTATTTGGAAGATATGGCCTTTGTAATAGAAATGCCACTAGAGACTGAATGATGGAATTTTGCAAGACCAACAACAGCAACAAAAAATACTTATTCATTGCAAATACCCTTTTCAACAGCATAAACACTGGCCATATGCATAGCCCTCACCAGATGGAACACACAAGAATCAAATCAACTATAAATGAGGAAAGAGATGACGGAGAAGCTCAATTTCATCAGTCAAAACAAGGCCAGGAACTGACAATTAATTGCTCACGTGCAAGTTAAAGTTGAAGCTGCAGAAAATTAAAACAATCCCACAAGAGCCAAAATAAAACCTTGATTACATCCCCCCTGAATTTAGAAACCATCTGAAGAATAGATTTGATCCATTAAACATCAATGACTGAAGACGAGACAAGTTGTGAGATGACATGAAGAACATCATACATGAAGAAAGCAAAAGGTTATTAAAAAGGCAGAAATGGAAGAAAAGACCAAAATGGATATCAGAGGAGACTCTCAAACTTACTCTTGAATGTAGAGTAAGTAAACCAAATAGAAGAAATGATGAAATAAAGGACCTTAGCAGAAGACTTCAAAGGGCAGCTTGAGAAGACAAGTGAAATATTATAAGGAGATCTTCAAAGGCCTGGAATGAGAAAAGCAAAAGGGAAGAACATTCTTGGCATTTATCAAGCTGAAAGATCTGAAAGAAGAATTCAAGCTCAAGTTGTAATACTGAAGGTTCCTATGGGCAAAATATCGAATGATTCAGGAAGCATCAAAAGAAGATGGAAGGAATACATAGTGTCACTGTCCGAAAAATAATTGGCTGACATTCAACAACTTCAGGAGGAAGCATATGATTAAGAACTGATGGTATTGAGGGAATAATAAGGCACTGGTGAAAAATAAGGCCCCAAGAATTGGCAGACAACCCAGTGACATGTTACAACAAACAGATGCAGTGCTGGAGGTGCTTACTCATTTAAGCCAAGAAATCTGGAAGACATTTACCTGGCTAGCTGACTGGAAGACATCCATATCTGTGTCCATTCCAAAGAACTCCAACAGAATGTGGAAATTATTGAACAATATGATATGCAAGTAAAACTTTGCTGAAGATAATTCAAAAATATTTGCAGCAATATATTGATAGAGAACTTCCACAAATTCAAGCTGGATTCAGAAAAGGATGTGGAATGAGGGATATCCTTGCTGATGTCAGAGGGATCTTGGCTGAAAGCAAAGAATACTAGAAAGATGTTTACCTGTGTTTTATTGACTTTGGAAAGGCATCTGCCTGTGTGGATGACAACAAATTATGGATAACATTGTAAAAATGCGAATTCCAGAACATTTAATTGTGCTGATGAAGAACATGTACATAGACCAGAAGGCTGTCATACAAACAGAACAATGGAATACTGCATAGTTTAAAATCAAGAAGGCTGTGTGTCAGGATTGCATCTCTTAACCAAAATTACTCAATCTGCATTTGGAACAAAAACAACAAAAAATGTGAATCTGATTATATGAAGAACGTGGCATCAAGATTGGACAAAGACACATAACAACCTGTGATATGCAGATGACGTAACCTTGCTTATCGAAAGTGAAGATGACTTAGAGCACTTACTGATGAAGGTCAAAGACTATAGTCTTCAGTATGGATTACACCTCAACACAAAGGAAACAAAAAGCCTCACAACTGGACCAATAAGCAACATCTTGATAAATGGAGAAAAGTTTGAAGTTGTCAGGAATGTCATTTTACTTAGATCCATAATCAACACTCATGAAAGCAGCAGTAAAGGAATCAGAGATTGTATTGCATGGAGCAAATCTCCTGCAGGAGACCTCTTTAAAATGTTATATAGCAAGGGTGTCACTTTGAAAACTAAGGTGCACTGAACTTGAACCATGGTATTTTCAATAGCTTCATATGCATGTGAAATCTGGATAATCAACAAGAAAGATTGAAGAAGAACTGATGCTTTTAAACTGTGGTGTTTGTGAAGAATACTGAAAATACCCTGCACTGCCACAAGAAGAAAACAAATCTGTCCTGGAAGAAATGTAGTCAGAATGCTCCTTATAAGTGAGAATGACCAGACTTTGTCTTTCCTACTTGAGTTATGCTGTCAGATGGAACCACTCCCTGGAAAAAAAAAAAAAAATACCATATTTAGTAAAGTAGAATGTCAGTGAAAAAGGAAACAACCTTTAACAGGGTGGCTTGACATTGGCTTCAACATGGTTTCAAGCATAGCAAGGATGGTGAGGATGGCACAGGACCAGGCAGTGTTTCATTCTATTGGACAGAGTTGCTATGAGTTGGAGCCAACTCAGCCTTACCCAACAATAACATAACAAATGTAAGAGAGTACTAAAATTGACAGATAGATAGATAGATGAATAGATAGATAGATAGAAAAAATCATTCAGATAGTTATTGAAGCACTAACTTAATCTAGGATAGAAAATAGCTTATCTAGATGCAGAGATTAAAGACAGATAGGCTTCCAGTCAAGTTTAGGCATGGGAATGAGTTCCCCTGCACCACTATGTTTTAAGTGAAGAAAAGTAACAAAATTGAATATCTTCCTAAGCATTGGATGGTAACCACTGTTCTCACCCCTCTGTATTAGATATACCAGGCTGCTTTATTCATTTGTTTCTGTATCTGACATTTGAAGTCATCTGGATTTGTGCTCTCTGATTCAGAGAAAGAGATGAGGTACAGATGTCTCAAACAACCCTTTTTAAACAATTTTAAGCTAGATTTTGTTATAGCAATAATTCTAGATTATACTCTTTGACAAACACTTTTGATGAGCTATATTATAAATGAAGTATGGCACCACATCCTGTAGTTGAGAGTGCTGCCAAGATATCTTATTCTGTACAGAAGAGGTTGACAGATGACCCCAGGATCAATACTCTCCTACATTCTAGCTCATAGTAAACAATATATTAGTGGAGTAAGTATTTGTTAGATTTATCCATACTCATTTACAATCTAGACTACTATTTAATAAATGATCTCTAAAAATCAACACTTAAAGTGCATAAGTGCATATACAAACAGTAAAGCTTAAATTGCAGATGAAGAAATCAAATTAACCAAACCCTGGAATTTGAGTCATAAAAATTTCATCTAAACTATATAGAGTGTAGACACTCTGTAAGGCAAATTTCCAGACCACTTGATAGCAAATGTTCCATCAATAACTTTCTGTCTTATAATTCAATTTGCTTTTTATTTGAAAAAATAGGTATATAAAACATCAGAGTGTGTTGTCTTTGATTAGGTAAAATAGCCCTTTGAGTAGGGTAGTTTGGTCACTTTTTAAGGACAATAAATCTGGTAGATTCCCCAGTGCTTCAGAATTATCACTTAAACTGTGATGAGTGAGTATGGCTGCATAATGGCCACGTAATGCAAACATAGAGATAAAGACTTTTCCTCTGAGGTATACTGAAAATTTTCCTACTTGTGTTATGCCTTTTTTTCCTGGAGATCTTTTTTTCAGATCACAGTAACTGTACATTTAATCTTTCATTTTCAAAATCCAAATTATGGTACATTTAATATTACATTTCTCCATAGTGCAAAAACCTATAAAAGAACTTTCACATTTTGTAATGTTTATAGGAAAAATACAGCCCTGGAGGCACACTGGTAAAGCGTTTGCTGACAACCCAAAGGTGGAGTTTGAACCCACCCAGTGGCTATTTACTGCTATGAAGATTACAGTCCAGAGAACCCTACAGGGAGTTCTACTTTGTCACGTGGGTCGGGTTGCTAAGAGTCGGAATCAACTTGATGGCACCCAACAACAACAACACTATATAGAAAAAGTCCAAAATCATTTTTACTTTCATTTAAGACCTAATCCAGGAGAGAGAAAAGAATTAGGCAAAGAAAAAGAAGAAAGAATTTTTTAGAAACAGGTGTTAAATTGGAATGAAGATGATATTGAAAAGGCAAAAGGAACTGTTGAGAGGACTGTTTCCTGGGAGCACTAGCCTGCAAGTTAGGCAACACAGGCTACTGTGAGCTTTGACAGTCATCGTCCTGGAAGATGATGTGCAACAACAGAGTCCAACAGATGTCATGTTCATACAGACTTTGATTCTCATGTCCTTCTGTAAATGAATGATACTCTAACATAGTATCTTCCACATAAAGACTCTTATTTTAAGAAATGAACTTGACCAGTCCCTCCATGGATTAATGAGGAAAGTGGAATTATAAAGGCCAAGGGATTTTGAAATTTCAGAGTTAGCTCTAATTCCTACTTCAGGTACTGGAGTACTAATATTGTCTCTTCAATATGACATTAATTATTTTTCTCATATTTAAAACTTAGATGAAACTGTAAAATACATGTCATTAGAGATGCTTCCTCTATTAGGTTTATGGTGATATTCCTGGGGGAATTCCTCAATCTATTATCCTATTTGACTCAGTTAAATTATATTTGTGACCTCTCTCTCTCTGTATGTTTGTATTGGGCATTTTATATTTTTATAACATCATCATTACTGTAATCATGTTGTTTGTTGTTGTTATGTGCCGTCGAGTCAGCCCTGACTCATAGCGACCCCTCCTTGGGTTTCTGAGGCAGTATCACTACAGAAGTAGGATTGCCCAACCTTCCTTCCGAGGAGTGGCTGGTGGGTATGAACCGCCAGCCTTCTGGTTAGCAGTCAAGTGCCTTAACCACTATGCTACCAGAGCTCCCTGTAATCATAGACTTTCTTATTTCTTCTTTCTCAGGGATCTAAGACTCTCATTTATAACTTCAAGTTGGAGTAATGAAGCCAGGTAAAACCTTGAAGTGCTTTTCAGCATGGACCTTGGGACTAATACTTTCTTACACTGGCTGAGGGGCAAATTTTATATCAATTAGTTCCTCCCAGCATGGTTTTTATTATGATTACAGGGATTAAATTAATGTGAAAAAGAAAGTTTAAGATATTAGTTATGTCTTGAATTACATATACATCTTTTACTTGTTTTTAAATTTAGTTTGATGACAAAGCTATTGTATTATGCTATTTCAAAAATTACTAGTTTGTCATTTGATCATATACATTTCACTATTTCTTCCATCACATTTAGGAATGTATGCAGAGTCTCTGTCTCTGTATCAACTACAAAGAGAATGTTTAATAATTCTTATTTTTTTAGATTAGTATGATTCAATAAAATCTGCTGTAGGTTCTAACCATAGATATTCATCAATTTATATTCTTCCTGTTAGAGAATGCACCTATGTTTTTGAATCATCTGTCTCCCAAACAGTCATAAAAATGGATGATTTTCATGTGCATTTTATCTTGTGATTTTAACCAAAAAATATGAATACATGATTACTTCATTTTCTCTGACTTTTTTGTTTCACATTTTTTTTTTCTCTCTCAGGTAATTAGGTATAATAGGAGCTCTGGTAGCATAGTGGCTAAAGCACTTGACTGCTAACCA
>NW_006921855.1:3764790-3785125 GCF_000298275.1 Orycteropus afer afer
TACACAGTTCACACATATTTTGCTTCATGATATTGACTGCAGTTCTCTGTGGTGCAATTTACTTTCTCCTTGTAGTTACCACTTCCCTGTGTCCTTCTTTCCTATGCATTCCTATTCCCAAGCTATCTACCTGTGCAAACACTGCCCTTCTGTTCTCCCAAGACTGATCGCTCTATGGAGTGTATCTACCTAATGTAAATGTTTACCCTATATGCTGGTCTATTATTTGGTTGGAAGCCACAGGAGTGAGTTCAGTTCCAGATTTGAAGGGTCTATTTTGATTATATTTTGATGTGGGGGGAATAGTAAGTAGTTCAGTGGTAGAATTCTTACTTTCCAGGAGGGAGACCCAGGTTCAATTCCTGTCTAATGCACCTCAAGCAAATCTAACACCTGACTGTCAGTAGAGGCTTGTGAATTTCTATGATGCTGAACAAGTTTCAGTGGAGCTTCCACACTAAGACAGACTAGGAGTCAGGCCTGGTGATCTACTTCTTAGAAATCAGCCAGTGAAAACCCTATAAGTCACAATGGTCTGAACCCATTGTGCATTATGGGGTTGTTATGAGTTTGGGGCAAACTAGACAGCAGTTAACAATAACAATATTTTGAGTAAATATTAGAACATTGCATCTAAATGATGAAGACAGAAATATTACTAAGAATAATAGTGACCTATCAAGAATAATAGTGATCTATCTTGTCATTGGATCTTATAAGAATAGGAACCCTGATTACTATGCAAGCTATCTTCCTCCCCAGTTTGCATGTTGCTGACATTTACAACATACTCTCCTTTAAGGCTGCAAACAGAGGGATGAGATCATATATTTAACAATTAGATAAGAATGCAAGGAATGGAATTCCTTCATTTTCCTTGCCAGCCCCTGTCTTTCCAGTGTAATTTCACTCAAAAGTCCTTGTATGCCACCAAAATCATGGTATCAAAAAATATCATCTAATAGTTAATTCATATTTTCTAACTTTTGCAATTCTTTCTGTAGCTGGTGTTCTTATAAGCAATAAAAACTTAATATGAAAGCTGTCTTTATTATTTTATTTATGGACCAATGGAGGAGCTCTGGTGGCATAGTGTCTAAGGCATTTGACTGCTAACCAGAAGGCTGGTGATTCAAACCCATCAGATACTCCTCAGAAGGAAGGTTGGGCAATCTACTTCCATACTGATACTGCCTCAGAAACCCAAGGAGGGTTGCTATGAGTCAGATCTCAGTTGATGGCAGTGATTTTGGTATTTTTGGTTTATGGACCAATGGACCATTTTCTGTGAACCATTTTGTTATAGTGTAAGACAGAGGTATGCGGTCTTTTCCTTCTTTTTCACAAATTTAGTGATCCTTGTGTGGGGAGGGAGGGATATGATTCAGCACAAGAGGAGAGGAATTCAGTTGATTTTTACACTCTCTTTAGAGAAAGATAAAAAAAAAATGACGTTCTATCTTAACTTGTAAAGTCTAAGTACTAAATAAATGTTTAAAAAGTTTACATTTTTTGAATATATGCATATTCAACACAAACATATTAGGTACTGTTTAACACTCTCAGGTTAGATATACATAAGTATAGTTTGTCCCCTCAAAAAGTTATTCTTGATAGGTTTGAGAGATATGTTAAATGGGAAATAGTTGAATGGAATTGAAGTGTAAGGTTCTAAGTGATTACGAAGGATAAATAGCTTTTTGTACAGAATTTCATAGGTCACAGGCTTTTGAAATATGTAATTGATTAGTCATTTTTGAAATTTCAAGTGGTTTTTGTGTTTCAATTTTTAATAGCTCTGTTCTGAATGGAATTTAACCATAATGATGAGGAGCAAGGTGGGAGATGTCCATATAGAGTCTCCTAGGGATTCCTGTCTTTTCCTCTTTTTGTCCCTCCTATGTCACTTTCTTTTCTTTTCTTTCTTTTTTTTTTTTTTTTAGTATTTATTAATGTGCCAGACTCTGGTTTGAGCAAGGAGAAGAACGTTGAACAAAGTATTCTTCCTTTTTATCATCCCTCCCTCTCCAATATTTCTTTCCGGATGTAGCACACTCCCCACCCCATTGACTGGATTTGGCCTTGGCTGGAGACTTGGCATGACTTATGAATGAGGACAGAAGGATCTTGTGCCAATTCTGACAAAAAGCATTTCTTGTTTCTACTTACTTTCTTGCACTCCCCCACAGAAAGATCATACTAGTGGTACCTGCAGTTCCAGAATGAGGAGACAATAGGATCAAACCTAAACCTACTTCATAGCCTAGATACAACCTACCCTTACTCAGCCAATCTCAGAAACACCCAGAAGATGTTTAGGTGATTCACAAGCCTGTGAAAAAAATAAATATTCTCATAAGCCACTTAGACTTGAAAATGCTTATTATGCAGAAAAATTGCAACAAAACTGGACTGAAAGAGTACTTAGCACCAAGAATATCATAATATGTTAGGAGCTAGGATTTGGATGAACTTGGAATTTAACAATTCCTTACCCCTGCTAAATTCATGGATGGTTATATGAGTGTATACAGTGTATGTGTATCTGACTGTTTATCATGATAGGTTTAAAAGTCTCTGCAATAATAGGTTGGAAGTTCTATATGGTGATACTTGTATACTTTTGTTGATGATGCAACCTGCAAGACACACACCAATGCTGGACCTTTGCTGGTCCCTACAGAACAGGAGGGGAAAATAGGCAGGAATGAACTGATCACTAAGAGGAGAAAAGAAAGGCTAATTTGTATGAAATATTCCTCAGTAAACAAGATTTGTCCAGGGTTCTTTAATCTGGATTCTTTCTACAATTCCGTTCTTAAAGTAAAATTACATTTTGTCACTTCTACTTATTTCTTTTACTGATACCCCTACAAATCTATCCCACCACTCTTCTGTCAGTTTGTCATACTGTGTGGCTTGTGTGTTGCTGTCAGGCTGGAGACTATGCCACTGGTATTTAACATACCAGCAGGGTCACCCATGGTAGACAAGTTTCAGTAAAGAATCCAGACTAAGACAGACTCAGAAGAAGGAATGGGCCAACCACTTCTCAAATAATTGGTCAGTGAAAATCTTATGAATAGCAGTGAAACATTGTCTCATACAGTACTGAAAAATTATATGAATACCCCTGAAACATTGTCCAATATAGTGCCAGAAGATGAGCCCTTCAGGTCAAAAAACAATCAAAATATGACTGGGGAAGAGCTGCCTCCTTAGAGTAGAGCCAATCTTAATGACATGGATAGAGTAAAGCTTTTGGACCTCCATTTGCTGATGTGGCATGACTCAAAATGAGAAGAAACAGCTGCAAATATATATCAATAATCTCAACATGGAATGCATAAAGTATGAATCTAGGGAAATTGGAAGTTGTCAAAAATGAAATGGAATGCATAAAGATCAATATCCTAGGCATTAGTGAGCTGAAATGGACTGGTTTGGGCCATTTTGAATCATACTACCATATGACCTGCTATGCCTAGAATGACAAATTGAAGAGGAATGGTGTGACATTCATCATCACAAAGAATGTTTCAAGATCTACAATGCTGTAAGTGATAGGATAATATCCATACGCCTACAAGGAAGAGTGGTTAATAGTACTATTGTTCAAATTTACACACCAACCATGAAAGTCAAAGACAAGGCTGTTGAAGATTTTTATCAACTTCTGTAGTCTGAAAAGGACTGAACATGTAATCAAGATGTGTTGATTTTCACTGGTGACTGGAATGCAAAACCTGGAAACAGAGAAGAATCACCAGTAGTTGGAAAACATGACCTTGATGATAGAAGTAACACTGGAGATCACAATAGAATTTTGCAAGACCAATTATTTCTTTGTTGCGAATATAATTTTTAAACAACATAAATGACAGCTATACATGTGGACTATTCCAGATGGAGTACACAGGTATTAGATCGACTACATCTGTGGCGAGAGACAATGGAGAAGCTCAATATTTTCAGCCAAAACAAGGCCAGGAGCTGACTGTGGAACAGACAGTCAAGTTAAAGTTGAAGTTGGAGACAGTTAAACAAGTCTTTGAGAGACAACACATGACCTTGATTACATCCCTCCTGAACTTAGCAACCATCTAAATAATAGAATTGTTGCATTGAACACCAATGACCAAAAACCAGAGCAACTGTAGGATGACATCAAGAACATCATTGAGAAGAAAGCAAAAAATCATTAAAAAGACAGGAAAGGAAGAAAAGACCACAAAATATGTTAGAAGAGACTCTGAAACTTGCCCTTGAGTAGAGAGTATCTAGAGCAAATGGAAGAAATGACAAGATAAAGAGCTGAACAGAAGTTTTCAAAGAGCAGCTCAAGAAGACAAAGTCAATTACTATAATCAAATATGCAAAGACCTGGAGTTAGAAAACCATAAAGGAAGAACACATTCAGAATTTCTCAAATTGAAAGAGCTGAAGAAAAATTCAAGCTTCAAGTTGCTTTTTTGCTATATTGAACTATACATAGTTGCTATATTCAAAGATTCTATGGGCAAAATAGGAGCTCTGGTAGTGTAGTGCCTAAGGCATTTGACTGCTAACCAGAAGGCTGGTGGTTCAAACTCACAAGCCATTCCTCAGAAGGAAGGTTGTGCAATCTACTTTTGTAGTGATACCGCCTTGGAAACCCCAGGAGGGGTTGCTATGAGTTCGTTCCAACTCGGCAACACATAATAACAACAACAACAACATGGTCAAAATATTGAATGATGAAGGAAACATCAAAAGAAGATGGACGGAATACACAGAGTCAGTGTAACAGAAAAGAATTTGTTGATGTTCACCTATTTCAGGAGGTGGCATATGATCAAGAACCATTGATATTGAAGGAAGAAGTTGAAGCTGCACTGAAGGAATTGCTGAAGAACAAGGCCTCAGGAATTAACAGAATACCCACTGAGATGTTTCAACAAATGGATGCTGCCCTGGAGGAACTCGCTCTTCTATGCTAAGAAATTTGGAAGACAGCTATCTGGCCAACTGACTGGAAGAGATCCATATTTGTACCCATTCCAAAGAAAGGTGATCCCACAGAATGTGGAAATTATTGAACAATATCTTTAATATCACACACAAGTAAAATCTTGCTGAAAATCATTTAAAAAATGGTTGCAGCAGTATATTAACAGAGAACTTCCAGAAATACAGGCTGGATGCAGAAGAGGACGTGGAACAAGGGATACTGTTGCTGATGTCAGCTGGATCTTTGCTCAAAGCAAAGAATGCTACAAAGATGTGTACTTGTGATTTATTGACTATACAAAAGCATTCACTTGTATGGATCATAATAAATTATGGATAACATTGAGAGGAATAGAAATGCCAGAACACTTAGTTGTGCTCATGAGGCACCTGTACATATAGACCAAGAGGCTGTCATTTGAAGAGAACAAGGGGATACTTCATGGTTTAAAATCAGGGAGGGACTGCATCAGAGTTGTATTCTTTCATCATACTTATTCAATCTGTACGCTGAGCAAATAATCTGAGAAATTGGATTAAGTGAAGAATGTGGCATCAGGATTGGAGGAGGAAGACTCATTAACAACCTGCAATATGCAGATGACACAACTTTGTTTGCTGAAAGTGAGGACGACTTGAAGCACTTATTGATGAAGACTGAAAACTACAGTCTGCAGTATGAAGTACATACTCCACATAAAGAAAAGGAAAAATGTCACATCTAGACCAATAAGCAGCATCATGATAAATAGAGAAAAGATGGAAGTTGTCAAAGATTTCATATCACTTGTTCAACAATCAACACCAATGGAAGCAGTAGTCAAGACATCCCAGAAGGTATTACACTGGGCAAATCTGCTGTAAAAGACCTCTTTCAAGTGCTGATGAGCAAAGTCTTTTTGAAGACAAAGATGTTTGGAACCCAAGCCATGGTATTTTCAATAGCCTCATATGCATGTGAAAGCTGGACAATGAATATGGAAGACAGAAGAAGAGTTGATGCTCTTGAGTTGTGTTGTTGGCAAAGAATACTGAAAGAACCATGGACTGCCAGAAGAACTAACAAATCTGTCCTGGAAAAAGTGCAGCCAGAATGCTCCTCAGAAGCAAGAATGACCAGGTTTTGTCTGATTTCCTTTGGTCATGTTGTCAGAAGGGACCAGTCCCTGGAGAAGAATATCATGCTTGGTAAAGTGGAGGGTAAACAAAAATTAGGGAGACCCTCAATGAGATGGATTGACACAGTGGCTGCAATGAGGGGCTCAGGTATATCAAGGATTGTGAGGTGGCCCAGGACCAGGCAGTGTTTCATTCTGTTGTACACAGGGTCATCACAAGTTGAAGCCAACTTGATGGCACCCAACAAGAACAAGTAACACTCATACATAATAATAATAATAATATATATATATATATATATCTCACCAGCCACTCCTCGGAAGGAAGGTTGGGCAATCCTACTTCCATAGTGATACTGCCTCGGAAACACAAGGAGGGGTTGCTATGAGTCGGGGCCAATATCCTTAGTGCTGGGATATTAAATAGCTATTAATATAAATAAAATTTATACTTAAAAAAATAATTGTTGTTGTTAGTCTCTTTTTAATTCCTGATTTAAAGCTAATCCTAGGATGGTTGCTTTTTCATATCTAAGAGATACAAATATTAGGTCTCAGAGAGTTTGAGGAAAGTAGTTCTTGTTTGTAACCAAAGTTCCTATTGTATGTATGGGGTCAAGATGTCCACGGGAGAGGAGAAAGGGGACTTTGGTTAATCACATTTATTGCTGGCAGGAAGAGGTGAAACAAACACAAAAACACTTACTTTCCCCTTCTTTTGTGTCTTTCTATCATTAAAAAAATCATCTATGATCTGCTTCCCTGTCCACCTGCAATTTTTTCTCCGAATGCTTATGCCCATGTATCTTTCTTCAGAACTTTGGAAGCTTTGAAAATATCTTCTGATCCCATTCACCCCAAATTTGACCATCAATGACTACCACCTTCCCAGGTAATCATCAGAAAACCACACTTGACTATATTCTTTCCTTTGCTCCTCAGCATCCAATCGACAAATGTCCAAATCCTGTCTGCTTTGCTTCCAAATACATTTTCTCAAGAACATCTACCTCCTACTAAAGCCATCTGCTTCTCTCCATCTATGATGCTACCAATTTAGCCATACCATTATCCAATAGCTTACTTGGTGGTCTTTTTGTTCCACTTCTGTCCCTTTTATTTGTTCATCACATGGAAATTGGTGTGATCACTCTTATTATTAAAATTCTCAGTGGTCTGCCACTGCTCTCAAAACAAATGTGAAATTCTTACCAAGGTCTGTAAAGCTTTTCATGATACAGCCCCAAGATCACACTGCCTGAAGCACATGGTATTAGGAGGTGCTCCTAAAATCATACAACATTCAGAAATTGCTAGTGATGGAGTACATACATCACCCTCTTCTGGCTACCTGCTGCAGGCACCACAGAAATACAAAACAGAGACTAGTTCCAAGAAATGCATCACAGGTGTCTAATAGCTTCGGGCTATTATTACATGTTTGACTTATCATGGCATGATATAGGCCAATGCAACAGGAATTATTAGAGAGATACCTTGGCTCTATATTCTCAAGGTGCTGCCTAAAGTATATTCTGTGAGCTTTTGTTCTCTGTTTTATCTGACTGATTTCTAAGTTGTTACTTATAGGAAATATATTGACATAGAATCTGGGCAAAACTATAAGCAGAGATCATAAATTAATGATCAATTCTTTTTTCTTCCTATGTCTAATAATCCTCAGTTATTTTGCTAAATTTAATTTAGTGTCCCTACTTCATAGAATTAGTCAGGAGGAGAAAGGCAAATATTTAGATGGGAAGATTTTCAAGCAATTATTATTATTATTTTGGTGGGGGGTAGGTTTGAAAACAGCATACGTTAAAGTCCCTGGTTCTTCAATATATCCATGAACCATCCATCACCTTCTGCTTTTCTAGCCCCCCAAATCCTAGAATCAGAATAGCATTTTTTAGAATATTTTCTACTGTTTGCAATAGTCTCATCCTGTAATTTCATTCTTGTTTATCCCGAATCTCCAGAGTCTGTCTTCCTAAATTGTAATATACAGAACTAAATGTGCTCAATCTTCTTTAACTATCACAAAGTCTAAGATCACGCTCACCTTCTCTTACAATATCACTTGCCAACTATATCTATTTTCTTGGTCAGAATTAAATATGTTGTCACATTTCCAGAAGGCTCTGTCTCTGTGATCTGAGAGATAAGAAGATATGTAAATGTTTGAGTATAATTGACCTCATGGCTGAAAATAAATTCCTTCCCAGAAAGCTTAGCAAAATTCATGCATTTTTTTTAAATCTCCCTAATTTCTTAAGAAAATGTATGAAGCCATATCATACCATTCTTTTCTTTTTTTTTAACTTTTATCCCCATTCTGTCTTTTTAATTAATTGCTGTTTTTTGTTTGTTGCTGCTACCCTATTTCTATCTCTGTGTTTTCCCATTCTGCTTTACTGTGTCTAAGTTTCTTTTTGCCTTCCATCACAGAGACCATATATGAAGAAATACTTATTCTATTAAAAAAAAATTGTCTGTTACTATTTTTTTTTTTGCCGTGAAGATTTTTAATTTCCTGATGCATCCCCCTAGAAAATCTTTACTTTCCCACATTGCCCTCAATGAAATAAGAGACTATATAGTGTAGTATGCAATTATTAAGTTTTCATTTTTTTTGCTATACCTTCTTTACAGTTTTTATTATATAAAAGTTATATAATGCACTCACCTCTCCACTATCATCACAATTGTATGCCACTCTAATGAACTAGTTACCAGTTTTTCCACACAATTTCAAAACTACCTCATATGCTTTCTCTCCTCCTCCTGATATTCATGAAAAAGAACGATCAGATTTCTTAAACAATGATTTATCTACCTGTATATCTGTTATCTTAAACTATACAGTATAGGCATAATAAATCTGTTTTAGGGCAAAGGTAGCAGGCATTGTACAGAGTAAATATTGAAGAAAGCAAATATAAAATTTTAGGGATTTACAGATATGTATGATAACAACTTTCAATCAGCAAGGGATAGAGACATGGATGATGAAATGTGTCTTTGAAAAAGCACCAAGTGAGAGAATAGAAAGTTTCTGAAATTCTAAGAAAAAAAGTCAATGACTTTTGGAAGTTTCCTTTTAAACATGAAATTTGGAATAAAGTAAAACTCATGAGAAATGTCAGAATTCAACTATAAATAAAAATACAGTACTTAACTAAGCAAACTATTTATAGTCCATAGCATGAATTTATTAATTCTCAATTAACTCATTCTGTTGCCATTTTAACATACCAAGATAAAAAAAATTCTTTGTGGAAAAAGAAAATGAGGATGTACATACAAAGGTTAATTATATAAAGATAGTTTTCAAATTTTTTTTTATCATCTATTGACATATATTACACTTTAAATTAGAAATGCACACAACAATAATATATTATGTAGTATTAAATTATTTATCTGAATCAGTTAGATTTTATAAATGTAATAGACATTCTGATCTCAGTTGGCAGATACTTGTAGACAGAGGTTAAATAAAGGTCATTTGTTTCTTTTTTTTAACTTTTTATTGTGATTTAGGTGAACGTTTATAGAGCAAATTCATTTTCTATTCAACAGTTCATACACATTTGGTTTTGAGACTTTGATTGCAACCAGCTCTTAAGTAAGAGTCTCCCTTCCTCCCTGTGGTTCATCTTACCCTGTGTCCTTCTTTCCTTTGTATTTCTGTCTTCTGAGCTTTATCCCTACACAGATGCTGCCCTTTTGGTATTATATGGTTGATTTTTTTAAGAAGCATGTATCTCCTTGGTGGGTCAACTTATAGGTGTATCTATTGTTTGACCCATTGGAGTGAGTTCCATTCTGGGACCAAAGAGTGACTAAGGGCCATAGTCTTGTCATTAATTGTTCCATCAGTTCTCTATCAGACCAATAGGCTTGGTCTTTTTTTTTACTATTTTGAGTTTTGTTCCACATTTTTCTCCCACTCTATCCTGGATCTCCAGTTTTGATCCCAATAAAGCTCATTTCTATGTAGTTGTTCAACATGTTACAAGAGCGCAGAGGCAGTGACTGGTTGGATGGTTACCTGATCAGGTTAGATAGAGAGAGAGAGAGAAAGCAAGAGAACAGGATCTGAGTGAATTAATGCATCTTCCTGAAATGGAACACTTTTCTCTCTTCTTTCAAGATGACATCTTAGAGAACAATAGCTTTCATTTTCATTTAGCTCATGAGAGAGATCAGTGATTTCATTTTACAGATGAACTGTAGTATTTCAATCATTACTCAGAGCTCTTGAGAGAGTTTTACTTTATATGTAATCATTGAGCCTGATTAGTTTAAACATTACAAGCAAACGTAATTTCACGTGGATAATATTTTTATAAAATCCGAATTGATGCAGACCATTTTGACAATACTATTAAATATGTATAAGCATAGATAGACCTGATTTTGAAAGGCAACCATTAGCTCTCAGAGAAGCATAATTGAGTATGGATAATTATCATTTTCTTCCTATACTGGCTACCATTTTTAATGATAAAATTTCCTTCTGTCAATCTTTGTTCATTTAGATGTTTTAATCTACATAAATTAAATGTAGGGTTAATCTACAAAATTTTACACAGAAATCAATTCACTATGAGGACTAAGGGGGGAATGACAGTAGATTTATAATTTAGCTGCTGTGACCAGTGTTGTTGCTGTTGTTAGATGCGGTGGAGTTGATTCCCACTCATAGTGACCCTACGCACAACAGAACAAAACACTGCCTGGTTCTGTGCCTTCTTCACAATCCTTGCCCTGCTTGAGCCTATCTTTGCAGCCACTGTGTCAATCCATCTCGTTGAGGGACTTCCCCTTTTTCTCTGACCCTCCACTTTACCAAGCATGATTATCCTTCTCCAGGGAATGGTCCCTTCTAACAACATGACTGAGTAGATGAGCGGAAATGTGGCCATTCTCTCTCTGAAGGAGCAGTCCAGCTGCACTCCTTCCAGGATAGATTTGTTTGGTCTTCTGGCAGTTCATGAAATTTTCAGTATTCTTCACTGCCACCACAATTCAAAATCGTCAGCTCTTCTTTGGTCTTCCTTATTCATTGTTCAGCTCTCACATGCATATGAGGTGATTGAAAGTACCATAGCCTGGGTTAGATGCACCTTAGTCTTCAAAGTGACATCTTTGTTCAACACTTTAAAGAGGTTTTTGCAGCAGATTTGCCCAGTGCAATACAATGTCTGATTTCTTGACTGCTGCTTCATGAGTGTTGATTGTGGATCCAAGTAAAATAAAATCTTTGACAACTTCAATCTTTTCTCCATTTATCCTGATACTACCTATTGTTCCAGTTGTGAAGATCTTTGGTTTCTTTATGTTGGGGTATCTGCATCAATAAGCACTTCAGCTCCTCTTCACTTTCAGCAAGCAAGGTTATGTTATGTGCACATTGCAGGTTGTTAATGAGTCTTCCTCCATTCATGATGCCACATTCTTCTTCATATAGTACAGCTTCTGAGATAATTTGCTCAGCATACAGATTGAATAAGTATGGTGAAATGATACAACCTTGATGCACACCCTTCCTGATTTTTAACCATGCCGTATTCCCCTGTTCTGTTTGAACACCTGCCTCTTGGTCTAGGTATAGGTTCCTCAAGAGCACAATTAAGTGTTCTGGAATTACTGTTCTTTGCAATGCTAGCCATAATTTTCTATGATTCATGCAGTTGAAAACATTTTCATGTTAATAAAATACAGGCAATCATCTTTCTGGTCTTTTCTACTTTCAGCCAAAATTGATCTGACATCAGCCGTGATATCCCTTGTTCCAAGTTCTCTTCTGAATCCAGCTTTAATTTCTGGCAGTTCCCTGTCTAGTACTGCTGCAACCACTTTTTAAATATTTTCAGCAAAAGTTCACTTGTGTGTGAAATTAATGATATTATTAGATAATTTGCACATTCTGTTGGATCACATTTCTTTAGAATGACCACAAATTTTGATCTCTTCCAGTTGGTTGGCCAGGTACCTGACCTGAATTTCATGGCATAGACAAATGAGTCCTTCTAGCATTGTATCTGTTGGCTGAAGTATCTCAATTTGTTTTTTTGTCAATTCCTGGAGCCTTTTTTTTTTTTTTGCCAATTCCTTCAGTGCATCTTGGACTTCTTCCATCAATGTCATCGGTGCCTGATCATTGGGTACCTCCTGAAATGATTGAATGTAAACAAATTCTTTTTGGCACAGTGACTTTGTGTATTCCTCCATTTTCTTTTGATGCTTTCTGCATCATTCAATATTTTGTTCACAGAATCCTTCAATATTGCAATTTGAGGCTTGAATTTTTTCTTTAGTTCTTTCAGTTTGAGAAATGACAAGCTGTTCTTCCCTTTTGGTTTTCTAATTCCAGGTCTTGCACATTTCATTATAATTTTTTACTTTGTCTTCTCATGCTGCCCTTGAAAACTTATGTTCAGTTATTTTATCTTGCCATTTCTATTTGCTGTTACAATTCTCCATTCAAGAGCAAGTTTCAAATAATAGCATCAAATATACCACAAAGTTAATAGAATTGTATTACATTGAAGAACATAATTGCAATGAAAAGAATAAAATTCCTCGGAAGCTAGACAGTATTATTAAATATAGATAATAGAAAGACTTTTCATAGACAGTCATTTGTTGTTGGTGTTAGGTGCGATTGAGTCAGCTCCAACTCATTGGGACCCTTTGTACAACAGAAGGAAACACTGCCCTGTCCTGCACCACCCTCACAATCTTTGTTATGCTCGAGCCCTCATTGGAGCCACTGTGTCAATCATTCTCATTGAGGATCTTCTGTTTTGCTGACCCTCTACTTTATCAAGCATGACATCCTTCCCTAGAGACCAGTCCCTTTGACAACTGACTTTTGAAAGTCTTTTAGGAGAAGAAAATAATTTTTATTTCTATGCTACTAAATTTGTAGAAAGAGCTCCCAATCTTTTATTGTACCACATATTGTGAAAAGAAAGATTGGACTTTTCACAAAACTCATGGAGGGAATGATTTTATTTGATAATTTTGGTAGCTCAGCATGGACTAAAATCCTGGAATTATATATATTCTCCTTTCTATTAACCTATGGCTACTTAAAAGCAGAGAAAAATCACAAATTCTAAAATTGCAAATACTTTGTTTGTCTCTGGGTGCAGGGCTGTGGGTACATTCATAGAATACTTGTGGGACTGTAATTGCCATAATTTCTTTCAGGAGGAAAATTTGGCAATGCTTATCAATGCATACAGACATCCATGAGCAGTTCCAATTCTAAGAATTTGCACTTAGAAAATAATATAAAATATGTGAAAAATATAGATAGATATTCAAAATATAGATATTCACAACAGTACCATTTCTAATAGCAGTAGTGATTATATATGTTCCAGACAATGGACTATTACATGGCATAGTGCCTAAGGCATTTTTGACTGCTAACCAGAAGGCTAGTGGTTCAAACCCACCAGCCACTCCTCAGAAGGAAGATTGGGCAATCTACTTTGGTAGTGATACTGCCTCAGAAACCCAAGAAGGGGTCGCTAAGAATTGGATCTGACTCAGTGGTAGTCAGTTTGGTTTGGTTTATTTAAAATTAGTTTATGTATTTGACTTACATACATGTTTGATATATTTTAAAATGTTTAAATATATATAGATATAGAAAATATTCTATAGTGTATAAAATAATATAGATATTTAAACAATAAAACAACAACAACAACAAAAAAACTCACTGCTACTTAGTCAGTTCTTACTCATAGCAAGCCCCATAGTCTTTATGGAAGTGGATTGCCCAATCTTCCTTCTGAGGAGTGGCTGGTGGGTTTGAACCACCAACCTTCTGATTAGCAGTCAAATGCCTTAGGCACTATGCCAGCAAAGCTCCTATTTAAACAATAAAAAAAAAGAAAAAAAAAATCACTGCTGTTGAGCTGGATTCGACTCATAGCAACCCCTCCTTGGGTTTCCGAGGTGGTATCACTATGGAAGTAGATTGCCCCATCTTCCTTCCTAGGAGTAACTGATGGTTAGGGCCCCTAAATTTGCTCCTACTTTTTCCTTAGGTGAGTAGCATATATTTCTGATTTATAGATTTTTTTTTCTTCATTTATTTCTATATTTTTTAAGGTTTCTGCCTTGATTATGTATTACTTTAAAATAAATAATAAATTCTATTTTAAAAGATTTGGAAACAGTTGACTATAATCTCCACATAAGTATATATGCAAATATGTGGACATGTAAGTATTAAGTATCACTTTATTATTTCTTTCCTCATCTCTTATGCTAGATGTGAGCTGAGTTCTGACTGCATCACTCTTTTGGCAGTTCCCATTAAACTGATTTAAAAGAAAAAGTATATATACAAATGTGTGTATATGCATTTAGTACACTTACCTTTGGTAGGGAAGCTCGTGATCCTGAACTCTGTGTGGTCATAGTCAGCACAGTGGTTATTCCCAAAGCTACCCTGGCTGGAGCTGCATCCATATTGATCCAGAATGAAACCCAGGAAAGAATGACGATCAGGAGACTGGGAATGTACATCTGGATTAGATAGTATCCCATTTGTCGTTCAAGATGGAATCGTACTTCTATACATGTGAACTTTCCTAATTGGTGGTAAAACAAATACAGGGATTGTTAAAAACAGGTTTTTTTTTGTTTGTTTGTTTTGTTTTGTGTTTTTTATGGTATCAAATATCACTGTTTTGTTCCCATAGAAATTTTGTCCTAAATTTTTCCCTTACAACAAAGAGAACCTAAATTGCATATTTCAACTGTTCCTGAAAAACATTTTTTTTTTAATTTTATGTTAACATCTAGAAGCAATATATTATGAGAGTGTACTGTTTCAGGATTAGTATATAATCTTATTATTTCATATTTGAATAGAACTTCCTACTTTTCAAAGCACTGAAAGATCTATTATTTCACTTGATTCTAACAATTGCTTCTGAGGTTGAAAGGAGAAATTTATTATAGAAAGTCTGCTTTACTCATTGACTATTTCTGGTGCTTTTAAGTGTTTATTTAGAGCCAGGTGTTATTTTTTCCAGAAGCTTAGCCTTTAAAATAAGTGCTAGGAGATAAATCAAATTGAAGATAAATAGTTCCTTAAATTGTAATTCAAAGAAATGGTAATTGTGTGTTATTTCCCATTAATAACTTAGAATATAATTTACAAACACACTTATTAAAAACAAGTGAGAAACATTTATTTTAGATATTTATGTCTCTTTGTTTATATCATGCTAAACAATTAATGCAGTAGTAAATTATGTTTTGATTAAACATTACATTACTATTTCTGTGTATCCCTTGGTTTCACTCCCTATTATTATGTTCTTTCTCTTTATAATAATTGTTCTTTTGAATCATCTAAATTTAGGTTTTATCTTTTCCTTATTCTATTTTGAGAAGAATGGGGACAGGCAGCTAACATACTTCTCTTCCCTTAAGTGACGTTCTCTGACCCAACTGTGAAAGACGGTGCAGGGAGCTCATCCACAAAAATTGCTTTTCTGGGTAGGGCTCAGTGTAAACCTTCTATTAATGTAACTTGGGCTGGCTACATACACTGTGGCACAACCACTGCATGAAGGGATGAACACTACGATTCCAGGGTTTTAAGGTCTCAACATTTTCATGAGCTCTAAGAAAGTTAAATTCCAATCTTAAATGTCTAGAAATCAGAAATATGTTTAAGTCATACATGATTCCTATATCAATTTATCAAATATATACTGAATGATTATATAAACTAGAGGTTCTTAAAGTATATGAAAATACTTTAGGTTATTAAAGCTAACTTAAAATATAAATATTTAAAATTTTTATTACAAAATAAAATAAAATGGAGCAAGGATAACTGAAATATTTTTTATGATATCACTGTTAAATAGCCAACTGAAATAACCAACAGACATTATCTGTAACAATTACTGATTATATGGAAGTTTTGTTAAATTCTCTAAGGTTCATATGATTCTCAAGGGAAAAAAAAGATCTCATTGTATTTTAATCTTTTTTTCTTAAATATATTTTATTGAAATATAATTTATGTACAGTGAAATACACAAAACTAAAGTGACATGGATCAATACATTTTTTTTCAGTGTTTCCTCCTGTGTTTTAATCTTTTAAACAGTGTTTATAGCTATCACTACAGTGGGAAAAAAAATATATATATGTATATATATGTATATATATATATATATTTATCTTTATTTAGAGAGAGAGCTTTGATGGTATAATGAGTCAGGCATTTGCCTACTAACCAAAAGGTCAATGATTCAAACCCACCAGCTGCTCTGTGGGAGGATGATGAAGCAATCTATTTCTGTAAAGTTGTACAGTCTTCGACACCCAATGAAGGCCACTATAAGTCAAACTCGATAAATGTCATTAATATAATATTATGCTATCCCCACTTCCATATCCTAAATCAAACAAAGGAATACAGATAAGTTCAAAAGTAGGAAGAAAATAACTGTATGAATAAGAGGGGGCAGAGAAAAAAAAGAATATGACAATTTATCAGTGCATTATCTTTGGAGGTAGAGTGAAGTAAATAATTTTACTGAAATAAAATGATTACTAAGGAACTCCAGTGGTGCAATGATTAAAGCATTCAGCTGCTAACCAAAAGGTTTTGCAGTTCAAACTCAGCAGCAGCACTCTGAGGGAAAAAGATGAGGCAGTCTGTTTCCATAAAGATTTACATCTTCGGAAACCATATTGAACAGTCCTACTCTGTCCTATGGGGTCACTATGAGTTGGGTAAAATTATTTCTTGTAGTGAAGTAAATGAGGACCCACTCCACCCTTTGCCAATGAGTAGATTCTGACTCACAGCAACCCTATAGAACAGAGTAGAACTGCCCAATAGGGTTTCCAAGGGTGTAAATCTTTAAGGAAGCAGACTGTCTCATCTTTTTTCCCATGGAATGGCTGGTGGTTCGAACCATTTGGTTAGCAGCTGACTGCTCTAACCACTGCAGGAGTAAATGAGACATCATAAAATTGCGTGACACATATTCTGACATGGTAACACTAGTAATACAATACTGCGAAGTTTCTTTATATCTGTTTATATTTTAACATCTATTTTATATTATCTGACCTTATTTATCTTGGGTTGTCTTATGATTTGGAATTAAAAGTATCCTGACTGACACTGTATGAAGCAAAAAGAAAGAAGAATCAAATTACTAAAATTAGGACTCAAAGAGTAGATATAATGACTACCTTACAGAAACAAAAGGGAACATGAAGGAATACTAGGAATTACTAAATTAAATAATTTAGATGAAGTGAAAAAATATCTATGATGGTTTATTTTACTGCAAATAATTCAAGAAGAAGTAGGAAATCTAAATAGGCCTATAACAAGTAAAGTGGTATAATTAATAATTTAGAAAACTCCCACAAGAAAAGCTCAGGATCACACTGCTTCACTGTGGAATTGTACCAAACATTTAAAGAAGAATTAATAATAATCCTCCAAAAACTTCCTTGGAAAATAGAAGAGGAAAAATTCTTCAAGTCATTGTATGAGACTAGTATTACCCTGATACCAAAGTCAGTCAATATACCAATATCCCTTATGAATATAGATGCAAAAACCTTCAGCAAAATACTAGCAAACTGAACCCAGCAATACATAAAAGGAATAATGCCACAACCAATTAGAATTTATTGCAGGATGCAAGACTGTCTTAACCAAGAATAAATTATATGGTCATTTCAATGCAAACTATTTGTTAAAATTGAACATGCTTTCATGATGAAAACACTCAACAAACTATAAATAAAAGGGATTACCTATCCTCAACCTAATAAATGGCATCTGCAAAAAATCTATAGCTAATGGCATACTACATAGAGAAAGACACAATGCTTTCCCACTGAGATCTGGAACAATACAAGAATGTATGTTCTTGTCATTTCTTCTCAATGAAGCACTGGTGGGATCCACCCAGGGTAATTAGACATGAAAAGGAAATGAAATTTATTCAGACTGGAAAGGAAAAAGTAAGATGCTTTCTATAAACAGATGGCATGACCTTGTATATAGGCAATCCTAAAAATCTGCTATAAAACTACTTGACCTAACAAGTTCAGTAAGGTTCAACCAATTATAGAAAACAATATCTTTCTGTTTCAATTGTGTTTCAATACACCAGCAATGAGCAATCCACAAAATGAAATTGAGTTTTATGCATTGCTTATTAAAAAAAAAAAAAAAAAAAAACAACTCACTGCCATCGAGTGGGTTCTGACTTATAGCCACCCCTGCTTGGGTTTCTGGGATGCTATCTCTACAGAAGTAGATTGCCCAGTTTTCCTTCCAAGGAGTGGCTGGTGGGTTTGAACCTCCAGCCTTCTGGTTAGCAGTCAAATGCCTTAGGCACTATGCCAGCAGAGCTCTTATACATTGCCTATAGTAATGTATCAATAATATAGCTTCTTTGGAAAACAGTTTAGCATTTTTCAAAATTAAAAACATAGAGTTTCTATATGATCTAGAGCATCACTCCTAGGTATACACCAAAGAGATACAGAATACATATCCACCCAGAAACATTTTTGTGAATGTTCATTGCAGCATTGTTTATAATGGTCAAAAGTTGGAAACACCCCCAAATGTACATAAACTGATGAATGAATAAGCAAAATGTGATATATACACACAGTACAATACTATTTAAAAATGCAAATAAATACAATATCAATATATACTACAATATAGATGAACTTTGGAAACATTCTAGGTGAAAGAAACCAGGCACAAGAGATCATATGTAAGTCTCTACATATGAAACATCCAGAAACTATTATGTCTGAAAAGACAGAAAGTTGCCAAGTGATTGCTTAGGCAAGTGATAGTGGATGGGTAATGAGTGCTAATGCATACTAGGTTTGCTTTTTTGATGAAAATGTTCCAAAATTTAATTATTGTGATGGTTTCAGAACTCTGTATGTATACTAAAAAACAATGAATTTTTAAACAGGTGAATTTTATGATATATAAATTATATATTAATAAGTTATTTTTAAAAAAAGTATTCTTGCTGATATAGGCATGTGTTTTTGTTGTTGTCTGCCGTCAAGTCAGCCCCCACTCATAGCGACCCCTCCTTGGGTTTCCGAGGCAGTATCACTATGGAAGTAGGTTGCCCAATCTTCCTTCTGATGAGTGGCTGGTGGGTTTGAGCTGCCAGCCTTTGGTTAGCAGTCGAGTGCTTCAGGCGCTATGCCACCAGAACTCCCGATATAGGTATAAAGGAAAATTTTTCTTTTTAGAGGAAAACTGTCCCTCTGCCCAAGGGGAGGGCTATAATATTCCCACATATACAGTGTTATATTAAAGTTTATTCTTTATTATTTTACTAAAAATGTTTACTGAGTGCTTAAACATTTCTGTAGACTGCAGAACCATAGAAATAAAGAGAATAAATATAGTCTCTACCTTTGTAAATTTATGTTGATAACTGGAAATACACAATAAACAAGTAATGAAATAAAGGTCTCATTTCAGGCATAAAAATAGGAATTGGTGGGTTTGCATGTTTAACGTTTGCTTGTTAAGGAAAAACATTTGAGTAAGTAGCATTGAATTGGAGACCTGAAGGATGTGAGAGTATTAGGCTTGAGACCATTTGGGGAAATAGTTTCCTCAAGTATGGAGGAAAGAGCAAGTCCAAAGACACTGAGGCAGGAATGATTTTGGTGCATATGAGGAAGCTACTGTGGCAGGAGATGCCATAACAAGAGAAAGAGAAGTAGAAGATTTTGGAGAGACAGGAAAGGGACAGATCATAGCTCCCTGTAATCCTTGTAGTATTTACATAAAGAATACTTTCAGGTAATGAAAATAAATTAAGCAAAATTCTATGCCTATAAAACTCATTTGCATGTCATAGCATTTTTAAACTAGACATTTTTCTGGTTACCTAGTACCACTCTGACAAGAAAATATACCACAAATGGGATGGCCTTAACAAACAGGAGTTTATACTTACAGTTTGGAGGCTTTAAATCCAAGTTCAAAGTGCCAGACTCTAGGGGCTAGGAGAAAGCCCCTCAACCTTGGGGTCCAGCTCTGCCTCCTGCTCCTGGCCCACTGGAGCTAGAGGCATTTCTTCACTCAGACAGCTGTTGGCTGCTGAGGCTGAGAAGCCCCAAGGTTGACAAGTAAAAAGGTACAG
>NW_006921855.1:3786421-3795000 GCF_000298275.1 Orycteropus afer afer
CTAGTCCTGCAAAATCCTCAGTCATTTCTATGTTTGAGCCCATTGTTGAAGGCTTCCTCTTTTTTTGCTGATGCTCTACTTTATCAAACATGTCCTTCTCTAAAGCACAGGTTCTCCTAATGATATCCAAAGTATGTGAGATGAAGTCTCACCATATTTGCCTTTAATGAACATTCTGGATTTATTTATTCCAAGACAGATCTGCTCATTCTTCTGGCAGTCCAAGGGATACTCCATATTTTTCACCAACATCATAATACAAATTCATTAATTCTTCAGTCTTCCTTATTCATTTTTCATCTTTCTTACACATATGAGGTGATTGAAAAGCTCATGGCTTAGATCAGGCATACCATAGTCATCAAGGTAAAATTTTTGCTTTTTAAACTTTAAAGGAGTCTTTTGTAACAGATTTGCCCAATGCCAAATGCCATTGTTTGATTTCTTGACTCTTCTTCCATGGCCATTGACTATGGTTCCAAGTAAAATGAAATCCTTGCCAGTTTGAATATGTTTTCTATTTATCATAATGCTGCTTATTGATGAGGAGTTTTGTTTTCTTCATTTTGAGCTGTAATCCATGCTGAAGGCTGTAGTCTTTGATTGCCATCAGTAAGTGCTTTGAGTACTCTTTACTTTCAGTAAGCAGGGTTGTGTCATATGCATATCTCTGGTTGATAATGGGTCTTCCTCCAATCTTGATGTGTGTTCTGTAGTCCAGTTTCTGGGATAATTCACTCAACATACAGATTGAATAAGTATGGTGGAGGAATACACTCATGATGCACATCTTTCCTGATTTAAACCACACAGCATTCCCTTTTTCTTTTCAAACAACTGCTTCTTGGGTCTATGTGCAGGTTCTCCTTGATCAAAATTAGGTGCTCTGGAATTTCCGTTCTTTGAAATGCTATCCATAATTTGTTATGATCCAACCAGTCAAATGTCCCGTATAGTCAATAAAACACAGGTAAACGTCACTCTGGTAGTCTCTGCTTTCAGTCAAGATCCATCTGACATCAGTAATGATATCCCTCATTAAACATCCTCTTCTAAATATATCTTTGACAGCTACCTGTCAAAGTCCTGCTACAATCATTTTAAATTATCTTCAGCAAGATCTTATTGTTCGATAATTTCTGCATTCCGTTGGATCTTCTTTCTTTGGAATGGGCACAATTATGGATCTTTTGCAGTTGGCTGGCCTGTTAGCTGTCTTCCAAATTTCTTGGCATAGATGAATGAGCGCTTCCTAAGATGCATCCTTTATGTGAGTAGTAGACACTTAAAGATAACTTGAAATGAATGAAAATTTAGTCAAAAGGAAAATTTAGGCAAGTGACGCTTTACAAAAATATATTTTTCTTTTACTTATGCTGTTGTTGTTGTTATGTGCCGTCGAGTTGAATCCAACTCATAGTAACCCCTCCTTGGGTTTCTGAGGCAGTACCACTACAGAAGTAGATTGCTCAACCTTCCTTCCGAGGAGTGGCTGGTAGGTTTGAACTGCCAGCCTTCTGGTTAGCAGTCAAGCGCCTGAGGCACTATGCTACCAGAGCTCCTTTACTTATGCTAGCAAACATAATTTTTACTGCCCAAGGAGTGTTTTAAAAAAATTCATCTTATTTTTCATTTAGTTTTTTTTTACAGCATTACTATATAACTATGGTCTTTTTACAAAGAATGATTTACATCCTTCTTTGGTCTCTTACGAACCACATATATAATATACAATGAATTGAAGCTTCCATACATTTAAAATATATTATTTTCTTCTCTATGATTATGGAAAACAATGAGCTGTGAACAGTAAAATAATTAGCCTATCCTTGTGATGAAGAAACATCTGAATATTATAAAACCATGATTCATAATTGTAATGAATCATTAAAATTCCTACCTGTATTGTAATGTTTAGTGCAATATCGTAAATCTTTCTCTTCTTTCAACAGAAATTGAGGCAATGTAAGTCCTTCTGCCACTTGTACAGGGGCCTCATCTTGCCATTCAAAAATGAGATCATTCATTGTGTATCCAACTAGGCAAAACATAATAAAAATATTAAGAAAGTAAAAAGGACATTAAAATATATGAAGTAATAATAATAATAAACACTAACACGGGTCATATAGGATGAAAAGAACAAACAATGTCATCTAACTCTACCAACTGATCTATGCATCATCCAATTCCATTTCACAAAAGTCTACTGAAGTCTATTCAGGTGGAACACTCAGCATTATGGCATGAAGTGTAGAAATTTTAAAGAACATGCATATATACCCACTCCTCAGTTATCATCATGGTTATGTTCCAAAGACCAGGTTGTTATGTGAAAATTGGTGTTATAAAAAAAATGGAGTATGACCACATTAGATCACAAAATGGAGACTGACAAAATCATTACATAACTGCCAGGTTATAGCATTACATAGCTGCCTAGCTACTGAAGTTATTGCTTAACTAGACAAGTTGGCACATAACCTTAACCATCATAGTGAGCATTACTCTATCCTTTCACCTGATAATTTGTTACTGCCAGACATATGTCATTAATGTGCAAAATAATCAGATAATAGATTGTTAAATAGTGTTGTAAATATGGATTATCAGATAACAAGATAGTTGATAAGTGAGGTGTAAGTGTACATTCTTTTCTTGGGATGGTCAACTACTGGGATATTTCAGTGATTTTCATTTTTGTTCCACTCCATCAGTTTTCCCTCTCCTTCTCTCACAATTTTCTAAACTCTTAAAAATTTACATTGTTATTGATTATAAAATAATCTAAACTATAGCATCTGGAGAGATCCTACCAGAGTTGATAACATCTTGATTTGATTGTTAAATATTTTAGTTTGAAGTATCTTCTGTTACATTCCAAGACCCAAGATAGACAGAATGGTATTTAAAAAGGAGTGTTTTCAATTCAGGAAAAATCAGAATACAAAGAAAATCCACACAGAATACTCGTGGAGGAGGAAACACTTGCACAAACTTTCAGTGAATTCAGGAGAGAATTAACTAATGTACTTTATAATAAGTCAGCAGCTTTTAATAGAATAAAAGTTCTTATTTCTGTAGGAGAGACATCTAAGAAAAGCAAAATTTAATCCTTTGTTCTCTTTGAGTGAGAAACTCTTCAAATGAAAGGCGGAAGGTTGCAATGATACAGTGAAACATGAACATCACCTTATTAATGAGTTGTTTGCTGCAGAATGACTTGGTGTTAGAGAGAGGAAGCTTGGCCTGTTCTCTGAATCTAGTCAAGCTGTCTGATAAAGGAAGCAGAAGCTCCAAGTCCACGAAACAGCAAACAAGGGATCTCAAAAAAAAAAAAAAAAAACTCACTGCCATCCAATTGGATCCGACACATAGTAACCCCTCCTTGAGTTTCCACGGTGGTATCACTGTGGAAATAGATCACTCCAGTCTTCCTTCTGAGGAGTGACTGGTGGGTTTGAACCACCAGCTTTCTGGTTAGCAGTCAAATGCTTTAGGCACTACACTACCAGAGCTCCTGTCCCAAGTAGATTCTCCTAGAAACAAGGTTGGAAGAGCTGGGTCATGATTAAAAATAGCTGCAGTGAAGCAGGTTTGGCTGAGTACTACACACTAGGTAGGATCAAGGAAGGAATTACCACTAAGCTCTCTCCTAAATGCCTGGAAAGAACTTTTCAGAAAGAGAGAGAGGAACCTGACCTACATGTACTGGTGGAGACTGGAGTCAGGGGCTCAACCACAACCACCTGATCTTTGAGCTTACCTAGCCACTCTTCGGAAGGAAGGTTGGGCAATCTTCCTCCATAGTGATACCACCTAGGAAACCCAAGGACGGGTCTCTGTGAGTCAGGTCTGACTCCATGGCACATAGCGACAACAACAACTGCAGCATTAAGTCCAGTGGCAATGGGAATGGCAGTATCAAGAGAATAAGTGACTAGAGGATCTCTTGGGACTGCCTGGGATTCTGCTGCCAAACTTTTTTTTTTTTTTTAAATCAGCACTACCATCAGAGCAATTGCTAATTATGGAGTGATCACTATTTTGTAGAGGCTGTAAGGTTATCCACACTGAATGGCACACTTCTGAATTCTGGTTTCAGAACAGATAAAAGGTAACTGCAGGATTATACTCAAGACTGCTGGGTAGATTGTGCTTGACTTTCTTAGACAGGAATACATTTCATTGAATCTTGTAATTTTAAAGGTTTGATTACTAATCATAGAAAAGTTTCATTTTTAATCATATGACCTTTAACATATCCACTATAAATACACTTTACCTAAAAAGAAAAATAGATGATCATTTCTCAAGAATGTTTCAAGACAATAAAAATAGGCATCACTTCTTACTGCTATTATGCAAGCCTAGGCTCTTTTCTTCTAAACTTGCAATCACTAAAGACAAAATAGGTAAGATTTTTGTCCCAGGATAGACAAATGAATGGAAAAGTGAACTAAAACCTCATTACGTTTTTACATTCTAAATTTTCCTCACATCTTCTATTAAAAGAAACTCCAAAATCAAAATTCATTACTGTCAAGTTTTTTCTGAAACATAGTGACCCTATAGGACAGAGTAGAACACAGTAGTATTTCCAAGGCTGGTTTACAGAAACAGACTGCCACATCTTCCTCCTAGAGGGTGGCTGGTATATTTGAAACAGTAACTTTTCTTTTTGCTTTCATTTGGTGAAAACATACACAGGAAGACATTCACCAACATAACAACTTCCACATTTACAGCTCAGGGACATTGATGACATTTTCGATGTTGAGCCACATTTTCCAAAATATTATACCACTATTAGCATAAACTCAAGTCACCACAAACAAAATCTTCCCCTTTCCCTCTCCTTCCTACTCCTGGTAACTGATAACAATCTTTGGCATATATATATCTTTATATATTTTTTCAACCTATCTAGAAATTTTCCCTCCCATCTTCTCCCATCCCTGGTAACCAACAAAGAAAATTTCCTTCTATATATAAACCTTTCCCTGACCTTTTACAAGTGGACTAATACAATATTAGGCCTTTTGTGATTGACTTATTTCACTCAGCATAATGTCTGCCAAGTTCATCCATGTTATGCAGTGTTCTGCAGATTCTACATTATTCTTTAGTGTTGCCTAGTATTCCATTGTGTGTATGTACCGCCATTTGTTTATCCATTCCTTGGTTGATGGACACCCCATTTTTGCTGTTGTGAATAGTGCTGTGATGAACATGGGTATGCATATATCTATCTGTGTCTTGGCTCTCATTTTTTTATGATATGTACTTAGTAATAGGATTACTGGATCAAATAGTATTCCTATTTCCAAATTTTTAAGTAACCACCATGCCAATTTCCACAGTGTTTGTATCATTTCACAGTCCCAACAGTAGTGTATGAGAGTCCCAATCTCTCCACATCCTCACCAGTATTTGTTATTTTCTATCTTGTTGAACTTTACTATTTGTGCTGGGGTGAGATGGTATATCATTATTGTTTTGATTTGCATCTCACCAATGGCTAATGATTGCACACATTTCTTCATGTGTTTGTTGCTTGCATGAATATCTTCTTTCATGAAGTGTCTGTTGAACCAGTAACTTTTCAATTGGCAGTAGAGTGTTTAAACTTTGCACTTCCAGGGCTCTCTCTGAAATTCCCCCAATGACAAACTTTAGTTACTGTCTAATCCAATTTATAGATAACATATTTAACTTGTTATTGTGTTAAATAATTATCCACACTAAGTTATTTCAGTATGGACATTTTATAATCAAACTATCCTTCTACATTATGATCCATAAAAAAATGTATTAAAAAACAGAGGAAAATAGTGAGATGGCTATATTTGCATTGGCAATTCCTTTATTCTGAGTACTATACTGGGTGTTCAGAAAAGTCACTATACGACAATGATGTTGTTAGGTTCCGTTGAGTCAGTTCTGACTCATAGTTTCCCTGTGTACAACAGAATGGAATACTGCCCAGTCCTGTGCCATCCTCATAATTATTGCCATGCTTGAGCCCACCACTGAAACCACTGTATCGATCCATCTTGTTGAAGGTCTTGTTCTTTTTGCTGATCTCTCATTCACACAGCATGATATCCTTCTCCAGGCTCTGATTCCTTCTGACAATATGACCAAAGTACTAGAGACAAGTCTGGCCATTCTTCTTCTACGGAGTAATTCCAGCTTTACTTCTTTTGAGACAGCTTTGTTCATTATTCCAGCAGTCTACCGGTACATTCAGTATTCTTTGCCAACACCACAATTCAAATGCATCAATTATGCAATCTGATTAAGTACCTCTATAATCACCGTCAAGCCTAACTTTAAACTAACTTTTAACTAACACTTTGGCATAGTTCGAAGTGTTTTAACCTCTTTACACTTCTGGTTGGCAGACTTTGTACTAGTCTGAACATGTGAAAGAGAACTGGCTAATGAGATCAAGTTTATGTGATGAATTGCCTTGAGTGACAATAATCTTTACAATGAAAAATATTTTATTTAGAGGACAAATTTATTAAATCTAACCTCTGCCATCTGTCTCATGTATTAGCTGCAGTGAGGCGTATAAATAAATGGCTTATTTGTTTATTCAACAACTATATGTCAGGCACCTTGCTAGGCTTCATGGAATGTGAGGTGTTACTACTAGACAGAAAGTAAGTGGCACAGGAAAAATAAAAAATGCTCTGTGAGTTCAAAGGAGAGATCTATTAAATCTTGTTAAGCCTCATTTGAGTTGGATCTTAGAAACAATTTAAAACCAAAAAACAATGGCATCGAGTTGATTCCAACTTGTAGCGACTCCCTTAGGGTTTCTGAGGCAGTAAATCTTTATGGAAGTAGATCGCTCAGTCTTCCTTCCGTGGAGTGGCTGGTAGGTTTGAACCACCAACCTTCTGGTTAGCAGTCAAATGCCTGAGACTCTACACCACCAGAGCTACTTAAGAAAAACAATTTAGGATTTACATACAAAGAAAATGAGAGAAAAATGAAGCACTTAGGCAGAAGGAATAGCATAATTATTTGAAAGCAACTTCAAATTCCCAAGGTTTGTACTGTTGTTTTTGTTGTTATGTGCCACGAAGTCATTTCTCACTCATAGTGACCCCATGTACAACAGAACAAAACACTGCCTGGTCCTGCACCATCCTCACAATCATTGCTATGTTTCAGTCCGTTGCTGCAGCCACTGTGTCAATCCATCTCATTCAGGGTTTTTCTCACTGATCCTCTACTTTACCAAGCATTATGTCCTTCTCTAGGCACTGATCCCTTCTGATAACATGTCCAAGTACATAAGACAGTCTCACTATCCTCACTTATAAGGAACATTCTGTCTGTACTTCTTCTAAGAGAAATTTGTTTGTTCTTCCGGCAGTCCAAGGTATATCCAATATTCTTCACTCACACCACAATTCAAATTCATCAATTCGAGTTATATCTTTCTTTTTCATGCCCAACTTTCACATACATATGATTGAAAATACAATGGCTTGGGTCAGATGAACCTCAGTCCTCAAAGTGACATCTTTGCTCTTTAACATGTCAAAGGAGTCTTTTGCAGCAGGTTTATCAAACACAATACATCATTTGATTTCTTGACTGCTGCTTCCATGAATGTTCATTGTGGATCCAAGTAAACTGAAATCCTGGAGAAATTCAATCTTTTCTCTGTTTATTATGATGTTGCTTATTGGTCCAGTGAGGATTTTGTTTTCTTGATGTTGAAATGCAATCCATACTGAAGGCTGGAGTCTCTGATCTTCATCAGTAAGTGCTTCAAATCCTCTTCTCATTCAGCAAGCAAGATTGTGCCATTTGCATGTTGCAGGTTGTTAATAAATCTTCCTCTAACCCTGATGCCATGTTCTTCTTCATATAGTCCAGTTAAGACTATTTTGTTTATAATGGGAATAGCAAATAGCTCCATTTATCTAGAGCTAGTTTGCATGAAGGAGAATAGGGAATTACAAGATAAATTAATGTAAAATTATGTAAAATGTAAATTTCAGGTTGAAAAGCTTTATTTTTCTCCTCCCTGCAGGAAATGCTGAACACTTAAAATATTTTGAGCAGGGCAGTGATGTGACAGAAATTGTGCTTTAGAAATATTACTCTAGATAGGCCCTGAAGGGGGTATACAAGGTCAAACTGCTTTCAAAATAATAATGATGTTGTTGTTGTTGCTAGTTGTTGTTGAGTTGGCCCCTGACTCATGGTGATTCTAGGTAGAACAGATTTATCTTTATAGAAGCAGATTGATAGGACTTTTCTCCCATGAAACAGCTGAGTGGATTCAAACTGGCAAACTTTGGGTTAGAAGTGGATTGCAAATGGCTTAATAATGACAGCAGTTGCCTTTTATCACTTTATTGACATTTGCCCTGAAAGGGAAAAGACAATAGTGGGTAAGGTAAAACTTCCAGTGCTTTAGCAGATATCAAGAAATAGCATTAAATTGTGCTTGCAGTCATTGTATTCTTCACTGCCACACCTTCAGTAAAAACATAGCTACTTTTTATTTATTTATTTTTTATTGTGATTTGGGTGAAGATTTACAGGGC
>NW_006921855.1:3797330-3798900 GCF_000298275.1 Orycteropus afer afer
AAACCCAAGGAGGGGTTATTATGAGTCGGAACTGACTCAATGGCAGTGGGCTTAGTTTGGTTTGGTATTTTGCAGTGTTCCTTACCCTCCCCTCCCACTCCTGGCAACCAACAAAGAAAGTTTCCCTCCATATATAAACCATTCCTTGACCCTCCACAACAATGAACTAATATTACATTTGTCCTTCTGTGATTGACTTATTTCACTCAGCATAATGCCTCCAAGTTCATCCATGTTATATTGCGTTTTGCAGACTCTACGTTATTCTTCAGTGCTGCATAGCATTACATTGTGTGTATATACCATTGTTTCTTCATCCACTCTTCCATCGACAAGCACGTAGATTGTTTTCATCTTTTTCTTATTACGAATAGTGCTGCAATGAACATGGGTGTGCATGTATCTGTTCCTTTCCTGGCTCTCACCTCTCTAGGATATATACCTAATAATGGGATTGCTGGGTCAAATGGTATCTCCAATTCCAGCTTTCTAAGGAATCACCATACTGCTTTCCACAGTGGTTGTATCACTTCACAGTCCCACCAGCAGTGTATGAGAGTCCCAATCTCTCCAACAGCATTTGTTGTTTTCTGTCTTGTTGAACCTTGCCATCAGTGCTGGGGTGAGATGCTATCTCATTGTTGTTTTGATTTGCATCTCTCTGATGGCTGATGATTGTGAGCATCTCTTCACGTATTTGCTGGCCACCTGAATATCCTCCTTGGTGAAGTGTCTATTCATGTCTTCTGTCCATTTTTCAATTCAATTGTTAATTCTTTTGCTGTTGAGGCATTGGAGTTTTCTGTAAATTTTAGAGATAAGTCCCTTTCCAGATATGTAATTATTGACAAGCATGAATTTGTTGCTGTGGTTTTTGTTATATGCTTTTTCATGGTGTTGATTTCTTTGTTGCATATTGTTTTCTGTGCTGAGCTCGTTTTGTTTATGAATTGTATTATCACCTCCTTCATTGCTATTGTTTTACTATTTGCTAAATACTTGTTCTGGTCCTCTTTTTTATTTTGATGTGAAGGTTTATCATTTTTCTTTGTGGTTATCTCTGATTTGTAGTTTTCTTCCCAAGTTTAGAACCATCTGTTCTATCTTGTAGTTATCTTGACTTCCCTACCATTTAGAAGTTCTGTAACTACACAGTTCTTTCCCTCTTTTTGGTATGTAGCTGTCCTCATTTGTCAGTTGATGTCTCTGGTTCCCTGTTTACAATCTTGTTGGCTTATTTACTTTGGATACTTCCATAACTGGGCTGGTTTCTGGATTATGTCACCATGTCTGTTAATGATCAGTTGTTGTTTGCTGTTGTTGCTTCTCTGTTCAAAGGACTCCCTTTAACATCTCTTGTAAGGTTGTTCTGGTTTTAACAAATTCCCTTAGTTTCTGCTTATTTGGAAATGTCTTAATTTCACCATCATATTTGAGGGACAATTTTGCTGGATACATAATTCTTGGTTGGAAATTTTTCTCTTTCAGTGTTTTATATATACCATCCCATTGTCTTCTCACTTGCATGGTTTCTGCTGAGAAATCCAAGCTTAGTCTTATTGGTTGGCCC
>NW_006921855.1:3799000-3804952 GCF_000298275.1 Orycteropus afer afer
TATATATATATATACATATATTTCAGCAACAGTGAGTTATGTATATACAGATACTTGTTTTTAATGGCTTTTTATGCTGGCTGGGAGGAAGGAGCCCTTGTGACACAGTTGTTAAAGCATTAGGTGCCAACCAAAAGTTGGCAGTTTGAACCCAGCCAGCAGTTGCTCTATGGGAGAAAGATGAGGCAGTCTGTTTCCATAAAGATTTACAGCCTTGGAAACTCTACTGAACATTTCTATTCTGTTGTATAGGGTCACTATGAATCAGAATTCACTCAATGGCAGTGAGTTTAGACTGGCTGGAACCATCCTACAAGAAGTCCCCACTTAGAACTCCTGAAGGGAAATGAGGCTCAAATCATCTCCATTTTCCAAAACTCTTTAACCTCTCTGAAGTCCTCCTAACCCATTAAACCCCAAAGAGGTAGATGTAATTCATCCCAGGGAACCCAGTCAGACTCTTTTTCTTCCTCTGCCTCCTCTGAACATCTTACTTTAGAAGAACTTATTTCCTAATAATGTAACTAAGAATTATTTTCTATATTCTATTTGCTGTGTTATCTACCCTATGATTTTTTTCTTTTTTAGGCAGTTTCAGTTTTTCCCATATCTGAGGCACAAAGAGAAAATCTTTTTCAATATAATGTCCATTTAAAAGGTGTATTTTAAGTATTATTTTACCACATAAGATTAATATAAACAAAATTGAACTCTTGGTGTTAGCAAACTTTCAATATGTATTGGAATGAATTTACAAAGAAATCTAAAAATTAAATACTTAAATATTATTTAAGATATAAAAGATAATTGGGTAAACAGAGACATGTTAAGATTTTGTGTTAAAAATAAAATTGTTTGCCATGTTCGATTCTGACTCATGGTGACCCCGTGTATCAGAGTAGATCCATAGGGTTATCAATGGCTGTGCTCTTTCAGGAGTATATTGCTTGATCTTTCTTCTAGTGTGCCTCTGGATGAATTTGAACTGCCAACCTTTTGTTAGCAATTGAGTACTTAACTATTTTAACTACCCAGAGACTCCTGATCTTGGATGTTGTTAGTTGCTGTGGAGCTGATTCCAACACATGGTAACCCAATGCATAGAATAGAACTGCTTCATAGTGTTTGCAAGGCTATGTCCTTTCTGAAGCAGATCTACCTTCTGAAGAACCTCTGGGTGCATTTGACCTGCCAAATTTTTGGCTAGTAGTTGATCACATAACTGTTTCTACCACCCAGGGATTCAAAACCTTGGATAGGAGGACTCAATATTGTGAAGGTGTCATTCTCTAAAAGTTAATTTATAATTCCAATGCTTTTTAAGTTTTAATTATTGTTTTTTTAATTGTGATTTGGATGAAAGTTTACAAAGCAAATTTATTTTCCATAGGTCAGTTCATACACATTTTGTTTCATGACATTGATTGCAATCCCCATAAAGTAACAGCTCTCTTCCCACTTCCACCCTGTGGTTACCTTTTCCCTGTGTCTTTCTTTCCTATGCATTCCTCCTCTCTGAGCTATTTAATCTTAAGTATAAAAGTATATATAAAAAAGACAGTTTTGAAAATTAAAAAAAAAAAGTGGACCTGCCTAACATATGACAAAATATATAAATGAAAATAAAGATTTAATTATATAGGTTAAGAAAAACTCCCCAAATTCTATACTATGAAAGTAAGTCCACCACTTATCTCTCAATTTTTTGTACTGTGATGGCTTGCATGCTGCTGTGAAGCTGAAGGCTATGCATAGGTTTTGAATACCAGCAAAGTCAAACGTGGTGAACAGATTTCAGTGGAGCTTCCAGTTAAGACAGACTGGGAAGAAGGATGGGGCCATCCACTTCTGAAAAAAATTGCTTACTGAAAACCTTAATAGCAGTGAAACATTGTCTGACATATTACTGGGAAACTTTATGAGTAACAATGAAACATTATCTGATAGTGCTGGAAGATCAGTCCCTCAGGATGGGAGGCACTCAAAATATGACTGGGGAAGAGTGGCATCATCATAGTAGAATTTACCTTAATGACATGGATTGAGTAAAGCTTTGGGACCTTCATTTTTTAATGGGCATGACTCAAATGGGAAGATAGAGCTGCAAACATTCATTAATAATCAGAACATAGAATGTACAAAGTATGAATTTGGGGAAATTGGGAGTTGTCAAAAATTAAATGGAACACATAAATATTGATGATATTCTAGGCATCAGTGAGCCCAAATGGACTGTTATTGGCCCTTTTGAACCAGTAAATCATATGGACTACTATCCTGGGCATGACAAATTGAAGAGGAATGACATCACATTCATCATCAAAAAAAAAAAATTCAAGATCTGTCCTGAAGTACAGTGCTATCAGTGATAGGATAATGTCCAAACACCTACAAGAAAGACCAGTTGACATGACTATGATGCAAATTTATGCACTAACCAGCAAAGCCAAAGATGAAGAAATTGAATATTTTGACCAACTTCTGCAGTCTGAAATTGACCAAACATGAAACTATGATGTATTGATTATTACTGGTGATAGAAATGCAGAAGTTGGAAAGAAAGAACACTGTAGTCTTGGAAACCTTTATGGTTCTACTCTGTCCTTTAGGATCACTATGAGTTGGAATTGACTTGACAATAGTAGGTTTTGTTTTTCTTTTAGTTTAACATAGAAATCTTGCCAGAGTTTCCTGCCTGCTGTCTGGCCTACAGATTTTGGACATATCAGCTCCGATGATCACATGAGTCAACCAATTCCTTAAAATCTCTTCATTTTTCTGGAAAACCATGATTTAAATAGGAAGAATGTGGAAAAAATCTCCAGCTCAGAGAAAAGAGAATATAATGAGATATATTTCCATATCCATCAGAGTAAAAAAACACTGGCTATAAATGACTAGGAGACTGTCATTGAAACAGAATTAGGGGATATTGCATGGTTTAAAATGAGGAAAGGAATGCATCAGGGTAGCATCCTTTCACCATACTTATCCAATCAGTATGCTGAGCAAGTAATCCAAGAAGTTGGACTATATGAAGAAGAATGCAGCATCAGGAGTGGAGGAAGGCTCATTAACAACCTGCAATATGCAGATGACACAATATTACTTGCTGAGAGTGAAGATGTCTTGAAGCACTTACTGATTAAAATTAAAGACTATAGTCTTCATTATGGATTACACTTCAACATAAAGAAAATGAAAATCCCGGCAACTGGACCAATAGATGGCATCATGATAAATGGAGAAAAGACTGAAGTTGTCAAAGACTTCATATTACTTGGCTCCATAATCAACACCAATGGAAGCAGCAGTCAAGACATCAGACAACATATTGCACTCAGTAAATCTACTGCAAAAGACCTCTTTAAAGTGCTGAAGAACAAAGATGTCTCTTTGAAGACTGTTGTTATGTGCCATCAAGTCGGCCCCAACTCATAGCGACCCCTCCTTGGGTTTCTAAGGCAGTATCACTACAGAAGTAGATTGCCCCATCTTCCTTTTGAGGAGTGGCTGGTGGGTTTGAACCACCAGCCTTCTGGTTAGCAGTCACATGCCTTAGGCACTAAGCTACCAGAGCTTGATTACTAAGGTGCTCCTAACCCAAGCCATGGTATTTTCAATTGCCTCATACACATGTGAAAGCTGGATATTGAATAAGGCAGAAGAAGAGTTGATGTTTTTGTGTGTTGTGGTGTTGGCAAAGAATACTGAAAGTCCCATGGACTGCCAGAAGAACTAACAAATCTGTCCTGGAGGAAGTACAGCCACAATGCTCCTTGGTAATGAGAATGGCCAGACTTTTTCTCACCTACTTTGATCATGTTGTCAGAAAGGACCATTCTCTGGAGGATTTCATGCTTGGCAAATAGTAGTAGTAGTAATAGTCATAGTAATAGTAGTAGTAGTAGTAGTAATAGTACTGTCTAGTCAGATCTGACTCATAGTGACCCCTCCTTGGGTTTCCGAGGCAGTATCACTATGGAAGTAGATTCCAACCTTCCTTCCTTGGTGATGTAGAGGGTCAGCAAAAAAGGGGAATGCTCTCAACAAGATGGATTGACGGAGTGGTTACAACGATGGGCTCAGGTATAGCAAATATTGTGAGACTCATGCAAGACCAGGCAGTGTTTTGTTCTATTGTACATAGGGTCACTATAAGTCGAAGCTGCCTCCATGGCACAACACAACATAAATGAAAATGTCAGTATTAATATGAGTTTGATAAAAAAGTATTTTGTTTCCTATATTTCTATGTTAAATGTCTATTTTAAATTTATATTTATGATTAGTGCATATGTGCAGTCACACATAAGCATATATCTATCACATATATGTACACAATATATATGCACACACACACACATACATAGATATCTATATATGTGTGAGAGAGACAGATTTTCATTGATAGAGTTTATAAATGCTTATGTTCTTTTTCAGCAGCTGGACTTTAAAAACAAACCGAAGAAAAGGACTCACTCTTGGAGCACACTGACTATTGCCAGGAGAAATGTTACTCAAGTAAGTTTCATTAGCTTGACAAGGAACAACTGCTTTGTCAAAATGTATTTAACTAAAACATTTTATTTCTGCCATGTGCATATAATTTGAATACTATTACCATGTGTTAATACATGTGGCTTTATTTAAGTTATAAGCCTCATTTTTGTTTTGTTTTTTTAAGTAATTAAATATCCTTTTCCATAATTACATTTTTTCCCAAAATCCTCTGGTAAATTAAACTTCAACTATGATACCACAATTAAATTGATTAAATTTCTTTTTGAAGATCTGAGCACCTTAGTATTTACTGGTAGTTTAGTCTTTCTGCTCTCTTCCTCTTAGGATAAAGTAGGAAATATTATTTTTGACTCCTAAATGGTATTCCCATGTAACAATCAAACCAATAGTTGTTCATATTTTTCAAAAACTTACAAAATTATCACATGATGAATATATAAAGTTATAAAGTGGTTGTGAGAAATACAAATAAGAAAACACCTCAACCCTAAGTCAATCTTAAATGAGGACAAGGGGTTATGATTGGATGGATTTCTTCTGCCCTAGGAAATGTTGTAATTGGGCTTAAGCTATCTGCCTGCCTCATTGCACAGGTATGGGAAAACATTCTGTGTTTGCCTACCAAAAAGTTGAAGATTCAGATCTGTTCAGATTTCCATATGAATGAATAATCAATTCATTTCACAGGCCCAAAACTAAAAAACAGACACTTGAGCTAAAACAAAGCATTATTTAAAGGTTATGTAATGTGGCTATGAGTGGGGAAAGTGAAGACACTGGTCTTTCCTCTTTTCTGACTGTTTTATGATAGCTTGTATTTCAGTTGTATTATACACTTACAAGAACCTCATCCTAGAGAGAGGAACCGTACATAGTAGTAGCAAGACCTTAAGTCCCGCTTCAAATTTGTATTTCTAGACACATTTGAAGAGTGTCATTGTAAAATAGCAAAAAATTTAAGATAATCTAATGATTTAAGCAAAGGAAATGTACTGACACTATATGCCACTTTGAAAAAATTCACTATTCCTAGAAATTCCACTGATGGTGTGTCTATATCTTATTAATATATAAAGGGCATATTATAGAAAGTCATTACATTTGCAGAATCACACATTATTATCTTGTTTAATCAACAGCTCTTTAGTAGCCCTAGAGACTGGAAATGTCATGAATCCTCCTTTCCCCTACAACATATAACAATATGGCAGGACTTTTTAAAAGATTTGCACCAGGATATTCCTTTCTCAAAACTCAGAAAAATCAATACATTGCTACAATACAGCAAATACAGGTTGGGTGGGTTGTGAAGGTCTGGATCCTTGGAATTTCCAAGATTCAGGACATTTGTCTAGGTCTTCTCTGATTACTTTTTTTTTGTTAAAAATTCATTTTATTGAAATATAGTTTATAAGTACAGTGAAATAC
>NW_006921855.1:3805309-3808029 GCF_000298275.1 Orycteropus afer afer
GCAATAATTACAATTGTCACAATTAGTTGATGCAGCAGTAACAATTATTAATTTTAATTAATAAATGTCTTAAATAAACATCTTTTTTAATATTCTGTGTGTCAAAATGGGAAGTACATATAAAACTCTTCTACTACCCTGATGGCACACTGTTTAAAGTCTTCAGCCACTAACCAAAAGGTCAGAGGTTTGAACCCACCAGCAACTGTGCAGGAGAAAGATGTGGCAATCTGCTTCTGTAAAGATTTATAACCCTGAAAATCCTTGAGGTGGTTCTACTGTCCTACAGGGTCAAAAAATCAACCAACAGCAGGGTTCTCCTGCATACTGTAATATGTGGTTCTTTCAAAAAAAAGCACCACAAGAAAGAAAATGGGATTGAGTTATTAGCTGAATTACCTGTTGTTTGTTTCCTTCTTTGTTTTTTGGTTAGAAAACCATTTTTTACAAGGAAAAAAAGTGACAGTCTGGGGTAATTATGTTTGTATATTTGGTAGACCATTTTTTCAAAAATAAAGGAAGTGAAACTATTATGACAAGGGAAATAACTGATGGTATTTGTTATCAATTATAATTTGAGATTTCAAGTGAATATTTGAAATTTGAAAAAGTTGTTTTCATCACCACAAGTTTAATAGTTCCCAATATTTAATTTTTTAATGATGGTATTAACAAATGTGATTGTTTGATATTGTACAATTAAATTTATCAACATTTGGAAAATTTGAAAACTCATTGAACTAGTATTTTCCAAATGACCAAATAATTTTGTTCCAAATCTTGCATAGGTAAAAAATCCTTCCAAAGTGTAAGACAGACATATGGACTTTAATATAAGAACATATGAACAGTTAGTTTCTTGATATGGCTTCATTTCACACTCCAGTTAAGTTTTAAGAAACTCTCCTTTGGAAACTAAATGTATTTGTCTTCTTTTTTATTTTATTTATTTTTGCAGTTTTTTTTTCAGTGTATTTGCCTTCTTGAGAAGGCAAAATTAAATGTAACAAAACAAAAACAACCTCTCATTCTTTGAAAGATCTACTAGAATTACAAGTCAGAAGTAATATTTAAATAGTCATTTTGCCAAAAATTAATTATATATATATTCTAGAGAAAATAATGCATGAAAGAAATTTTCAAAATTTCCTTCTAAACCACTGAGATATGGCAATGTCACTGCCTCTGCTTATATATTATAGCATAGTCTTTGCTGACCAACTTGTAAAACAACCTTACTTCCTCGGAAGGAAGGTTGAACAGTCTACTTCCGTAGGGATACTGCCTTGGAAACCCAAGGAGGGGTCGCTAGGGTCATATCCGACTCCTGGGTGGTGCATGCATGTCAATCAGTCTATGTTTTCCCTTTCATGTTTATTTTTCCATAGTATGTATTTTTTACCTTACAGTGTACTTATTGGTCAGGCTTTTATTTTATTTTCTATAGTGCTCACTATATCAGAGTTTAAACTTCAGAAAATCCGAGAATTTTCTATTTTATACACTGGGATATTTTCCAGTACCTAAAATAGTATGTGGCATGTAGCAGGTTATTGATTATTTATTAGATGAATAAATAGAGAAGCAGAATTGATTATGGATAATTATCATATTCTTCCTATACTGGCTACCATTTTTAATGACAAAATTTCCTTCTGTCAATCTTTATTTATTTAGATGTTTTAATCTACATAAATTAAATGTAGAATTAATTTACAAAATTTTACATACAAATCAATTCACTGTAAGGACTAAGGGGGGCATGACAGTAGATTTATAATTTAGTTGCTGTGACCAGTTTTGTTGCTGTTGTTAGGTGCTGTGGAGTTAAAACACAGAAGAGGGAAGGAGGAAGGTGAATGTGTGTACTGTGAGTGACGAGTTTATTTTGGAGTATATAGAGTAAGGTGTTAGTAGGAGATGCAGGTGTTGATACTAACAAGTCTCAACTATGCAGAAAATAGTTAATATCATGGACCTGTTTGTTAAAAATGAAGACAAAATTGGAGATACAGCTGTGAGAGTCATTTGGCTAGAAGTTATTATTAAAATTAAATAATACCTGAATTTAATCAGAGAAATAATATATAAAGGAAGAATAAAATCTTAGAATCTTATAGAAAGTCTTGCAAGTGTGAGGCAAAGACAGAAAAGTAATAACTCAAATAGCAAATCCAAAGAGGCATATTTCACCTAAATACAAGTAGGAATATTCTAATAGTTAGAATCGTGTGGCAGTGTAATAGATAAGATAATAAGTTTCCCTCAAGCAGCGGGAAATCATGTGTCAGCAGTGTTGTAAGGAGCAGCCCAACACTGGCTTGGTTATAATCAGTGAACTCCAAGGCCTTTTTCAGCCTTTGATTTCACAATATAATCAAATATATCCTTAAAAGTCTTTTAAGACTATTAAAATGCTATAATGTAAAGCATTAGAAACAGTTGGTACTCTTACAGAAACAGGAAGACATTTTCAGAATCAAAGATAAAGCTTAGAAAGAGATCTACATACACATATATATTTAATAGTGTGTTAACTGCTGGTAGCATAGTGCCAAAGGCACTTGACTGCTAGCCAGAAGGCTGGCGGTTCCACCCACCAGCCCCTCCTCGGAAGGAAGATGGGGCAATCTACTTCGGTAGTGATGTTGTTGTTGTTATTTGCCGTCCAGTCGGCCCCGACTCATAGCGACCACTCCTTGGGTTTCCGAGGCAGTATC
>NW_006921855.1:3816195-3822995 GCF_000298275.1 Orycteropus afer afer
ATTCTGATTACATGTAGGTTATTCCTTTTGATGGTATCCCACATGAACCTTAGGCTTTCTTCATTTTGTTTTGATCTTTTTTCTGATTGATTGCTTTCTAAAGAAGTATTGAGGTTTTTGCCTTCAATCTCATTAATTCTGTCTTCCATTGATTCAATTCTACTCCTTTGCCCGTTCAATATCTTACCTATTTCTGAAAATTTAGTATCAATCTTCTGGATTTCTATGTGTAGATTGTGTATCATTTCTATGTGTAGATTGTGTATCATTTCTAATTTTTCATTTATTTTGTCCTTTTGTTCTTGTATTGTCTTTTGAAAGTGTTCTAAGTTTTTTTCTGCAATTTCCTCAATTTTGTCAGTGCTTTCCTTGATCTGTTTCTGAATTCATTAAAGGTGCCTAAATATAATTCTTTTGAATTCCTTATCAGGGAGTTCCAATGCTGCATCTTCCTCAGGGTGTCTTTTGGGTCTTTATCTTGGTCCCTTATTTCTCTTGCTTTATCTTGCTTCTTTGTGTGCACTGTGGTGCTCTGTTGTCTCTGAGGCATTGTGACATTTTTGTGTTTATATTTCATTGGTGATTGTATGTTGGAGTGACTTGCCCACAATTTCCATTTTCTTTGTTTTGTTTCTATGTTATCTGTGCAAACAGGGTACTGTCCTATGCTCCTCCATTCACTAGTTGGCAGCACATATGCACTCACTACCTCTCTCCTTTTCTGTTGTCAGCCTTCCATATGTCCTGTCATCCTTGGCAAATGGAGCCTTTCCTGTTTTCATTCTGTTTTTCCACTAGTTGGTGCCTAATCCACTTCTGTATACTTCCTTGCAAAGCTCAAGGCTGCAGGATTATCTTCTGCATCTCTGTCAATTGGTTTCCCTTTCTTCATTGAGGAGGGTCTGTGTAGCTTGTCTACCTATTCCTCCATCTTACCAGAAGTCCTCTCTAAATACTTTTGAGACCTCAAAATCTTTTGGAATCTGAAAGGGATGTTTATCACATAAGCAATAGAGTCCATATTAGGGATCTTTGAACATGACTGACCCAGTAGAAAAGGTATAAACTTGGTAGTTACTATCATTGCCATCACTACCACACTTCTTAGGTTTTGACCTCAGTATTGTATTAAAACTCTTCTCTATACCATACATCAATTTATTTGTAAAAACTCTTAGAGCACATTCTTGTGTGGCATTTAAAAAAACAGTTTGTAGTTTTTAAACTTTCATTATATGTATATATTTTTCTTTCCATAGATTTTCATTTCCATGTTTAGCTTCTTTTCCTTTTGACCCTCACTATAGACAATTCATGTTATTGTTTTAGTTTATTTATTTTATTTTATTTTTTCTCCTCTTGAACATTCATACTGATTCCTTGAGCCTCTAGGAATTGACAGAATATTCATTGAGATGTTCAACAAAAAGATGCAACATTGGAAGCACTTCCTTGTCTATGGCAAGAAATTTCGAAGACAGCTATCTGGTCAACCAACCAGAAGAGTTCCATATTTGTGCTAATTCTGAACAAAGGTGTGTCCGTTCCAACAGAATGTGGAAATTATAGAGCAATACCATTTCTAACATATGCAAATAAAATGTTCCTGTAAATAACTCAAAAATGGTGTCAGTAGTACATAGACAGAGAACTGCTTGAAATTCAGGGAAGATTCAGAAGAGGACCTGGAATGAGGGATATCTTGCTGATTTCAGATGAACCTTGGCTGAAAGGAGAGAAAACCAGGAAGATGTTTACCTGTGCTTTATTGACTCTGAAAAGGCATTCAACTCTGTAGATCATGATGAATTATAGATGAAATTGTGAAGAATGGGGATTCCAGACACTTAATTGTACTCATGTTGAACCTGGACATAGATCAAGAGGCAGTGGTTCAAATAGAACAAGGGGTACTGCATGGTTTTAAATCAGGAAAGGTATGTACCAGTGTTGTATCCTTTCACCATACTTATTCAATCTATATGCTGAGCAAATATCTGAGAAGTTGGGCTATATATCAAGTGACACCAGGGTGGGGGTAGTTGTTGTTCTATTATTATTGTTATGTACTCCCGAGTCATCTATGACTCATAACAACCTTATGTACAACAGACCAAAACACTGCCCAGTCCTGTGCCAGTCTCATGATCCCTACTACAGCTGAGCCCATCGCTGTAGTAGCCACTGTGTCAATCCATTTTGTTGAGGGTCTTCTCATCTTTTGTTAACCCTCCACTTTACCAAACATGACATCCTTCTCCAGAGAATAGTCCCTCCTGACAACATGACCAAAGTAGGAGAAACGAAGTCTGGTCATCTGCACTTCCAAGGAGCATTCCAGACTGTACTTCTTGCAGGACAGATTTGTTAATTCCTTTAGTAGTCCACAGTACTTTCAGCATTTTTCACCAACACCACAACTCAAAAGCATCAACTCTTCTTTGGTCTTCCTTATTCATTGTCCAGCTCTCACATGCATGTGAGTTGATTGAAAAAAGTAGATTGCTCAACCTTCCTTCCAAGGAGTGGCTGGTGGGTTTGAACCACCAGCCTTTTGGTTAGCATTCAAATGCCTTAGGCCACCAGAGCTGCCTAGTTTGAGTTAGGTGCATCTTAGTCTTCAAGGAAATATCTTTGCTTTTCAGCACTTGAAAGAGACCCTTTGCAACAGATTTGTCCAATGTGATACATCTTTTGATGTCTTGACTGCTACTTCCATTGGCATTGATTATAGAACCAAGTAATATGATGTTTTTGACACCTTCAATCTTTTCTCCATTTATTGTGATTCTGCTTATTGATCCAGTTGTGAAGATTTTTGTTTTCCTTATTTTGAGGCATAATCCATACCATAGACTGTAGTCTTTAAACTTCATCAGTAAGTGCTCCAAGTCATCCTCATTTTCAGCAAGCAAAATTGTGTAGTCTGCATATCTTAGGTTTTTAATGAGCCTTACTCCAATCCTGATGCCATGTTCTTCTTCATGTATCCAGCTTCTTGGATTATTTTCTCAGCAGACAAATGATTTAATAAGTATGGTGAAAGAATACAACCCTAACACACTCCATTCTGGATTTTAAACCATGCAGTATCTCTTCTTCTATTCAAATGACAGCCTCCTGGTCTATGTATAGGTTCCTCATGAGTACAATTAACTGTTCTGGAATTCCCATTCTTCTCAAATGTTATCCACACAATTGAATGCCTTCGCATAGTCAACGAAACACAAGTAAACTTCTTTCTGGTATCCTTTGTTTTCAGCCAATATCCATTTGACATAAAATTTGATATCCCTTGCTCCACATCCTCTTCTGTATCCAGCTTGCATTTCTGTCAATATACTCCTACAACTGTTTTTTTAAATTATCTTCAGTAACATTTTACTTGCATGTGGTATCAATGATACTGTTCAATAATTTCAACATTCTATGGGATCACCTTTCTTTGGAATGGGTACACGTATGGATAGCTTCCAGTCAGTTGGCCAGGTAACCATCTTCCAAATCTCTTGGCATAGCCAAGTAAGTACCTCCAGTGTGGCACCTGTTTGTTTAAACATCTCAATGGGTATTCCATCAATTCCTAGAGCCTTGTTTTTCACCAATTCCTTTAGTGTGGCTTTTACTTCTTCCTTCAATACCATTGGTTCTTGATCATAAGCCACCTCCTGAAATGGATGATCATCAACCAGGTCTTTTGGTACAGTAACTCTGTGTATTCTATCCATCCTCTTTTGATGTTTCTTGCATCATTCAACATATTGCCCATAGAATGTGTCAATATTGCAATTTGAAGCTTGATTTTTTTCCTCACTTCTTTCAGCTTAAGAAATGCTGAGCATGTTCTTCCCTTTTGGTTTTCTGACTCCTGGTCTTTGCACATTTCATTATAGTAATTGACTTTGTCTTTTTGAGCTGCTCTTTGAAATCTTCTATTCAGCTCTTTTATTCTGTTGATTCTTCCATTTGCTTTAGCTACTCTCTGCTCAAGGGCAAGTTTCAGAGTCTCTTCTGACATCCATTTTGGTCTGTTCTTCCTTTCCTGTCTTTTTAATGACTTCTTGCTTTCTTCATGGATGATGTTCTTGATGTTGTCCCACAGTTCCTCTGGTTTTCAGTCTTTGATGTTCAATGCATCAAATCATTTCTTTAGATGATCTCTAAATTCAGGAGGGATATAATCAAAGTCATGTTTTGGTTCTTATGGACTTCTTTTAATTGTCTTCAGCTTCAACTTGAACTTGCATATGACCTGTTTCACAATCAGCTTCTGGCCCTGTTCTGGCTGAAAATACTGTGTTTCTCCATCATATCTTGCCACAGATGCAGTCATTCTGATTCTTGTGTACTTCATCTGGCAAAAGCCACATGTATAACTGCCATTTGTGTTGCTGAAAAAAGGTATTTGCAGTGAATAAGTCATGGTCTTGCAAAATTTTATCCTGTCATCTCCAGAGTCATTTCTATCACCAAGGCCATATTTTCCAATTACTGGTGATTCTTCTTTGTTTCCAACTTTTGCATTGCAATCACCAGTGATAATTAATACATCTTGATTGTGTGTTTGGTCAATGCCACACCATAGAAGTTGGTAAAAATCTTCAGTTTCCTCATCTTTGGCTTTGGTGGTTGGTGCAGAAATTTGAATAATAGTGGTATTAACTTGTCTTCCTGATAGGCATATGGATATTATCCTGTCACTGACAGTGTTGTACTTCAGGATAGATTTTGAAACACTCTTTGTGATGATGAATGCAATGCCATTCTTCTTCAATTTGTCATTCCTGGCATAGTAGATCATATGATTGTCTGATTCAACATGGCCAAAACCAATACATTTCAGCTTACTAATGCCTAGGATATTGATCTTTATGTGTTCCATTTCATTTTTTACAACTTCTAATTTTCCTAGATTCATATTTCATACATTTTGTGTTCTGATTATTAATGAATATTTGCAGTTGTTTCTTCTCATCTTGAGATGTGCCACATCAGCAAATCAGGGTACTAAAAGCTTTACTCTATCTACATCATTAAGGTTGTCTCTACTCTGAGGAGGCAGCTCTTCTCCAGTCATATTTTGAGTGCCTTCTAACCTGAGGAGTGCATCTTCCTGCACTATATTGCACAGTGTTTCAGGGCTATTAATAAAGTTTTCCAGTAATATATCAAACAGTGTTTCACTGTTATTCATAAGGTTTTCTCTGGCCAATTCTTTGAGAAGTGGATGGCCTCTTCCTTCTTTCAAGTCTGTCTTAGTCTGGAAGCTCTGCTGAAACTTCTCCACCATGGGTAACTCTGCTGGCATTTGAAACACTGCTGGCATAGCTTCCAGCCTCGCAGAAACACTCAAGCCACCAGAGTACAACAAACTGACAGACAAGTTTATCTCCCATAGTTGTTCCAAACTGCTCTATTCATTTCTTGGTTTCTTGCTCCCTGCTTGCATACCCAGCCTGCCCTCAGGGCACAAACACCCACCTTCTGTTGCTTCTGGGGCTGGCTTACCATGACCTGCTTCCACACATACAAATTTGGAGTGAGAGAAGACTCATCAATAACCTGGAATATGCAGATGATACAACCTTACTTGCTGAAAGTGAAGATGACTTGAAGTACTTACTGATGAACACCAAGGACTACAGTCTTCAGTATGGATTATACTTCAACATAAAATAAACAGAAATTTCTCACAACTGGTTGATAAGCAACATCATCATAAATGTAGGAAAAATTAAAGTTGTCAAGGATTTCATTTTACTTGGATCCACAATCAACACCAATGGAAGCAGTTGTCAAGAAAACATACAACATATTGCATTGGGCAAATCTGCTGCAAAGGAGCTCTTTAAATTGTTAAAGAGCAAAGATGTCACTTTGAAGACTTAGGTGCAGCTGACACAAGCCATGGTATTTTCAATCACCTCCATATGCATGCAAAAGCTGAACCATGTATAGCGATGACTGAAGAAAAATGAATGCATTTAGATTATGGGTTTGGCAAAGAATACTAAATATACCATGGACTTCCAGAAGAAAATACAAATCTGTCTAGAAACAAGTGCAGTTGCAATGCTTCTTAGAAGCAAGTATGGCAAGACTTAATCTTTTTGGTCATGTTGTCAGGAAGGATCAGTCCTGAAGAAGCATGTCATGCTCAGTAAAGTATATGGTCAGCAAAAAAAGAGGAAGACCTTCAGTGAGATAGACTGACACAGTGGCTGCAACAATTGGCTCAAGTATAGCAATGATTGTGAGGATGGTACAGGACCAGAGAGTGTTCCATTATGTTGTTCATAGGGTCTCCATGAGTCTGAATCGTCTCAGTGGCACCTAACAACAACAACATTCCTATGGATAGTCCATAGTTTCTAGATGCTGTATTCTTAATTTTTCATGTCAGTTTTATGATTTTATACAGTTAAATATTTATCAAATCATAGAATTGATGAAATAGTTTCTGCTATCCAATGTAGGTCACTTATCTCACAAGAGAGAAAATTAAGCCTCTAAAAATTTTATGGATTTTATATAATTGATACTTACTCTTCATGAAAGATGTAAAGTTATAACACATTTTCCTGATTTCCTCCTCTTTTATAAGGAGCAATCAATGAATTGCATAGCCTAAAGGATTGTTGAGAATGGACACTGAGGCTGTCTCTGGGAAATGTGCAATCTTGCTTATGAAAGACTATGTTTTAAAAACTATCTTTGGCTTAGATGGAGGATATGAGGGTTTGTGGAACTTTGTTAATTCGGGCCTTAATAAAGGAGAAAGAAAATGGGGCCCCATTGTG